>NC_135783.1:9036446-9336446 GCF_051106095.1 Pogona vitticeps
GAGTGAGCTCCCGTCGCTTGTCCCAGCTCCCGCCAACCTAGCAGTTCGAAAGCATATAAATGCGAGTAGATAAATAGGGACCACCTCGGTGGGAAGGTAAGAGCATTCCTGTGACCACAGAAGATTGTCTCCGGACAAACGCTGGCTCTATGGCTTGGAAACGGGGATGAGCACCGCCCCCTAGAGTCGAACACGACTGGACAAAAATTGTCAAGGGGAACCTTTACCTTTACCAGATTAGATGATAGATAGATAGACAGACAGACAGACAGACAGACAGACAGACAGACAGACAGATAGATAGATAGATAGATAGATAGATAGATAGATAGATAGATATCTGTCTGTCTGTCTGTCTTTCTATCTGTCCTGTCTCTCTCTTACTTTCTCTCTCTCTCTCTCTCTATGTATCTATCTATCTATCTGTCTGTCTATCTGTCTGTCTGTCTGTCTATCTATCTATCTATCTATCTATCTATCTATCTATCTATCTATCTATCTATCTATCTATCTATCTATCTATCTATCTATCTATCTATCTATCTATCTATCTATCTATCTATCTATCTATCTGTCTGTCTGTCTGTCTGTCTGTCTGTCTGTCTGTCTGTCTGTCTGTCTGTCTGTCTGTCTGTCTATCTATAGAGAGATGAAGATATTAAGGGAGGGATGAGATTTTAATTTCCAACTGTTCTTAGCGAAAATTTACCGATGTTAACTTTGCCAGCCTAAGCCTAGTAACTCTGACTTGGATGTATAACTTCCTGATCCTTGATGTAAAAGTTGCTTGATGCCCCCATGAGTGGTGCTCAAAATGTGCCAGATTTAGAACTTAGCCAGCCTTTTCTCTTCCCTCTGTGAAAACATTTCCTTAATTAAAAAAGGCACTCCAAAGGTGAGTGATGGAAAGAGGGGGCTTATCTTTATGCCCTACAAATCAGCTTCTATAAAGGCAACAGGGAAACAACAATAATAAAATGCATGCAAAAGCAGGAGATCGATGATGATGATGATGGAATAAAAAGTCCTTTCCAGCTTAACAAGCTGGTAGTCACCACAGGCGGGCTTTTGCCTCCTTGTTCCAGCCAACCCGGATTAACCCTTTGTGTGGCCTGCCTTGCTCTTGATATATGCCACGTGTCACTTGCAGGGGCTACCCGACAGAGTTATGCTTTCTGTCAGATCGCTCAATTAATTATAATTGTCCTGTCTTGAAAGACATAGCCCTGGGCCGATCGAGGGGTGTGGCCCTCGGGGGGTTCCCTTTTTCGGCCTCAACCTACAGACACCAAGTCAATCAAGAGAGCCAGCTCATCTATATTTAATTGTGCCTGTGTACCGTCATACTTTTTTTAGAGAAACAAAGAAGAAAAAAAGCAGGTGTACTCATGACCTTCCCGGGATTCGCATCGGCACGAAACAATGACAATTCCCTTCCGGAGTCTGCTTTTAAGAAAACGAAGAGGGTTGAGTGGCAGATGGGTCTGGTGGCACTGGTGTCATGGCCATTTCTGCATCACTGAAAGAGAGAAAATGCCTTCCCCCCCCCCAAAAAAAGAGGGGAGGATGAAAGAAGGCAGTGATTTCAGAACAATGGCATGTACTAATGTATATATACATATGCAAAGGTCAGCAGAATAACTCAAAGTACAGAAATACAGTATCTACCTATAGAAGAGAAACCTGGGTTCAGGTGACCCTTGTATCTATATAGTCTGCCATCCAGGGGTAAGCCAACCTCAAGATGTCTGATCTCCTACTTCCTTATGGTCCTTCCTCTCATCTGAATCTGACATGGGAGCTCAGGTGACCAGTTTTGGCTGAGCAGTCTTCCCTGAACCTGTGTCCTTTGGATGTGTTGGGCTGGAAGTTCCAGGGTCCATGGCTGGCATGGCCAAGGTTGAAGACCAAAAGCAGAAAACCTGCCCTTGAGAAATGAAACCTTTTAATATGAGTCTGGAGAACAAAGTTTGGGAGGCAGCAAAGATTGGACAGTTTTGATGTCAGTGGCATGCTGTGCCAGCTCCAGGTACCTGTCCAAGTTTGAAGAAATGGGATTCAGTACCTTGGAAAACTCCTAGAGTGTTTGTTTGGATTAAAACCCAGATTAGATCACTGCTCCACTGGCAGAAATGTCACCAGTTCCCACTGTTCAAAGCTCAGCTTGTATCCAGAGTATTTTCAATTGATTATCCTTGGAGGAAGGAGCGGGAGAAATAAGTAGGAAGATCCCATTGAGCTTGGAAATGTGGAGCAAAGCCCCAGGAGTTCTCCAGATGGCATAAAGAGTGAATAAGCTTAGGCCATGGGGATCAATCTGGTCTCTGAATTCTCCCAGAAGTTCACATTCCCTTCCCTATGATACCATCATTTGTTGCTTATTAAAATACAAGTTATGTGTGTATTGCAAAAAAACCACTCTACAAATCTATACAATGACTGTAATTATAGTTACAAAGCATCACACGATTTACTCAATGGCAACTCATTTCCAATGTTTCCACAATTTTAATAAGAACAACACATACCAAGAGGTCAATGAACTGCATCAAATAGGAATAATATCAACATTATATTCCCATTGCACAGTTCACAGCAAGGGCCATATTTAGAGATGTGGCAGAAAGGTAGACCTCATAGAATCATAGACTAATGGAGTTGGAAGGGGCCTATAAGGCCGTGGAGTCCAATCCCCTGCTCAAGGCAGGACTCTAAATCAAAGCAGATCTGACAGATGGTTCTTCCATTTTCTCTTGAATGCCTCCAGTGTTGGAGTGCATCAAACATACAGCCCAAAAAGGAAAAAACAAGAAACCAATCAGAAGGCACTCCTGACATGGCTCACACAAGAAGCCACAAGCATCTCTATAGTTTCCTTTAAATTTTGGTAGAAGAAGTAGAGATAGAAGAAGTACTTTGATGGATGTGAATTTCCAGAATACTCCAGCTGCTCCGGCTGTTACAACTTGAATACAACTGGCCACACAAGATGGAAGCAGTTGTCCACCCAATCCCAGCTTCTACTATACCTATAAGTCACCATATTGATACAGTAAAAGATTCACGGACTTGTGACTTCTCATTGTTTCTCCACATTGTCCATTAGTCCCATGAATGGATAGGAAGCAAACTGAATATCAGGAAAAACGTCCTAACTGTTAGGCTAATACAGCAACAGGACCAATTATCTCAGGAGGCATTCAAGAGAAGCCTAGACGAGCCATTCTTCATGGGGGGGGGGTCTATATGGCTCCTTGGGTATGTGTGGTCCTGGCAGATTTGAAGGGGGGCACATACTGGAAACAATTCTTCACACTCCACCTTATAAGGTCCATTTTGTGACTTACAGAATTCAGCCTATATTTCTTTCATATTGTGTTTATGGCTGTGGTCCAAAAAAAGAAGCCCAATGAAGCGCTTCATATGTGCCTCTCTTTGCCTCCTCAGCAGGAGCTCAGCCATCCCGTCTCTGCCTCCTCAGACAGTTGACCACTTATTGGCTGCACAGGGAGAATCCTCGTTGGAGTCCTCCTGCCCCGATTGGTGTGCTGCCGGAGAATAAGGACCCCAGAGGCGTGGGAAGACCAGCGAGTGGGCCAACTGGCCTGGGGGTGGGGTTGGGTGGGAAGCAAAGCATGGCGCCATGAAGTGCTTCGTCGGACTTCATGCCCTTCTCTTTCCACAAGTCAATGATTGTAAAAGAAATGTCCCCAGAAAACCTAGGCACCATCATTACTGGTCAAAAGCATGTGGAGGGCTAGAGGTGTCCACTCTGACATTCCCTTTGTGATTAGCATGCTAGAGCCCATGTGATATAGTGGACAGAATGATAGACTAGGACTCAGGAGACCAGTGTTTGAATCTCCACCCAGCCATGGAAACTTGCTGAGGGGTGGCATACCACTCCTTAAATATCTCACATACCTTGGAAGCCCCATGAGGGTCACTGTAAGTTGGATGCGATTTGACAACACATGGCGTGGTATTACCATGAAAATAACAACTGGATAAGATGGTGGGCTATGGTCTACCTCCTCCCTGAGGGGATAGAAACACAGTTTGCAGGACATAGGGGAAGGAAGTAGACAGGGATAGCATTAGTGGGAACGTATTTTGACCAGTGAGGGACCATAGGTATTTGTCAGAGAAAAGGCAATTTCTCATGGTGGTCTGTGGCCCTGTCATAAGGAGGTTTTGAGGGGGGGGGGGGTGTTGAAGAAAAGTGGAAGTTATGTGGCTAAACGATGCTGAGGAAGATTTAGTGACACAGGGAAACATCTGGCTGAGGAAACAGATGGGCTTAGCAAAGGCTTCAGGGCTAGGCAAGGAGGGGAAGAGCCTGTGGTTAAGAGGAAACGGAATGCAGAGAGAAAGTGGTCAAAATAGGGAGGTCAAAGCTAGTTATATGCATTGTTTTGAAACGGGTTGCACAATAACTTTGCTTCATAGACGGCTGCTCCTGAGTGAAGTCCCCTTCTATATTTTGCTGCTCGGCTTCTTTGGTTGGCTGGTTATCAATCATGTTTGCAAAATTTGCCCTTCCTCCAAGAAACATGGAGCATTGTACCCACAATGATCTCACCGCCCACTCTCTCTTGTGTGGCATCAGTATGTGGATGCTTTCCTTGGGTAGTAATTGCCCGAAATGTAAACAGCCAATGTCTGTTGTCTCTAATCAATCAAATGAGTTGGAAGGGATTCAATGTCACTCACAGCTTTGGGTTTTCAAGTTGGGAGATTTGTATTCAAATCACAACTCAGCCGATGGGTTTCTGCGGAATTTTGTGTTTGTTGTTATTTAGGCGTTAACTAAATAACGACAAACACGCCAGGCCTTCCTGTCTTCCACTGCCTCCTGGAGTTGGGTCAAATTCATGTTGGTCGCTTCAGTGACACTGTCCAACCATCTCATCCTCTATTGTCTCCTTCTCCTCCTGCCTTCACACTTTCCCAACATCATGGTCTTTTCTAGGGAGTCTTCTCTTCTCATGAGATGGCCAAAGTATTGGAGCCTCAGCTTCAGGATCTGTCCTTCTAACGAGCATTTTTTATGTTACACCCACACAATTTCTATATTTCTAAAACCCAACGACAAACCTCATAAGATTAACAAAAAAAAATATTTTGCTAATCTCAGTGCTCAAATCTTCAGTTACTACTATGGTTTTTAAAAGGCATTTTTAAAAATTTGTCTTAAGAAATATATTTTATCTAAAGACGTTTACAGGAGTCAAAAGTAACTGGCAATACACAGAATTTTAAAAATAGGGTGTCTTTAAAGATGAGCCCGATGTAATTTAAAGGAAACCTCTTAGGGTTATCTGTTGCAGAATTTTGAATGTCGGTTAAAATCCTTTTGCTGTGCAGCACAAGTGCAGGGGTTCACAGAGCAGGAGGGCTTCGGGTTCCCCAGAGTAGCCAACACATTTTTCTCATCAACTGGCACTTACAGTCTCAATGACTCAATCTACAATATTTGTAGAATAAAGAATACAAATGCTTTATAATTTATGGTACCAACCATCTTGTCCTCTGTCATCTCCTTCTCCTCTTGCCTTCACACTTTCCCAACATCAGGGTCTTTTCCAAGGAGTCTTCTCTTCTCATGAGATGGCCAAAGTCTTGGAGCCTCAGCTTCAGGATCTGTCCTTCCAGTGAGCATTCAGGGTTGATTTCCTTCAGAATGGATAGGTTTGTTCTCTTTGCAGTCCAGAAGACTCTCAAGAGTCTCCTCCAGCACCGCAATTCAAAAGCATCAGTTCTTTGGCGGTCAGCCTTCTCACTCTTACAGGAGAGCAAAAGGATCAGCATTTTTTTTTCATCACCAGGAGCATTTGCAGAAAGCAGTGTTTTGTGTGTGAAAAAGCTGTATTTTGCCTGAGATGACTGAGACTGCGTGTGGCACCTGGGGTTAGTACCCTGCCACCTGCGTGGCCTTGTGTGTTTTGCACATTCCTGGAGCACCCCCAGAAATGGGGCCACAGCAAACCTTAGGAGGATCACATCATCGACTGGACCATGTATTGATACACTTCTCCCTTGAATTGCATGGATCTGAGCAGTCTGGTTTTGGTTATACACTCCCCCAAGTTAATAAATGCATATTTCAATAAATAAACGAGTAAATGTTCAATAAATATTGTGCTGCTGTTTGTGTCCAGGAAGTGGTCGGAGAAAGGTGGCTCCTGGGTTTAACTGAGACCCCTGTTGTTAGCAGTGTGGTGTCTCCAGTCTGATGGTGGCAGCCTGGCCAGACCCCCCTCTCCTGTCATGATGGCTCCACATGGAGACTGGGGAGACTGCTGGGCCATACTGGGAAGCTGATGTGGATAGGGGAAGGAGTGTGTATGCGTGTTAACTCTTTGTGCTTTGTAGTTATGTTTTGGGGGGCATGAGAGTTATATAGTAAAGGTAAAGGTTCCCCTTGACATTTAGTCCAGTCATGTCCAACTCTAGGGGTCGATGCTCATCCCCGTCTCCAAGCCGTAGAGCCAGCATTTGTCCATAAACAGTTTCCGTGGTCACGTGGCCAGCGCAACTAGACATGGAGTGCCATTACCTTCCCACCGTGGTGGTACCTATTTATCCGTATTTTTACATGCTTTCGAACGGCTAATTTGGCAGGAGCTGGGACAAGCGACAGGAGCGCACTCCGTCACGTGGATTCGATCTTAATATCTGCTGGTCTTCCAACCTTGCAGCACACGGGCTTGTGCGGTTTAACCCGCAGCGCCACCACATCCCTTCCAAGAGTTATATACAGATTTTAAATTGCACAGGGTTCCAGTGCCCTTAACCCCAGCATAACTGAAGGCTGAAGCACATGATTATTATATGGTTGTACCTTGGTTTGTGAAACGGATCTGTTCTACGCGACATTACATAGTACGGAAATTTCGCAAACCAAAACGCCATTTACGCTACGAAAGGGGTGGCGCTATAGGCGCAATGCACCCTGGGAAAGCCCTTTTGTACTGCAAAAAAGAAAGAAGATTACAATGTAAACTGGGGCTTTGTTTTTAAAAATTACAATGTCCTCCAGGGCTTTATTTCTTATGGATTTCAGTTCGTAAACTGAAAATTATGTAAACTGAGACATTCGTAAACTGGGGTACTACTGTATAAAACTTATTATTTTTCAGCATTGCTGGTTAATGGGGGTGGACCAAAAGTCAAGCCTGAAAATTAGGAGTCAGGTCTTAAAAATGTGCCAGTGAAACAACCTGTTTGCAAAAATCACTGGTGTTTGAATTCCAGGAAGCAACTTAGCAATTCTTTCAAATCATTTGCCAAAGATTTTGGAAAGACTCCAGTTGTTGAAATTAGTATGGGAAGGCGGATGGCCTGACCTTGCTTCCATATTCCTTTAATTTCTTGCCTTCATGGTAGAAACTTTGCGACTCTTATATTTTCTGTACTTTTGAGCCTGCCTGTTGATGGAACCCCAAATTCTATCAGGTACATTTTCCTTGGTGGTTTATCTAGAAGTATTAAATCTGACCAATTAAAATCTCCTCTTTTATCAGCGATAATTTGCTTCTCCAATATAGTGATGTGGTTTCATTTTCTAAAACTGGAGGTGGTTGGGATTTATAATGCTTAGTTTATGATTTACTTAAAACATTTTTACCCTGCCTTTCTCCTGAAAAGGAACCATAGTGGCTTAAGACCATTAAAAGACAATATTTTAAACCTAAAAACAGCAAGTATATAAATATTTTAAAAGAGATTAAATGAGTATTGCATTAAAAACTGCAATACTTGTTTAATCTCTGTTTTAGGTCTGGTTGCAGAGCAAGAGGTTGGGAGTTTGATTCCCCACTTGATGATCCATAGGGTCCCTTATATTATTAAAAATGGAAAATAAAATCAATACTAAAAACCCATTTAAAAACAACAGAGCATAACAATCCATTGGGAAAAAAACCCTCTCAGGCTGCCAGTCACAAAGGAAAACCCAACTGAAGAGAAAGGTTGTGGAAGGACAGCAAAGATGGGGCCAGCCTGGCCTCCAGTGGGAAGGAGTTCCAAAGTCTGGGAGCAGCCACAGAGAAGGCCCTCTCCTATTTCCCCACCAAATGCACCTGTGAAGGAGATGGGACAAGAAGAAGGCCTCTCCTGATGATCTTAATTCCCAGGGAGGCTCACAGAGGGAAATCTGGTCTTTTAGAAAGCTTGGGTCCAAGCCATAATATGGATGAAAAGATGTGAGTAATGTCATATGATATAACCAACTGCTGAAAAATGATATTTGCACCTTGGTTATGCCTGTACATATTATCCATTGTTGCCACGTCAAGCCATGATATGATGAATTGTTTCTTTGGTTTGTGATGGACCCTATATAAATCACTTACAGCTTTTACTTATTTGCTTATTTAAAATATTTTTACTCCACCTTTCTCCTAAAAAGAGACCGGAGGCGGCTAACATAATTCAAAACACAACATTAAAACTCATTCTTTGTACAGCTTACATGAGAAACATGAACCCCCATAAAGTGTAATGGGTGGAGGGATTTGTGAGATTTCTCCATTAACTCAAGGCCAGTATCTTGTTTAATTTAATGTGTCCATAACTATGAATGCAGAAGCAGCTGCAGCAACCTAGAGCTCACCCACATGTGGCATATGGCTTGGATAGGTGAGGGTTGAAATCATGGTCCCTTCTCCCCACAGATTCAGAATCCCTTTCTCCAAGCTTCCATACTTGTTTGTCCGTGCAATGAAATCTGGATTCTTCTCTTTTCAATTTCTGCATCGTCTTCGTCCCACCTCTCGCCCTACTTCCCTCTCATGCCTTCCCCTTTCTTTCTGTCATGCTTGACCTGTTCAAAAACTCCCGAGCAAGGGAGCAGAAGGAGGATCTAGAACAGCTGGAGAAGAAAGGAGCAGACCCTCAGCTGCAGGAGGAAGAGGGTCAGATTTTCCTTGGCCAAAGAGCCATGTTTGCTTATGGATGAAAAATGCCAACTGAGCAGGCAATTTCCAGAGAGACCTTCAACATCTGCAGCTGGAGGGGTTCCGATAAAGTCCTAAAAAGAACTTCCTCAGTCTGACATCCTTTGCTGGAAACAATGACTGTATCTCGTGTTTGCTTCTAGTTCTGGAGTTTTTCTTTGTTTGACTTCCTTGGAACATGATCCAGCTTGGATGTGACTCTCTTTGCTGCTTGTTTATGCCATAAATGACTGACATTTGTCTTTGGGTTTGACTAAAAAAGGTAAAGGTAAAGGTTCCCCTTGACAATTTTTGTCCAGTCGCGTTCGACTCTAGGGGGTGGTGCTCATCCCCGTTTCCAAGCCATAGAGGCAGCGTTTTGTCCGAAGACAATCTTCCGTGGTCACAGGGCCAGTGCGACTTAGACACGGAACGCTGTTACCTTCCCACCGAGGTGGTCCCTATTTATCTACTCGCATTTGCATGCTTTCGAACTGCTAGGTTGGCGGGAGCTGGGACAAAGCAACGGGAGCTCACTCCGTCGCGTGGATTCGATCTTACGACTGCTTGGTCTTCTGATCCTGCAGCACAGGCTTCTGCGGTTTAGCCTGCAGCGCCACCACGTCATGGGTCTATTTATCCACTGTTTTTCCCTTGGCCTGGCGAGTTCTCTGCTGAGGGAAAATAACTCCAAAGATGAAAAGAACCAAAATTGATGGGTGATGAAGCCACCTCTCAAAGAGAAGCAAATAAGATATGCGGATGAGTCCATAGAATAATGGTTCCCTGATGAATGTGTCCCCAGGTGTTCCCGGACTAAAACTCCCAGAAGCCTTCATCACTAGCTATGCTAGCCAGGATTTCTGGGAGTTGCAGTCCTAGAATATCTGGAGACCCAAGGTTAGGAACCACGGCCATAGAGAGTTCTGATCACCTGCGTAGCTTGTGTGGATGCTGCTGCAACTTGCCACACAGCTGTATCAGCAGGCAGGTGGCCTATCTTGACATTGCTATGCCACTTCTGCATTTGCAGTCATGTGTGCAATAAGATGAACAGAGTACAAGCCATCATGTCTCGGAAAGTAACATTTTTTAAAAACAATAAATGAATGGATAGGTGACACTTGCTTGTCACAGTTGTTTCTATGGTCAAGCTACACAAGAGATTCCCAACAGCATGCATTCTCAAAAGTTTGGACATGGAAAGTTTCTGTTTTCCCTGTGGAATAAATCCAATTGTCAGTTTCCAACTAGAGTGGACTGCAAGGAGAACAAACCTATCAATTCTAAAGGAAATCAACCCTGAGTGCTCACTGGAAGGACAGATCCTGAAGCTGAGGCTCCAATATTTTGGCCATCTCATGAGAAGAGAGGACTCCTTGGAAAAGACCTTAATGTTGGGAAAGTCTGAAGGCAAGATATGTTGGAAGGAAGGAAGGAAGGAAGGAAGGAAGGAAGGAAGGAAGGAAGGAAGGAAGGAAGGAAGGAAGGAAGGAAGGAAGGAAGGAAGGAAGGAAGGAAGGAAGGAAGGAAGAAGATGGATAGACAGTGTCACCGAAGCAACCAACATGAACTTGACACAACTCTGGGAGGCAGTGGAAGATAGGAGGGCCTGGTGTGCTCTGGTCCATGGGGTCACGAAGAGTCGGACACGACTAAACAACTACTGTAAACGAACGAATGAAACGAACTAGAGCGGACGTACTGAATGAATGGAAGGTGTTAAGTCAACACTTACATAAGTCCCATCGATGAAGAGGACCTGCTCTATTGATGGATGTTGACCTTTAATAGACTGATCGCAATGCCTCTTTAAAACTAGAGAAGCTCAATTTTTAATGACAGTTTGATGAAACGTGAAGTCAACTGCTTTGTCCATCATCTTCCTCGTCATCATTATTTGTGGGGTGAGATTCCACTCACCATGGCTGATGACTTCCCTCAATGGAGAGGCTTTAACCTTCAAGGAATATCTTAAAATATTGTAAATTTGCAAACATTGCTTTCTGTGTTGTGGAGAACGCTGGGAATTATCGGCCAAAGAGTAACCTCACCAAGCTCTCATCCCTGAAAGAGGTGAAGGATCACTTGTAGAATTAAATATGACCCAACGTCTGCGGGCACACCGGAGCACATTCTACTAACCCATTTATTTATTTATTGAAAATCTTTTCACCCACCTTTCTCCTTAAATGGACTCGAGGTGGCTTATAGCATTAAAAATACAATACAGTATTCAAGAGCTAGAAACAGTACGTATACAAATACTAAAAAAAGAATGAAACACGTATCGTATTAAAAATGGTAAATAAAATTAATCCTAAAAACACATATAAAATTTATTTATTTATTTATTTATTTATTTATTTATTTATTTATTTATTTATTTATTTATTTATTTATTTATTTATTTATTTATTTATTTATTTATTGGCTTTATACCCCTCCTATCTGGTCTACTCGACCACTCTAGGCGGCTTCCAGTATAGGATAAAACAATTTTTAAAAAAAGCAACAAAGCACAACAATCCAGTTTAAAAAACCTTCTCTCAGCCAGTCTGCCCATCACAAAAGAAAAGCTGGTCTGAAGAGAAACGTCTCAGCCGGCTTGTGGAAGGAGAGCACATATGGGGCCAGGCCGGCTTCCCATGGGAGGGAGTTCCAGAGTCTGGGAGTAGCAACAGAGAAGGCTCTCTCCCGTGTGCCCACCAAATGCATCGCTTTCCTCTCAGTCCTGAGAGGAAAGCAACCCCTGATTATCTTAAATGCTTGGGCAAGCTTAGAGAGGAAGATGTGGTCTTTTAGATAGCTTGCACCCAAGCCGTTTAGGGCTTTATGGGTTAAAACCAGCATGCTGGATCCAGGCCATGGAGCAGAAAGTAGCAGATATTCAGGGGACAGGAGACACACATCCCAGGAGAGGTAAGTTGTGATCCATGATGCATAGGAGGGGGAAGCCATTGGGAATTCGCAGACTGGAGGTGTCGAGC
Source organism: Pogona vitticeps (assembly GCF_051106095.1). Lineage (NCBI taxonomy): Eukaryota > Metazoa > Chordata > Lepidosauria > Squamata > Agamidae > Pogona > Pogona vitticeps. Next base: position 9,048,376 of record NC_135783.1, read on the forward strand.
CAGAACGGACAAACCAGCGAACAAATGAAATTCGCCACATGGCGAAGCCATCGAAAAGCCGGAGACAGACATCGGCCCCTATACCCTTTGTGCTATAAATCCTCTAGTGGGGAGAAGCCGCTCAGCCACCACCACCACCACCACCCCCGCCCGGCAAAATGCCCTGCTGAGAGCGGAGAGCATTATGCAGGGACAGGTTTGACAGCTCTTCCCAGCGGTGGCCGGATTCCTTTGTACAGCTGCATCCTTGCTAATGATAAAGGAGTAACGTTTGATAGCTGACTTCTCTGCCTGACAGCTACAGTTTGTGGCCAGAGGGCCAGGACAGGCTGTCGACTTCTGTTCAAAATGAGTTAAACATATTAGGTATTATGAAGGCACAGAAGCCCTCCGAGAAAAAAGTGCTGAAATGAGTTATCAAGGTACGCTCCTGGGTACAGAACTTGCAAAGCAGATGTCATTCTAATAATGTGTGATATAGCACATGTCTAGCCTAAACCCTGCTGGATGAAATATGAAGCCCCCGTCGGTGATATTTAATACCATTTTATGAGGTGGCATCTTATGAAGACAATGCCCGCCTTATGTGGAATGCTTAAGGTGTTTTGCCAAAGGCACGGGGAGGTATCTGAACTAAGTAGAATTTTTATTATTTTATAAGCCTTTACTTTGTAATATTTCTGTGTCGACATTATTGTGGCGCTTGCTAGGCTCACCCTTTGTCTTGGTGAGCGGTTGAGGGGAAGACTGACAGATCGCCAGAGCTGTTTTCTGGACATTTTTTTTTTTTTAAAAAGGACACTTCTTATCTTAAAAAAAAAAGCCACACATTCTTTTGGGGGAAGAGGTTAAAATATGAAACAATGCTTTGCAAGAAGACGACTAGAAGGTGAAGGAGAAGAAGAGGAAAAAAGAAGAGAAGAAGCTGTAATGGGATAAAGACAAAAATCTCCTCCTAGATTGACCCTATGCCCTTCTCTAGAATCACAGAATCATGGAGTTGGAAGGGGCCTCTGAGGCCATCCAGTCCAACCCCCTGCTGAAGGCAGGAATCCAAATCAAAGCAGATTATTCAGTTTGTCTCCAGTGTTGGCGTTAATTGGTTCCATCGTCGTACTGCTCTAACAATTAAGACATTTTCCCTCTTAATCAGCTTGAATCTGGCTTCCTGTAGTTTGAGCCTATTATCCTGCACCTTGGGACGATCGAGAACAGATCCTGGCCCTCCTCTGCATGACTAGGTTTCAAGTATTTGAAAAGTACTATCATCTCTCCCCTCAGCCTTCTTTCTCCATTTGCAGAGCTGTCCTCTTTTTCTGATAGCACGTTATCCTTTTTGGTGGTGTGTAAGTGGCCACCTTACTCCACAGTAAGTTTATCTGGCTGAGCAAGGAAAGCAGAGGCTTTGATTAGTAAACGCATCCGATCCGCCTCCTCTCATTTTTACATAACATGATTTGGTCGAGGGGCCCTTTTCTAAGAGCAGATGCAAGCCACAGATACTGATTTAACTACTGATGCTTCAGAGGAAGGATATGGCATGGGATAACAGTCCTGTGTAAACTTCAGATGTGAGGTCAGTCCCAGGGGTGGACACTCTGGAAGCACAAATCAGGCCATTCCTCTGAAATACCTGATTGTTGTCGCCTAGCTACATCAATAATAATCTCTGTTTATTTTCTTTCCATATACTGTACTTTCATTTTCGATTCGATTTCGAAACCTTTATTGGCATATAAACGGACAACAACAAAACATGGGTACAAGCCAAGCAATGATCAGAGTAAACATAAAATAGGAGATACACTCAACAAATAGTATCAAAGGTAATGGGTTAAATTGGAAATTTCCAAAAGATATCTTGCAATGGCAGATGTAATCTGCGGGCAAGAATCATTCAGGAAAAAGGATAGGGAGTTGGGCAAAAGAGAAAGCCACGGTTCGAGAAACAGCTTTCTCAGAGATGAATGCGCCGGGCAATGAAATAAAATATGGTCCAGGGAATCTGGGAGGGTATGACAGAAAAAGCAGAGCCTATTTGCACGGGGGATCTTAGCGAATCGGCCTGCATGAACCGCCGAAGGAAAGATATTGAGGCGAGCTAACATAAATGCTCTTCTCTGACCAGGGTTGGTCAGTGAAGAGAAATAGTTAGAAGGGCGTCCTAGGGAAGGAGGAAGACTGAAAAAAAGGGGAGAACAAGTGGGGTTTAAGTCAGCTGAAAGTGACTCAAACTCAAGCTGCCAAAGTTTGTGTTTGATCAAGGAATGGGCCTGTGGTAATCCCAGGTCGAAAAGGGATTCTAAGTTCAGTCCTAGGGATAGAAGTTTGGAGTCAATCAGTTTAAATACTTCCATTTTCAGTAAGCTGCAGAAAATGTAAACTAGAGGACAGCTCAGAGAGCTATGCCTTAGTCACTTGATTTATATCCCACCTGTATCTCAAATGTTGTGACCCATGGTGGTTACCTCATTGGAATCTTATGGACGTTGGTGAGCAGCCGTGTATTTCTACTTAAATTCTACTAGTAAGGTCTAATTGTGTTGATATTTGTGTATATTCATTTAAGTTAGCATATGCAACTTCAATGAAAATAAATTTCTTCCACTTTTTGTGAAGGATGTACCCCTTTTTGGTGTTCCTTTTCCGTCGTGTCCTTCATTTTGGTGATGGAGCAGAGGCCAAATGTATCCAACTTATCTTCCTTGCAACATGTACAATGGAGAACAAGCCACGTTAGAAGCCATTGCATGAACCATGTGATCGTCTTCTTACACCATTGGTACCACTTGATTAGCATGCCACAATCAAGTAAAACGGGACTCCTTGGATACAGGATGAATTTTCTGTGACTGTAGAGCAATTCAATCAACTGTAGTTCAGGCCCCACGACATATATGTATAAAAGAAGATCTAGCAAATGACTGAGATAATGGTATTAAAGCAGCCCGCTTCTGGTTTAATTGTCTTAACATTTTAATTTGGTTTTATTTTTAACCTATATTTCATGTATGTCCATAATTTTAAATTGTGAAGGGTTCTGATACAAATAAAGGAAGATTAACATGCCAAGATAAGTGCCTACCAAGTGTTCTTTGTACTGTAAAAGCAACAGGTTTAAGAGTGTTTGATCACGGCTCACCACGCCTGGATCAGTCCCACTGCTCACATTGTCTACATTATTCCGTAACGTCCCACAACACAAAGCAATGCCCTTGTTGATACGAAGACAAACCTTCCTTTCAGGTACATAACGGTGGGCTAATCCCAGCTGAGCAATATGTAGTCAGCGAGGGTTTGGTCCTTAGAGATGAACTTTGGAAGATTAGAGCTTAGCATCTCCCTCGGGAAAAGTTCTCGCTCATTCAACTTTGTTGATTTTATTCACTTTCTGTTTTGCGTCAAGGTCGCTGGTGAGAAAGACTCAACTACACTGGTCCCCTATGATTACTTCTTGGGAATCCCTTCTCTCCTGAGCATAAAATGATTCTATTGAATTACTCCTTTGCTTAACCTTGCGGTGACCTTGACTGCTGAATCGCCAACTTGGCAAACAGGAAGAAGAAACCCTGAGTAAGCTGGTGGCTTCCGCACTTAACCCTGGATTCTCTAGGGAACGAAGCATCTCGTGTAACTTTTCCCATCTAACAGGCCAGCATCCTTAACCTAGTTCAAGTGAACAAAATGGGAAGGGAGTTGATTTGGTATCATTCTTCCAAAATATTCCCCATGAACTAGGTTGAAAATCAGGCAGTTAACCATATTGATTCAAGCTAGAACTCTGTGACTTTGTTCCTATATACAAAGCTGAAGTTCAGGAAGCAGACATTTCCCATCAAGCAAATCCTAAATTCTAAAAATTCTTTAAAAATTATGCAGATGTCCATACTTTTGCATATTTTTTATCATTTGTGATTTAAATACGAATTTTACATAAATTCATTTCACTGTGTTAAATGTGGCCAATGATGCAACACAAGCCCCTATAAGTAGAGACGAATATTCGTATCCATATAAGAATATGAATATCCTGGACCAAGGTGGGAGGGATCCCCAGTCCTGCCTCCCTGAACTGACCCACCCACTTAACAGGTCCTAGAGCAGGCATCCTGCTTGTCATGCCAATCTTGGGCAAAGCCTGGCTGGCACTACTCAGCCTTCCTGCTCTTCTTGCCATTCAGCAGCTGAGTGGGGAGACTCGTTATCCTGCCCCCTGGCTGGAGTGGCCAGAAGAGCAGGAAGGTGGAGCAGTGCCAAAAGTATGATAGATTCAGTTGAGTCATTTAGCTTCTAGGGAACACCGAGTCTTGATTTGATCTAGCATTTACTTATTTGTCTTTCTAGTGGTCTGTGATATCTATGAAGTTCAACACTACAATTAAATATGGTTCCCCCCCCCTTCCTGTCTCTTCTCTTCACTGCCTAGCTTTCACATCTTTACATAGTAATCATGAATATTATTGTGTGGATGACCTTGACCTTGGTCTCCAAGGAGAAGTCCTTTGTCTTAAAAAATCTTTTCTAGTTCCTATCTATCTATCTATCTATCTATCTATCTATCTATCTATCTATCTATCTATCTATCTATCTATCTATCTATCTATCTATCTATCTATCTATCTATCTATCTATCTATCTATCTATCTATCTATCTATCTATCTATCTATCTGTCTGTCTGTCTGTCTGTCTGTCTGTCTGTCTGTCTGTCTGTCTGTCTGTCTGTCTGTCTGTCTGTCTGTCTATCTATCTATCTATCTATCTATCTATCTATCTATCTATCTATCTATCTATCTATCTATCTATCTATCTATCTATCTATCTATCTATCTATCTATCTATCTATCTATCATCTATCTACAGTATTTTTAGCCGCACCATTACCAGTGGCTCCTGGGCGGCATACAATATTAAAACTTAAAAACTTTAAAACATTAAAAAGACAATATAAAATATTCTATATTAAAACGATTCTTAAAACATTAATATTAATAAGTCCTGCTGCTCATGTGGCCAGCTAGAGAATACTGCTTAATTAAAATGCTGGCTAAATAGAAAGGTCTTTGCCTGGTGCCGAAAAGCCAAAAGTGTCGGAGCCAGGCGGATCTCTATAGGGAGGGTGTTCCAAAGTTGGGGGGCAATAGCTGAGAAGGCCCTATTTTGACATGCCATCCCCCTCACCTCTTTCAGGGATGACACCTTCAGAAGGGCCGCCTGGCCTGATCTTAGAGGGCAGGCAGGCTCGTATGGAAGAAGGCGGTCCTTTAAGTAACCAGGTCCTAAGCCGTTTAGGGCTTTATATGTCAAAGTAAGCACTTTGAATTGGGCCCGAGCAGCAACCGGCAGCCAGTGTAAATTTTTCAGAACCAGTGTGATATGAGTCCGTGCGGCGGCACCACTTACCAGCCACGCAGCCCGGTTCTGTGCCGGTTTCAATCACCGGACCATCTTCAAAGGCTGCCCCACGTATAGCGCATTGCAGTAGTCCAGTCTGGTTGTTACCAGTGCATGTGTGATTGTTGCCAGGCTCCGCTCATCCAGATAAGGGTGAAGTTGATATATTCTCCGCAGCTGTAAGAAGGCACCCCTGGACACCGAGTCCACCTTTATAGCTATCGTTCCAAGTTTCAGGGCAAATCTACATTGATCACTTGCATTGCTGTCTTCAGCAATGGAAACGGGAGTGATTTAAAAAGAAACATGACAGTCATGTGGCTTTGAATTGTGCTGTATGTGTTCCCACCAGCACAGCCGAGCATCAACTGTTCAGCATTGTCCAGGAAACTGTGAATTCCACAGCTGGAAAGAGGCCCTCTCCGTTGTTGTCGCTGCCACCCGCCAAAACAAGGTTAGTCACAGGGGTGTGATAGGGAAGCATGGGGGCAGGGAGAACGGAGGGGGGGGAGGACAAGAGGGAAAGGGATGGAAAGGGAAAGAGGGGGCACAGGGTGAGGGTGGGAGGGCAGAGGAACAGGTGACTTAGTGGTGGGAGGGTGGTGAAGCCAGCAATCTAGTGGGCAGTGAGGGAGAAGTGCTTTTACTTTATTTTTTAAAAAATTCCTGCTATCTGGTACAGCGCTATATCAGATATCAGGAAGGTTTTTTTTTTTTTAAGTGGCAGGGGTGTTCACATATGTGGAATCGATTCCAAAGAATCGATCTCTGCCAGAGGAAAAGAAAAACCCACTCCCTCGGCACAGTAGTCTGTGCCTGTCTGTGCTACGTGAGTACACTAAAATTAAAATCATGTGTTTTTTTAAAGGAAAACCCAATACAACAGTGGGGGTTTTGGTCAGTCGGATCAGGCCCTAAGTCTTCTGATTCTTGAGTCGTAGTCTTCATCAATGATTGAATCAACATCTAGTAAATCTTTAACGTTAAAATTAAAAATCTTCCTTTTCCAAATGGGTAAATATAAATACTGTATTGGGCCTAATCCCTATCTTCTCATCAGACAATCAGCTATTGTAGGGCTGTCTCTTTTTTTCCCCAAGAAGTGAGGAATACCATCACTTGCCCTTAATCATCCTAAGAAAAGGGGCATTAAATCCTTTCTTTCCTTTTTTTTTTTTTTTGATGGCGTTCTAGCACTCCCTGTTCCAATTTAGACTAAGTACATTAGCTGCAGATGCAGTCAGGATCTATTTATTAATTGCTTTCACAATGCTTTCAACATGGAACTGCAAGTATCCATGGAAGCTTTTGAAAGACACATAGATTATGGTTTCCGAAAGTCACACTATCGCTCGGCATATGACATGTCAGGTTACCTCTGTTTTATGTCATGAAGTATCACTGCAGTGGAGAACAACAGAATCAAAGCCGACAAGGTTAACTGTGAGCTATTTAATACTCCCTCCATCCTTTTTGGCTGTGCATCCCAACGTGGGTTTGGAACAATATTAGAATGTCTGTCTATATATCTGTCCATCCATGCGCCCACCCACCCACCCACCCACTCTCTCACACACACACACACACACACACACACACACACACACACACACACCCCTATAATGCTGCTCACTCTTTGTTTTCCCCAGACCCCTACTCCTGATCATTTATGATCCAACTGTTCATGATTTAGGGCGGAATATGGGGAAGTAATAGGGCAGGTTGAAACTTGAACAGGTTTATTGCTTCTGCAGGAGAACTCTGTGATGTTTACCCCACCCAAAGGTTTGCTGTTGTCATGTGACATCACACACATCTAGCTCATGGCAAACCGTGAATTAATGAACTCCAGAAGGTCCAACCATGAATATTGCTACACAGGTCTTACAGACTAAAGGCTCTGGGTTTCTTTATTCAACCCACCTCATACTTTCCTATTGCCTTCAACTTTTGCTAGCATTATTGTCTCTTCCAGTGAGTCATGTCTTTCCAGAATAAGCCCAAATTGTGATAGCCTCACTTTAGCCATTTGAGCTTCTAGTGAGTGTCCTAGCCTGATCTGACACAGAATCTATCTATTTGTGTTCCTGGTGGTCCAGAGTACAAAAAGTCTCCATTTTGACTAATGGTTGAACCAAGGAGTAGAGACAGTTAACTATTTCAATGTATTCAGTGTTGACATTAAAGTTACACAATTCTTTTTAAGTCATGTTTTTGCTGTCTTAAAAGTCAGGGAAGCCTTTTGCCTTGGGGCCAGCATCTTCAATTGCACCATTGCTGAGGACATGAGGAAGGGCCTTTACAGTGGTAACTCCTGGGTTGTGGAATGCCCTCTCTGAAGGCCAGGTTGGCCCCTTCCTTGCCATCTTTCTACCAGCAAGTAAAGGCCTTTCTTACAGGCGTTTAGCAACTGAATCAGGCTGCTGAGAAGAGCTATCATGTAGATGATGGAGCAAGCTGGTCTTCTTTAGCTCCAGACTGATGGTGACTCAGATGTGATTTATTATTCCCTTCCTCTGGGGATGTTCTGGGATTCTGCAACTTGCCCAAGGCTTCTAAAGCTGGTCGTTCTCTGGAAGGCAGAGTGGGGAATCGAACTTCTGACTAGAGATGGGCACGGACTCCAGTTTGGTGGTTTGCCCTGTCTGGCGTTGTGCCTGCACAGGGGTTCTGTGAATGTGGCACACTCTTTTCTCCCACCTCCTCTGCATGTTCGCCCATTCCCTGGGCAATTCCCTGTGCACTTTCCTCTCCTTTCCACCTCCAGCAGCTGCCCTCATTAGCCAGTGCGGCAGGTTCTTCTGCCTGGTCTCCTTGTCTCCGTGGGTGACCGTGGGAGGAGGTGGACGAGGGAAGTGTGCGCTGTGATCCGTGAGGGAGTCGTCACTCTGGGGAAGTGGGGAGGAAAGTGCACATCGCCCAGGGAATGGGCGAGTGCGCAGAGGAGGTGGGAGAGGGATGTGTGCAGCATTTGCACAACACCTGTGTGGGCGTGGCACTGAAATGGGCCGAACCTCTGAACTGTGGTTTGTGCTCATCTCTATCCTGAACCACTGCTTGACATCCAGAGACTTAGCTTGCGGACCTAACCAAGCCAGGTTCTTGGGTCCCTACACTGGGAGGATGGTGGCATAGAAATGAAACAAGGTAAAGGTAAAGGTTCCCCTTGACAATTTTTGTCCAGTCATGTTCGACTCTAGGGGTTGGTGCTCATCCCCGTTTCCAAGCCATAGAGCCAGTGTTTTTGTCCGAAGACGATATTCCGTGGTCACATGGCCAGTGCGACTTAGACACGGAACGCTGTTACCTTCCCACCAAAGTGGTCCCTATTTATCTACATGCATTTGCATGCTTTCGAACCGCTAGGTTGGCGGGAGCTGGGACAAGCGACGGGCGGTCACTCCGTCATGTGGATTCGATCTTGCAACTGCTTGGTCTTTTGACCCTGCAGCACAGGCTTCTCCGGTTTAGCCCACAGCGCCACCACGTCCCTTACCTACAAGCTGGTAGGTAAATAAGCAAACCAACAAATGAACAATTTTCAGGGAGTTGGAGGGCTGCTGGTAAACCTAAATTAAATGCAAGACCTCAAAGTGCAGGGTCCGTGACAAAAACCCGAAACAATTGGCGGTGCCCTTTGTTCTGAAACAGCTGGAGAGGATCTTTCCTTGTTTGCTTCTTCCTGAAAAAGACTAATCATTTTTTTTGCTGCCCTTTGTTCTGGAATGAGTCTTCCACCGTCTAAGCAGCTAAACCTACCAGGGGAGAGAATGTATCTTAAAAAGTATCTCTTGATCCTATTACACATTTCCCTCGTGTACAAGCTCATAAACCTGCCTTGCAAATCCATTGATTTTAGCGGTACGGGAAGTTTGTGTTTATATGACTTCTTCTTCTTCTGCATGGAGTTCATTTCCTTACAATTTGTCCCAGCTCGTATGAAGGAGTCCTTTCTCCTCCCAGACGTGAGATCCTTGTCATTTCATTTCGTGTACCCCGGTGTTTTAACGCTTCTATATCCCCTACTTTTCTCCCTCTGTTCTATTTTGCCCGCAGGAGCTGAATGAGGGAAGTACACAGAAATTAGAGATTAAAAATGTAAATTTTATAAACAGGAAATCAAAGGTCCTAAATCCTTAGCACGGGGAAAAAGCCAACAAAAAGCGTACGCGCATTTAAACCCTGTACATAAATAGAACTTCAAGGCTGAGAGTGTTAAATAATTCAGCGGTTAAGTCATAAGTGTTCTTAAACTTAAGTATAAAAATGCCCTTGACAATATTTCACAGCCGTGCATTTCTTTAAAATATTTAGCATTCTCATTAAAGAGAATGTCTTTATTTTATATATTAGTTACACTCTCGCGTGCTAATACGAAGGAATTGAGCAGCTAAAGACCATTCTTATGCATATAAGCGCAAGACAATTTACATATAAAGTTGGGAGACAATTCTCAGCTCTTCCCTTGGCCCCCACCCTGAACTTCGCATCATCTGTTTCCACGAGGGGCATTTAAACAAATTTATGCCTTAATGTGGGATATTAATATTTCCTACCTCAACGTGTCATTTGCTAATGCCGTCCTGAAGACAGGTTCATTCAAAAGCGACGACCGAGCTCCTGTCTCTGAAAGATTTAATGAACCTTGCATATTTTGGAATGCTGAACAGTTGGAAAGGCCTATTACATATTCATAGCCGGAATGGAAGGCTTGCTTTAACTCGGAAGCTTCCTGCTCTGGTTCTCTGTAAAACATTGTCAAAAGTCACCAGAGACGTTGGCAGAAAACTGCAACTCTTGATAGCGAGATGTTCTCCGAGAAGTTTCAAGTATGAGAGCCTGTAGTCTATGGGCCCGGCGGGAATAGTTCTGACAGACAAATGGAAGGATAATACATTTCTCGACATAATGGGATGAAAAAAAAAAAAAAACAGAGAGAGAAAGGGATGCCAGAAAAGGATGGAATTAAAGTTTTGCCTTCAAGGAAATTGGAAAGTTTGCAAGACTGTTTGAATGTTATTCACATAGTTTGTATCTCCATAAAAAGGTCAGCCTCTCCCCACCCGGTCCACACATATCCACAATACGGCCGATAATTCAGTATGGAGCAAAAGATTCAGAACTTTGCTTGATTTGTTTTAGAGAATTAAGTCCAGTAACTTCATAGCTAGCGGACAGGGCTTGGGGAAATTTCAGACACCAGAATGGAGGAAGCTCACGGCTAGCGAAGGCAGGGAAGATGTAAAGGAATAAGCAAACGTATGCAAACACATATTATCAATAGGCATATTGGTCCAGAGTGTTGACATTTTCATTAAATTCCTCTAGCTGCGCAACAGAAGTGCAGGGATCCACAGAACAGAATAGCTTAACGTTCCCCCAAATGAGTCCATCCCTTTTTTTTTTTTACTAACTGCCACTTACAGGCTTAATAACTTTAATATTGCGTTTCCTTTGGGAGTAAGGATCTCCTGTATGGAGAATTAGTGCAGGGAAATTGCCCCAGAGGGAGACCACAGATGCGATACAAGGATATCTGCAAGCGGGATCTGAAGGCCTTAGGAATAGACCTCAACAGATGGGAAACCCTGACATCTGACCGTTCAGCCTGGAGACAGGCAGTGCATCACGGCCTCTTCCAATTTGAAGAGACCCTTGTCCAGCAGGCCGACGCAAAGAAGAAGTCCTGAAAGCAGCAAAATCAGGGAGCTGGACAGGCGACAGATTGTATCTGTCTTCAGTGTGGAAGAGATTGTCACTCTCAAATTGGCCTCATCAGCCACACTAGACGCTGTTCCAAGTCCTCCATACAGAGCACGTCACCATAGTCTTTCGAGACTGAAGAATGTCTAAACAAAACTTTGGTAGTAAGGCGGGGAACAAATAATGAAATGCAATGCAATGAAGCCAGGCTACATGATCACCTACAAAGCAGGGAAGGGGGACTGCAGCTTCACCCATTCCAGGTGGCAGGCAGTGGCCAATTTCTATGGGAAAGAAAGTGTGGAAGTTCCTCGTCGACCGGTCCCTATCCAACCTGACTTGTCTTTTTTGCTTTCCATTGAAATGTGGGGGTCAGAGTTGTTACAACTACAGAAGCTGCCTCTAGTAGGTGTGGCTGGTCTGGGGTAACTGTCAATCTATCCAGCACTAACCAATTGTTTCTTCTTTCCTCTGAATTCAAAGAGAGCCCCGCCTCTCTGATCAGTGCTTTTCTCTCTCTTGAATCTGTTGAGGTCTGTTGCTAAAAGCAGTCATGTTTGTCGGTTTGCTGTTTGATCTGTTAAACTGAAAGCAATGAAATCTTTTATTCTTTCTCCTACTAATATTTCAAAGTGAGTTATTGAGTCTGTAAGTGTCCGTTCATAAGAAAAAGGGGTGGACTAACGTGAGAAACCCTAAGCTACTTGGCTCTGTGAATCCCTGCAGTTCTGCTGCATAGCTAATCGAAATTAACCAACATTCAAAACTCTGCAACAGAAAACTCTGGTTCGCACTGAAGATACAGTACTTGATTAATGCTATGATGGGACTTTGTGACAGGAAAGAGATTTGAATAGTTCAGTCATAGCATTACATTGTTTCATAGGTTTTCAGGCTTGCATCTGGATGATTTGTCCTTCCAAGAGAGTTACAAACAGACAGCAACATGAGGAGGACCAACGCTGCATCATTTGCCAATCCAATGGCAATATAGTGGGACTCCCGTATTGGCTTAGAACCGATCTCCTGTGGATGCTGAAAAATGCGGATAATAGTGAACTGTATACATAGTATGGTCTCCCTATAGTGGCCAGTTCTGGTAATTACATCATGGGAATGTGTATTTCTAGGTTTTTCTTTTCTTTTAATATTTTTAGACTGCAGAAAAGTGAAATTAAAATGTATTGAGAGGAAATGGGAGGTAGAGATAGAAGAATTCAACATGTCTATTGTCTCGTATGAGAGCACAAAAAAAAAAAGATTTTTAAAAATTATGCTCCCTGTGAGATGATGAGATTTCCTCTGACTGTCTGGATGAGGTGTTTTGCAATTTTAAGATCAGTTTTTCTGCAAAAGCTGTGAAATGAGAGAAAACTACAATAGTTGCCTCTTGGTTTCATAGACTATTAGGAATTTAGAAGCATTGAATGATTTGTTCATATCTTTTTGATCAATCAACCTCTACTTCTCTCTCTCTCTCTCTCTCTCTCTCTCTCTCTGTGTGTGTGTGTGTGTGTGTGTGTGTGTGTGTGTGAACCAAAGAGAGAGAAACATTAACTTTTAATAAAGGAAAAACCACTATTAATTTTATTATTACCGCTAATCCTAATCTTTATAGTTTATATTAGAGATGGGGACAAATAAAAAAATGGCAATTCATTTTGATCCATTATTCGTCAAAGTTAACGGATCCACAAATACGAATATATGAATATTCTTCAATGAATCGATGGACAGATCTGTCGATTCATCTATACTTTAAGTGGCTATAACACTGGCCCCCCAACCACCTAGAGACACCAAGTTTGCAGGGAAGCTTCCTCAGATGCCTTTCTACAACTTCTGAAAGTTTGGTGAACATTGGATCATGGACGCTAGTGTCATATAGTCACAAAGAGGACCCTCCAGGAAAGCTTCCCCCAGGTACTCAGAGAATCCAGAATCACAACCGAGCGTCCTATGTCTTTCTCCAACATGCCTACGAACTTTGGTGAAGATTGGATATCGGACATATGAGTTATTCACCCACAAATTGGGTCCCCCAGGAGAGTTTACCACACAGCACAGAAGCCCATTTTGCCTACCGACCGCTGATCAGCTGATCAGAAGCTGATAGGCAGCCACCCCCCCAGCCAGCCAGCCCAAAAGCCTACCACAACACCCCATTCCTTTCCCTACCATAGCCCCCACTTACACCAACACCCCCTTACCTTAATAGCTGCTGCCGAGGTCTCCATCCAGCCTCCTCAGCCATGGCGTGTAAAAAGGAAGACTGGTTGCCCTTTGCAAACATAGTGGCTGTGGCTTCATTTAGGGTAGGGAAGCTGCAGCTGCCATCTTTGCAAATGGCAGCCAGTCTCCATTTTTACATGCATGACTGCGACCTCAGCAGCAGCGATTAAGGGAAAAGGGTGTCAGTGGGGGTGGTGTAGTGTGGCATGGGGCCTAAGGTAGGGAAAGGAAGGGCCTAAGGTAGGGAAAGGAAGGGGGTGGGGTAGGCTGTGGTATTGGGTGGCTGTGTGGGGTGGTGGCTGCCTTTCTGCTGCCAATTAGTTGATCAGCGGCCGGTAGGCAGAATTTTTTAAAAAAATACAGACACATGAAAATGGGTAAATATTCATCCCTTCATATTCATGGGGGTCTCTGGAACCCACAAATATGGATCGACAAATATTTAATGAATTGGGTATATTCGTTGGAAAAAATGATCCATTTTTATATTCATCCCATCTCTAGTTTATATTAAATAATTATCATATGATAACTAGCAAATATTATTAACGTGCATTGGACAAGATCTTGTTTATTTTTCACTGCATGCATAATGGTACATTTCCCGTGCCCTTCCTCATTCCTGGCTATCTGCACAAAGGGTTTCCATCAGCCCCTTGTTTGGAAGCAGAAACCTTGATAGCTTTGAAAGACATGATGTCCATTCAGTGGCCCCTTCCTTCCTTCTCTATTCGGCACTGGTTAGGCCTCACCAAGAATTCTGTGTCCAGTTATGGACACCACACTCGAAGAAGGATGCCAGCAAACTGAAGTGAGTTCAGAGGAGGGCAACAAGGATGATCAGAGGACTGGAAACCAAGCCCTAGACGAAAAGACTGAAGGAAATGGGCCTGTTTAGCCTTGAGATAAAGAGACTGAGGGGAGATAGGATAGCACTTTTCAAATACTTGAAAGGTAGTCATACAGAAGAAGGGACGTGGTGGCGCTGCGGGCTAAACCACAGAAGCCTGTGCTGCAGGGTCAGAAGACCAAGCAGTCGTAAGATCAAATCCATGCGACGGAGTGAGCACCCGTCACTTGTCCCAGCTCCCGCCAACCTAGCGGTTCGAAAGCATGCAAATGCAAGTAGATAAATAGGGACCACTTCGGTGGAAAGGTAACAGTGTTCCGTGTCTAAGTCGCACTGGCCATGTGACCACGGAAGATTATCTTCGGACAAACGCTGGCTCTATGGCTTGGAAACGGGGATGAGCACTGCCCCCTAGAGTCAAACATGACTGGACAAAAATTGTCAAGGGGAACCTTTACCTTTACCTTAGTCATACAGAGGAAGGACAGGATCTGTTTTCAGTTATCCCATAGTCGAGCTCACGTAATAATCGGCTCAAGCTACAGGAAGGCACATTTTGGCTGAATATCAGGAAACTGTTAGAGTAGTAGGACAATGGAACTAGTGGCCTCAGGAGGGGGTGAGGGCTTCTGTCCTGGAGGCACTGAAGAGAAAATTAGACAACCATCTGTCAGATCTGCTTTGATTTGGATTCCTGCATTAGCAGGGGGGGTTGGACCTGATGGCTTTCTAGGCCCCTTCCAACTCATTTATGCCATGAATCTATGATTCCAGGTCCACCTTGCAAAACTGTAAGGGGGAAAGACCACAGAGCACTGCACCCATGCTGATGCTGTGCTCCGTGATTCTCACCAGGATTCTGTGCACTGAACGGATTACAGGATAATCAGTATTATTTATTATCACAATGCATTGCACTCGTTAAAATGAGAATAAATTGTAATTTATTAATGCGTCGTATTATGCATTATTTATCAAGGGATTCATAAAATGTTGGACATAGTTAATGCATGTTTCTCCATCTAAAATATCTATAGCTTATCTGCCTCTATGCATAAACAGGGGCTATGTATCTCCACTTGTAGTGGTTATTCTTGCTTTGGACGCTGGTTATTTTTTTAAAGCAGGTTGGCATATTTCTCAGTGGTACATCTGGCATAATTGGATGGCATTTCCCAGGAAGTCGTCCAATGACAGCCTGCAAGCGTGCTAACAGAAGAAGTACTTGTGCTTGGTGTCAATCATTTACCACCTGACAGTTCAATCAACGTCCTCCCTGTGATGGGTTTCAGGCCCACCAGTGCCAGGGAAGGCTTCCATGCGACATTGGAAAAAGAGCGCTCGGGGCCCCCCAGTAAAGAGGCTGCCAAAGGTTGCTTAGCAATGGGTTGTTTGGAGGCCTCTGCCAAGCCGCAAAGGGAGTGACATTCACACCTTTGTTGAAAAGGCTTTATTCAGTCAATTAGGAACAACAGCAAGAACATGGAATGGGGTTGCCAGAAACTCAATGTGCAGTTTCCAGTTTCCAAATAATCCCCTCTCGACTCCTCTTTTTTCATCTTCAGACACAGACGTAAAGAGTGGCGCTGTAGACATCGCGATCCAAGCGTGCTTTGGACATCTCTACCTCTGGCCATTTCCATTCCAATCCGCACACAGGGATTGGCTGATTGGGCTGTAGAAGGCTAGGGCTCAAGGTCGTCCACGGAAGCTGAATGGCAGAAGGCTGGGAGCAGATAAAAGGAAGCCCAACACATGGTTAAGCTGTGGAATTCACAGCCACAAAGTTACGGTGCTGCCTGCCAAGTGGGTTGTTTATGAAGGGGAATGGGATAGACTTAAGGAGGTCAGGGAGATCAGGGGCTGCCAGTCAAGATGAGTCTTGTGAAGGCTGAAGCCCTTAAGAATGGTCAGCTGAAGCTACACACAATTCCTCTGCATCTCCAAGGCCTTCGGGCAAGAAATCCAGTCTCAGGGCAAGCAGCACTGGAGGGGGAGAAAGCTTGGCGGTCATGTGAGAGATGGCTCTCTGTGTGTGCATGTATGTGTGCTGTTCTTCCTCTCCTCCCAAACCTTCCTGGTCCTGCTTCTGTGACTTCACCACCTCTGATATCATGAAGATCTATTCCCAGCAGAGATGGGCACAAACCAGAAAAACTGTGGCTACCCACAAACTACCATATTTTTCCGTGTATAAGACTATACTTTTGTCTAAAATCTTTAGACTAAAAATCGACGGTTGTCTTCTACACGGAAGTAAGCTGAGGAGAGAACAAACACAAGTAGAGGGGAAAGGAGGGACCAAAGTGATCCTCCAGAGCTTTGATCCCTGCTTTCCTCTCCACTTGTTAAGCCTTAGCAAAAGGAAAGCAGGGATCAAAGCACTGCAGGATGGCTTCGATCTCTGCTTTCCCCTGTGCTTACTAAGTCACACAGGGCTTAGCAAAAGGAGGGGGGAAAGGATCAATGCAATCCCATGGCTTTATAAATGGAAAAGGCATCAAAATGATCATGCATTGGCAGAATTGCTTTGATCCCTTTCCCCCTCCTTTTGCTAAGCCCCATGGGGCTTAGCATGAAGGGAGAAAGCAGGGATCAAAGCGATCCTGCAGTGCTTTGATCCCTTCCCTCCCTACACTTGCTAAGCCCCACTTAGATTTCTTAATTTGGGGTTGGAAAAGTGGGGGGGGGATCTTATACATGGGGGTGTCTTATACATGAAAAAATACGGTACAAACCATCACAAATCCCCCCCAAAGCAAACCAGTTCATGGAGAGAGCCATCTGCTGCATCTATACCTTCTCTTTCGCCACCGTGGGCACATGGGCAGAGGTAGCCAGCTCAGCTTCCCTGCCTCTGAAGAGGGCACCAGCAGCTCACGTGGCGGTAGAGGAGGCAGAGGCAGCAGGACCAGGCAGCAGGATGACATTGGTGGAGTAATAGGGGCAGCAGGAAGGGGGCAGGCAGGCCACCCTGTTTGGCCAATGCAAAACGAAGCACCAAGTGGGAAAAAGTTCAGTGCTTCATTTTGATTCGGCA
The DNA here is from genome assembly GCF_051106095.1 of Pogona vitticeps. Taxonomy (NCBI): domain Eukaryota; kingdom Metazoa; phylum Chordata; class Lepidosauria; order Squamata; family Agamidae; genus Pogona; species Pogona vitticeps. The sequence continues at coordinate 9,065,593 of NC_135783.1, forward strand.
AACTGGGATCGCGGAATTGGATCACGAACTGAACCACGAACCAGCCCAGTTCATCGGTTCTTCTGGTTCGTAGTTTGGTTCATGTTCATCTCGAATTCCCAACTGAGAGTCTGTTAATACTGGCATACAGATCAGTATATGGATCACTGTTACCATGGTTTGGTTCGAACCAAAGGACAGCATCCCTGTGTGTTTCCACTTAGATTGACCCATCCTGCCCCTTTAAGAGCTGTTGTGCACCTTTCTGGCACAGTGTTAGGGCATGCATTCTTTTTTGGTACAATTCATCTTATTCCTAATTAGCTTGTTGTGCAGCCTGCGTGGACCATTAGCCCAGATTAGAAATGGGGAAGTGGCTAGTTGACTGGGCACTCCGGAGCGATTGGAAGAAAGAGGTGGACATGTGAGTGGATGGTCTGGCCCCGGGGGGCGGGCAGGTGGATCCTCATTAACTTCACCTGTGCAGGGCTATTTGTATTCGTATACAAATACGAATACCCCCATCTCTAGCCCAGACCCAAATGGTATGGTGGGCAGTGTTAAATGAGGAGACAAAGAGATATCAAACAAAGGGGAAGCTCCTCATCAATACTAGTTGCCACTTCTCTTTCCTAGCCTATTGTCTTCCTGTGTTGATGGGGACACCAGCATCATCACTGAATTAAAAATCAACATCCGATGGCACGTCTTCTCTAGGCCACCTTGTTGCTTCCTAGCACCCTCTTCTTCTTTAGACTAGTCCAGAATCTGAGTGGTGATTTACACTTAGAATCATAGAATCATAGAACAGTGAAGTTGGAAGGGGCCTAATAAGGCCATCAAGTTCAGCCCCTACTTCATGTGGGAATACAGTCCAAAGGATATCTGCCAGGTGGTTGCCTACGTTTCTCTTGAATGCTTCCAATGTTGGATCACTCACCACCTCTTCAGGTACAGTGGGGTCTTGACTTAAGAACGGCTTGAGTTAAGAACATTTTGACTTAAGAACCACTCTCATAGGAAAATATTGACTTGACTTAAGTACTTAGATTTGAGTTAAGAACTGAAAAAAAAAACCACGTGGGAGGCAGGGAAAGTGCAAAATTTGAACTTTCAGTTAACTGTTGGGCAGTGAAAAGGGTGCCTGTCTGCTTCCTCACTCCTCCCAGCGTTTAGAGAGTGGATTGGGAGACAGTCTTCAGACTGCCTGGTACTGTACTGCCTGGACTGTATTTTCCCTGCCTTCCCTGAACCTTTCTTGACCTAAGAAACAAAATATCCCCCTCTAGTGGTCGAAGGTGGAATAGCAGCTTCCCATTAGTTTCTATGGACGGAAAAGAGCAGATACGGATCAAATGGTTTTCAGTGCATTCCTATGGGAAATGCAGATTTGACTTGAGAACTTTTTGACTTGAGAACCGCCTTCCAATACGGATTAAGTTCTCAAGTCAAGACCCCACTGTAATTGGTTCCAATGTCATACCGCTCTAACAGTTAGGAAGTTTTTCCTGATATTCAATCAAAATCTGGTTTCCTGTAACTTGAGCCCATTGCTGTGTGTCCTGCACTCTGGGATGGTTGAGAACAGATCCTGCCCCTCCTCTGTGTGACAACCTTTCAAGTATTTGAACAGTGTTATCATATCGCCCCTCTGTCTTCTTTTCCCTTGTGTAAGATGAATCATGGAAGCTGTAGCATCACATTGCAACTTGTTAATAAGATGCTGGTTGTGTTCCTGGGTGTGCGCCTGATGGGACAATTGGCCACATGGCCAGGAATGCAACCAACACATTGTCAATGAGCAGAAATTTGCTGCCATCACTTACAAAAATTGCCAGTAATTCTGGCCATTGCTTCCTTCCAAATCCTAACTGCCAAAGCTGCCACTAGTAATCACCCATTTTCCTCTTCATCTTGGTGGATCCACAATTGGCTGGGGGTTACAGTGCTCAAATGTAACTTTTCCAGCCTTTCCCAGTTCCAGCCAGATAACTTGCCTTGAGCTTGATTACGGGAGAAAGATGGAATGAAAATGGAATTAATTTCACCCATTTCCTGCTTTCGGCTTACTTACATACACGCGGTGTAGAACCAAAGACAGGTTGCTCCAGAGATGTCAAACTTCTGATATCCACTTTCAACAGAATTCCATGGAGAAGGGACAGCAAATTCCATCTGTGCTTCTGAGCCCGGCCTTGCTAATTGGCATTACCTCGAATTCCCAGCTCCCTTCAAAGGCACGGACCTCAGGAATTTTAAAGTCATTATGTGGGTGAGGGACTCATCAAAATAAATCCTTCAGGTCTGGAAGTGGCAGAGGGGGGAATAGCTGGTGGAGGAGGAGGAGGAGGAGGAGGAGGAAGAAGAAGAAGAAGAAGAAGAAGAAGAAGAAGAAGAAGAAGAAGAAGAAGAAGAAGAAGAAGAAGAAGAAGAAGAAGAAGAAGAAGAAGAAGAAGAAGAAGAAGAAGAAGAAGAAGAAGAAGAAGAAGAAATTGAGATGGAGCAAGGCGCCCAGGAAAAAGGTCAGCCGCATAGTTCTGGGTGCCTCTGCTGTGAACTTTAAGCATCACATAAAATAAATTTAGAGCAGTTTAATTTAACAGCCCTGATTAGTGATGATGGGCTTCTCATAGGAGTCTTTCCCATTGCTCATAAGGTAAAGAAAGTGAGTGGAGGGGGAAGAGAATCCAGCCGCAGCAGAAGGCTGAACCTGTAGTTCCACCCAAGAAGTAATTCTGCTTCCAGCACAATCCCCCTCCTATTGCCTTTTCCCATTAATGTCTCCAACAAATAACTAGCTATAAACAATATAAGGGAACTGTAGCTTGCAATCAGTCCCTCTTATCAGCAATGACATCATATTCTGATTGGAAATAAATGTGGGACAACATCAAACCTTTTTTAGTGTAACTATAAATTTTAATTTTTGTTAACACAGAGATGGAACTAGATATTTTGGTTCCCAATGCAAGTGACACAATTTCCCACTCATGTAGTCCTGGGACATAGAGGTGAGTTCCTAACAAAGGCAAAGAGAAGGAGAATGTGGTGGCCCATCATAAGAAAATATCTGCTTTGCTAAAAAATGAATGGAGTGAGAGACCAGCAGATTCAGCTCTAGGTTTCGGCACAAACCCCTAACTCTTAGTGCTCTGGGAAAAGCTTCTGTTGCATTCCCCTACTTCTAGCCCTGCTTTGATAGTTGTGTGGATGTGACATCAATAAATGGCAGAGGAAGAACTATAGAATCAAAGAATAATGAAGATGGAAAGGGCCTATAAGGCCATCAAGTCCAACCCCCTGCTCAAGGCAGGGATCCAAATCAAAGCAGATCTGATGGAGAGTTGTCCAATTTTCTCTCAAATGCCTCTAGAGTTGGAGCGCTCGCCACCTCCCGAAGTAATTGGTTCCATCGTCATACTACTCTAACATCAACCAGCATAAGTGGTAACTCTGTGTATTCTGCTTCTGCCTTGTGCTTTGTTGTAGGCAAAGGTCTAAGGATGAGATGCATGGATGGATGGAGAGAATTGCAAGTTTTGTACTACAGACCATGCAGATTTTTTTAAAAGAAGTAACAGTCTAAATGCCTTTTGAGAATTGGGTGACTAAACATTTTCCAGAATAATAATGAACTACCTTGGTAAACAGTTTTTATGTTAATCTCAACAAGATTAGACCCAATGAAAGCTTTGTGAGTCAATGTCCAAAGCCCTGTTGTTTAGTGTAAGAAGTTGTGCTACAGCAGTGTCATTGAATCAATGAGGATTTAGGGCGTCAACTCCTCTGGAAATTCCATTGATCCAAATGGGCCTGATCTATTCACAGCCAAACCACACTAAGCAAGCCCATTTGAACCAATAGAACTTCTGGATGAGTTGACTTGCTAAATCCCCATTCATTCAATGTGCCTAACCATAGTATGATTGACTGCACCAAGCAACAGAATCTCAGCCAGGGATTATGTGAATTATATTGATTCCAAGTAGGGATTAACGATTGGGCTAATTAGTGTGGCTCCTGACTTTTTGCAGAACTCTGATTTAAACTGCTATAAGTCTGTGTCAAATTGGTCTAAAACCACTGTTTTCTGTCCCAACAGCAAGAAACCAACAGGGAAAACAATAACTTAAATGTGAAAATCTGGGTTCCCCCCCCCCTCTGCATTGTTTTTTTCTTTGCAGCCTTGCGGTGGCATCAACATGAAAAGAGTTTCCTGCCACCTGTTAGGCGCCATTAAAAGAGAGGCTGTGTACTGCTAATCTGTGGTCATGAAAAGGGCATCTGCTAATGCTCTAAGGTCATTAAGATACCAGCCCTGTTTACTCAGCTCTTAAGGGTTTGAGCCGCAGTTGCAGAGAGGAAGGGATGCTTAAGCGGCTATTAGGGTGGTGCCTGCTCTATCTCCAGAAACAGTCGAACAGTAAAGGTTGCTCTGCCTTTCCATCACAAAAACCTCTACTTTTCAGCATGTCTCTGACCTGGATCATTAACTGAGTAATTTACGCCAGAGCAGTGAGATGGTCTGCTGAAAATCTCAGGAGGAGACTGAGTGTGTATCAGTCTGGAAGACTAAATACAGTGGTGCCTCGCATTATGACGTTAATTCGTTCCAGCGAAATCACTGTAGAACGAAAAGCCCACAGAAACGCATTAAAACCTGATTAATGCATTCCTATGGGCTTGAAACTCACCGTCCAGCGAAGATCCTGGGCTGGATGGGGTTACCCTTCTCCCGAAAACTCAAGGGAGAAGTTTTGGGTTTCCTCTGGATTCATCTGTGAGTCTGGATGCCCAGGTTTAAGTAGTGGCCAGGAGTGCCTCTGTACTATTAAAATACCATATGTTTCTGTGTATAAGACTATGCTTTTGTCTAAAACCTTTAGACTAAAAATTGAGGGCTGTCTTATACACGGAAGTAAGCTGAGGAGAGAACAAAAACAAGTGGAGGGGAAAGCAGGGATCAAAGCGATTCTGCAGCACTTTTATCCCTTTTCCCCCTGTACTTGCTAAGATTTCTTAATTTTGGATTAGAAAAGTGGGGGCGTCTTATACATGGGGGCGTCTTATACACGGAAAAATACGGTAAGTTTGCCAACTGCACCTCTTTCTTGAGAGGTCTGATCTGGCCATGGTGACACATGCCTGAGTCACATTCCAGCTGGATTAGTGCAACACACTCTAAATAGGGCTGCCTATGGAAAGCGTCTGGAAACTTCAGTGGGTCCAAAACACAGCAGCCGGGTTGCTAATTGAGGCAGGTTACAGGGATCACATAAGATCACTCTTATAGCAGTTCAAATGGCTGCCAATCTGCTCTGGAGCAGAATTTCTAGTATTGGTTCTAACCTACAAAGCCCTAAATGGCTGGAACCCAAACTGTTTCGAGGACCGTAACTCCCTTTATGAGCCCGCCCAGGGTCTAAGATCATTGGGAGAGGCCTCCCTCTCGATCCCACTACCTTTACAGGTATGTTTGGTGGGGATCGGAGGGGGACTTCTTTTTGGCTGCTCTCAGACTTTGGAACTCCCTCCCACTGTAGGCCAGGCTGGCCCCAACTTGGCTGACCTTCCGCAAGCAGGCAATGACCTTTCTCTCTTCAGCCAAGCTTCCCCTTCGCAACTGGCTGCCTGAGTGGGGTTTTTAATGGACTGTTGTACCTTCCTGCTTTGAATGTGCTTTGGTATTGCTTATGTTTTTAGTACAGTATTTGTTTGATCCTCTTTAGTATTTGTGTACTCACTGCTGTTAGCTTTAAATGCTGTCTTTTAATGATGTAAGCTGCCTTGGGGCCTTTTAAAGGAGAAAGGCGGGATAAGAAAATGTTTTAGATAAATAAATAAAATAGGTAACTGGCTGCAGTGCCAGAGGTTGGGAATTGGATTCCTCACTCTTGAGTCTCAGGAGAAGCAGCAGTCTGTGTAGCCTTGGGCACGTTGCGCCATCTCAGGGTGCCCTAAAAGAAGGGATGCATTGAGAACCTATTTATGAGTACACTATACACAAGAAACCCTGAGAAGGGCTACCTTAACTTGGAATCATCTTAATGGCACATAGATACCTTGCCGACAAAGGTCCACATAGTCAAAGTTATGGTTTTTCCTGTAGTAATGTATGGAAGTGAGAGCTGGACCATAAAGAAAGCTGACCGCCAAAGAATGGATGCTCTTGAATTGTGGTGCTGGAGGAGGCTCTTGAGAGTCCCCTGGACTGCAAGGAGAACAAACCTATCCGTTCTGAAGGAAATCAAGCCTGAGTGCTCACTGGAAGGACAGATCCTGAAACTGAGGCTCGAAGACTTTTGCCATCTCATGAGAAGAGAAGACTCCCTGGAAAAGACCCTGATGTTGGGAAAGTGTGAGGGCAAGAGGAGAAGGGGACGACCGAGGATGAGATGGCTGGACAGTGTCTGCGAAGCAACCAACATGAATTTGATGCAACTCCAGGAGGCAGTGGAAGATAGGAGGGCCTGGCGTGCTCTGGTCCATGGGGTCACGAAGAGTCGGACATGACTGAACGACTAAACAATAAGAACTACAGAAGACTTCCAAAAAGAGAAGTGACAGACAACATCAAATCAAAGTTTTGGAACTCACAAAGGAGTGCCATCACCCTAAATTCTCTATTTCTTAGATATCAAAAAATGAGAATCATAGGGTTCAGGGTTCCTTAGCACAAACTAATGCTATGTGGACTTGATTAAATGGGACTATCAAAGTGCGATCACCCACTATCAATCACCCCCCCCCCAAGATTCAATAAAACAGGAGCATAATATTGAGAACATTTTCCCTTGCATGGCCTCTATCTCTCTCAACCTCTTTCTCCCACTTTCATCTTCTATCCTTCATTCCTCCTAATGACCACAACACTCTCATAAAAGAGGTCCCTTTTATCTTGTTCAATTAACCGACTAGCTTCAATCTGCAGCTACAAACCGCACTGTGTATTTGGTGGCTGTTTGTTCGGCCAACAGGCTCTCACTAAAAACTCAAAATGGGTTGTCTGAAAAGTGCAGGCTCCCTGCTTGGAAGGGACCTTGTCACCTACATTCAGAACGTAGAAAAGTTTTTGCTGGATTTGTAATCTAGAATTCCCCCACCAGACATCACTTTGACCATAGCTGGGAACTGCAATTGTAAAAGATTAACTTCCCCTAATTCTTCTCAGCATCAAAATACAAGAAAAGTGACAATCATTTTTTTAAAAAAGCAAAAAATAATCAAATGGAGAAGAGAAGTCGTTGTTGTTAGGTATACGATTTTGAAACTTCACCTGGGCGAATCAGGACTGGGAATTTAAGAATAGGACTTGATGAGAGAAAAGCTGGCACAACCAGAACTTACCCCACTTGGCTGTTCCTGCTGCAGTGATTCAAAGCTTCCTGGAGGACTCACACATTGCTTCAACAGAATAGAACCAGTGTAGTATTAGAATGCTACATAAAAAGTCAAGATTTGGATTCACATTCCTGCTTAGCCATGAAACTCAATGGACAACTGTAGTCTTCTCTCTCTCTCTCTCTCTCTCTCTCTCTCTCTCTCTCTCTCTCTCTCTCTCTCTCATTCTGCCTGATGTACCTCACAGGGTTGTTGTGAAAATAAGTGGGGAGGATGATGCATTTTAAATAGTTATGTGCTAGTTAGGAAAGTCTGACATCTAGTGATTGAAAATGGTATTTCAAGTGTCAGGCAGACCTAAATTGACTGGAATTAATTGCTGTGTTTTTTTTAAAAAAAACAAATAACACCAAGACTCACACCCTGGCCATTTCATGCACAGAATCTGGTCATTTCATGCACAGAAAACTGGCTGACAATTTTTAAAAAGAAAGAAAAGAAAAGGGAAAACCGGAGTGGAGTCTCTGGAGCCTTGGTTTCCCCCCATAACTAGACATTTTGCCAATGCAGGAGAAAATCTTAGTGGGGAATCTCAGCATTGTGAGACTTGAAAAATCACCAAGATCCAAACTTGTTGCAAGATCTTCTTGTGTTCCTATTCTTCAATTGTTCATTAGGATTAAAGGCAGGTCTACAGAAGTCAGAAATATAGCTACTATCTTGACCTTACATTGTTGAGATCACCAGGAGCAGCGTTCCCCTCAGTCTCACTAGCTTCCCAGGTTCGTTTGGAACTCCCTTCCACAGGAAGCCAGCCTGGCCCCATCTTTGCTGTCCTTCCTCAAGCAGGCAAAGACCTTTGCTGAAGTATGGATTACGTTCCAGAGTGGAGACCCTTGACTGGACTAGATCCATTGAATTAATTTGACTAGCCTAAGTACTGACTTGGCAAGGCCGCACCTGGAGTATTGCATACAGTTCCGGTCGCTGCACCTCAAAAAAGAGATCATGGAACTGGAAAAGGTGCAGAAGAGAGTGACTCAAATGATGACTGGACTGGGGCACCCCCCATGATGAGGAAAGACTACAGCATTTGGGGCTCTTTCGTCTAGAGAAAAGGGCAACTAAGGGGGGGGGACATAATTGAGATCTATAAAATTATGCCGGGGTGGATAAATTGGATAGAGGGAAGCTCTTTTCCCTCTTGCGCAATACCAGAACCCGGGGACATCCACTCCAGCGGAGTGTTGGGAGAGTGAGAAGAGATAAAAGAAAATATCTCTTGGCCTAGTGTGTTGTTAGTCTGTGGAACTCCTTGCCACAGGACGTGGTGAGGGCATCTGGCCTAGATGCCTCGAAAAGGGGATTGGACAGATTCCTGGAGGAGACGTCCTGGCAGGTGACAAGCCCTGATGGGGATGTACAGTCTCCAGGCTTGGAAGGAAAGGTACCTCAAAATGCCAGGTGCAGGGGAAGGGGGCATCGGGAGAGAGGGATCTTATTGTCTCGTGTGCTCCCAGAGGCATCCGGTGGGGCCATTATGAGATACGGGAAGCTGGACCAGATGGGCCCTTGGCCTGATCCAGCAGGGCTCTTCTGATCGTCTTATGTTCTTCTGACATACTAGTCGTGTTCATTTAACAGGTCTGCCCTAGCTGGCACTTACAACTGGAGGCAGTTCTTAAGCTGCTTGAGTGGAATTTCGGTCAGATGCATCCGTATTTTCTTTTGTTCCGAGGTATGATTTACATCTGCCATTTTACGGAAGGTATTTATAATAAGAAATCAGATACTTTGGAACCAATGAATGACACAAAAGTTTGGGTTGAAAAATTAGCTCACAAGAATCATGTAGAATAATGAAAATATATCATTATGTGTCTTCCGGAGAGGGGGAAAAAGACAGTTTTGTTTAGCATTGGGTTGGAAATGATGTACGAGTACATCATAAAACACTTATATTAAAGGAAAAAAAAACACCCTTCCCCTCTCTTTGAATCCAATATATATTTTGTACTGTCTTATCATCCAGTCATTTTACAGTGAAAGTTTAAAAAATATCCATTGCGTAGTAGTAGTCTTGGGTTTTATATCACATTGCTGATATATTCTTCTAATACTTTTATGTAAAAGGCCTATTATTCAGTGCAAGGTATCAAACTATTCATTTTGGTATCAGAAATAGAGATGTTTCAGGCAGTGTTTGTTTTTAGTTTTTTTTTTCCTGTGGGTATATTTGCTTGACTGATAATTTCGCTCATACAAGAAAGGCTGTTGTGAGTGATGGCTTTCTATCATTCATCCCACCTCTTTCCTATGTATTTATGCCAATGCTCCAGCCAAACTTCACTGTCATGATTGTTCGAAGTCCCATCCATCCATTGTGGCAGTTGCTGGTCGCTCAAACTTCACCGGAACGCGCTGAGAAGCCCAGGGGACCTGAGGAGTATTCGAACAGCCAGGACTTTTGACACGGGACAGGATACTAAGTTGGGAGATGGACCAGACTTTTTTTTTTCTGGAGCACCCACATCTCAGCTTGTCCACACAGCCTTTGACTCCTCAACTCTTAATTCAACTCTTAATTGAGTGGTCAATCTGACCAGATGAGCGGGATATAAATCAAATAAATAATAATAATAATAATAATAATAATAATAATAATAATAATAATAATAATAATAATAATAATAATAATAATAATAATAATAATAATAATAATAATAATAATAATAATAATAATAATAAATTCACTGTCTGTTGATCTTACTTAGAGATGGGCACGAACTAAAAAACCGAACCAGAAACGTTCGTTAAAAATTGCTGGTTTGTTGGTTCGGGTTGGTTCGGGTTCATCAAAACTGACGAACCTGAACCGATCCGAACTATGAACAGTTTTTTTTTTTTTTACAATTTAATAAACGTCTTGGTTCATTCCCCTCCGCCCCCTTCCCATAGTCCCTGTTGCCCCCCTACCAGGTCCTGTTGCTTCCTCCTCTTCATTTTCCACCTCCGCCACCATCGTGAGAGACAACCCTGCCTATCAGCTGATGGGTGGGCACATGTGCATAGAGAACAGGTCCAGCTTGTGGAAGGGAAGTTTGGTTACTGTCTCTCAAGATGGCAGTGGTGGAGGAGGAGGAAGAAGAGGAAGAGGAGGCAGTGGAAGGACCAGGTAAGGAAGCAACTTGAAAATGTGCGATCCAGAGCTGCATAGTGCCAGATTGCCCATTTGCAGCAATGGAAGAGGAGAAGGAGGATGTCAAACCAAGTAGGGAGATGATGGCGGCAGTAAGAAAGGGAGTAAGAAAGGGAGCATCAAGAACTTGTGGAGCGTCAAGAGCATGGCAGGTCTGTTTGCAAATGTTTGACTACATCTCCTAGAATCTGTTTGACTACAACTCCTAGAATCTCTCAGCAAGTAAGACCAGTGGCAAAAAGTTAAACATGACCAGTTCTTTCAGTCTTTCCTCAGATGATCTGGTTTCCAGTCCCCTGATTATCAAATCAAATCAAATCAGAAGGGTTGGCACTCTAAATCTCAAACAGAGCTTCCTGAACCCATCATGCCCTCTCTGGAGAAAGGAAGAAGTAGGGAGAGTGACCATAAAACTGCCCATCTCTTGATAACTCATTTGATGTGGTCCCAAGGATCACCTTGTTATAGAGGAGACCACTGAGTGAGAAAAGAAAGACTTAATAAATAGTCACCTTCTTACCACAACCAACAAATGGGAATTAGTTCATAGCTGCACTGCTACCAATGGGGGTACAAAATACACCACAAAGAGGTAAACCCAGAGGAAACGCAAGTTTGTATGAGGCGGCATCCTTGGGAATAAGCCGTTTGTGACCATGGGAATTTCAAATCCTGGGAAAACTGAACAGCAGAAGCAAAATGAGGTGGTTCTCATATATGAGGAGATGCCAGTTTCTTGGCTGTCTATGAGAATATCGGCAAATATTTCCTAAATAATTGCTGTTTAGCATCAGCCTTAGATAGCCAATAATTCTGTGGCTGATACTGTACAATACCTGACATGTAGCAGGCAACGTCTAAACAGATTTCAGAGCTGACCTGGAAAAGATGTCAACATTTTAGAGTGTTATGTATGTAGCTTTCAGCAGTTCACTTGACAAAAGACAGGCAGAAGAAAGTTAGGATTTGACAGCTTTCCAGACCTTGATCCCTTAGGCAGCATGGATGCTAACCTCCTTGTCTGAGGTTTTCTGGGAGTCCTCGCTGAAAAACACTGGTCCCTTCCACAAACAGAATTTTATGGGATAATATTTCTGGGAGTTGCAGTCCAAGAACATCTGGAGACTCAAAGCTGAGGACCACAGCCTCAAAAGGTCCAACGTGTGGGTACACACAACCGACCATCTTCTGCTTCTCGTACATGATAGCCCTGCAATGATGTACGAGAAGCAGAAGATGGCCAGATGGGTTGCAAAATAAGGTCATGGCTAATAGCAGTGCCTCTAAAACCATGTCTTCCGATTCTCCTTGCTTGTCCTCCCTCTTTCCTTGTAATCATCACAATCATCTTAGTTCTGGAAGGGACCCTATAGATCACTGAGTCCGGAGACTTAAACCACCGAGCTATCCACCTAGTTAATTCTTTGTATAATCTGTGCAAGTCATAATACTCCAGCTGCTGTGTCATTTCCATATTGGGCAGACACAATTTGACCAGTAATCTCTTTTTTTCTTAGCATAAACATCAAAGGCATGTTAAACGTACAACCTGGAACGGATTCGCCTCCATTTGTTGTGTTATCTTCTTGCTGAGACTTCACCAGTTGCTGGTGAAGTTAAGAATACAATAAATTTCAGTAGAGACTAACAACTTATCAGGCTCCTGTGGACTGTAGCCCACTTCAGATGATTGTGTCTGGAAGAAGTGGGCTTCTCTTCGGCACAAGATGATGCCAAATAAAACTTGTGGAGCGTCAAGATTATGGCAGGTCTGTTTGCAACAGGATTAGATACTTTTTAAAAAATTAAACAGGAGTCTGTGAATGAATTAGCCTGCAGTTATTCCAAGCGATGGGACGCCCTGACAAAAAGCAAATAGCCAACCCACCACAAAGACCAGACCAAAGAAGCTATTTTTTTTAAAAAAAATAATGATTTACTATTCTAAAATATACTGTGTCCCGAGTGTTAAATTTCAAGAATTATCTGCGTTCATGTTGATCTTGAATGAAATTTTGGGGAGAGAAATAAAAATTAAGCCCTGTCTACCCTTTTCCTTTCCTTTCCTTTTTTTTAAAATGTTGCCAAGAAATAACTGACACCGAAGTTTCAGAAGGTTAATGATAGACTCAATTGATAATGAAGATATCCCAGCCTAATTATCTTCCACCAATGAGGAAAAAGGATCAGCAGGTTTGAAGTGAATGTGTCAGGCCACATTAGATAATGTAGATATTTTTACCTTTGTCGCTCCACCCCACCCGAAAGAATCTTCTTCTCCTGTTTTAATTAAATATTCTAAGAATTAATTTCAGATAGATTCAACACGCGAGAGTGGAATTGTTCCCAAAATGTTGTATTTCTCCAGCAAATGTGTAATCTTAAAAGAACCAAAGAGCGAATGGAGGGGAAAAAAGAACATACATACCTCAAAAATAACAAACAAGCTAGATTATACTGGCTCATCATTACCCTAATATATCAAACAATATGAGCTTAGCTTAATTATTCCCTCTGAGACTTACGAAAACTAAGCACAACCTTCAATTTGCAGCTGCTTGGTGCCGGGGAACCTGAATTATTATTTAAAGAGGGGTGGGGTTGGTAGGGAGGGAAGAGAGATGAAGAGAGAGAAGGGAGGGGGGGGAAGTTTATTTATTGTGACCTACACTCCGTTTTTATTCATCATGGAAAATCTGTATATTCACAAATGAGGGCTATTCATCTACAAGCTGAGGCATTCTTTAGCTGTCCGGGGCTGTATCAGCTTCACTTCTTCAGCTTTTGTCTTCATCTCGAAGGCTCTTCATCCAAATTGTTCATCATCTTGATGGAGAAGCTTTATCTTGTTCCCGGTGCAGCTGCATTCCGCTTATCCAAAGTGCTGAGATATAGGAGAGAGAGAGAGAGAGAGAGGAGGGGAAAAAAAAGAGGAGAAATCAGAATAGAAGAGAAACAGAAGAGGAGGGAGGGAAGGAATGGCCGGTACTCATAGGAGGATAATTTGTAGTTTCTCAATAATAATAAAAAAAGGAGGACAAGCTAATTACTGGCTTAACTAGGGCAGTCCGTGGATCCTCCATGTCAAAAGGACGAGAGTAATTATTTGCTATCAAAGCACATTCTCGTTGTGGCAGAAGAGAGGAGGGCCTGGCGCAAATGGATCTTGCTAATAAACAGGGCTGAGAGGAGCATTATGTGTCTCCCTGGATGCAAGCGCATTAACAAAGTGACACCGCGCATAACTCTGAGCCTGGAGAGAAGATGAGTGTTGTGGGGTGGGGTGGGGGGGAGTGGAGAGGAAGGATGATAATTAACCCCCCTCCCTCTGTTCCATCTCCTCCTCACCCCTTCTCAGCCAGGCTTCGTCTCTCTCTCTCTCTCTCTCTCTTTTTGCCCCCTTCGTTTTTCTATGGGTCTGGCAATTCGAACATGACCTGTTTGAAGGCCCAAAGCAGGCTATTAGTGACCTCTGTTCCACTGACAAGGTGGCTTACATTCTTAAAAGCCCCATCTCTGGATGTCAGCCGGGTCGCGAGAGCCAGCCAGAGTAGCTTTAAATGGTCCAGGAAACACTTCAACCTTAAAGACACCTGGAAGGTCATGACCGGTTTAATGCAGACAAATTCGTCCTAAAGAGTGTGCTTTGGAAACCAGGGACAAAAAAAAAGTTGGCTTTATTTGATTTTTACATGTTTTGTTCCTGCCATTATCGCTCACCCCGTGATTCACTCTCTCTCTCTTTTTAAAAAAAAAACTTTTGAAAAGATCTATTTCCAATGATCCGTAGAAGACAGAAAGTGGACCATGTCTGTAGATCGACACAGATTCAAATGAAATTTAAACGGAAAGGACGTTGAAATAAAAGATGTGTTTGGAGTAATTTTTCATATGACCAAGCCAAGAAGCACAAGGGTAGCAAATAAATTCAGGGGTTCCTGAGTCAAATCAGGCAGCCACCAGAACACATGGCAAGATAAGAGTTATGGCTAGCCTGTCTGAAGTCATAGAAAGTTCCTTTGGGTTCCCAAATGTGGCTGCCAAACACAAATAAGTGATCCATTCAACCACATATCCAGATCTTTGCATGAAAAGTAAATTGAACAGAAGATCTTCCGTGAGGCAAGGAGGATTTCCCCAGGTCCAGAGCTATAACAAGAGCAAGGCAAATGTAGAATTTGCCATAGGTGTGCAAAGCTGAAATGTTCAGAGAAAATATATATACAGTGGTGTCTCGCTTAACGAGTGTACCGTATAACGACGAATCCGCATAACGATCCCTTTTTTGGGATCGCTAATGAGGAGGCATAGCGTTGGTCCCTATGGCAAAAACTCGCATAGCGATGATCGGTAAGCGTTTCGCTTACCGATCTTTGCTTTGCAATGCCCATGGATCAGCTGTTAGGTGGTTCCAAAATGGCCGCTGGAAGCCCCGAAATGGGCTTACCACGGGCGCGAAAATGGCTGCTGCTATGGAGGAAACTTCGCTGAACGGTAAGTTTAGGGTTCCAATGGGTTTTTACGTCCCGTTTAGCAATGTTTTCACATAGCGAGGTTAATCCGGAATGGATTAACCTCGCTATGCGAGGCACCACTGTATATGTATATGAAATTATGTAAAATAGGCCTTCATTGGCTGAAATCTTGTTGCTTAGCCAAGTGACAACTAGAGTAGGCCAACTGAATCAATGGAACGTATGGAGGAGCTGACTTTCAAAATCCCCACTGATTCAGTGGGCCCACTCCAGTACCTAAGCAACAGGATTTCAGCCATAGTTTTGCGGATGTATCATACTGTTACCCCATTTTTACACCATACCTCATTTTTACACCATTGTCTAGTAAAGCATCTAGATTCTTTTCACACGTACTGCTTCTTGTATGTTTATATCTGATTTTCTTCCTACTACTGTATATGTAGAACTTTTCATTTTTCACTGTCAAAATTCACTGTGTTGGCCCAGTTTTCCAATCTGTTAAGGTCTTTCTGAGTCCTGATTTTACTTTCCAAAGCAGTGGTTCCCAAGCTTGGCTTACCCAGGTGTTCTTGGACCGTGACTCCCAGAAGCCTTCAGCACCAGCTGCGCTGCCCGAGGTTTCTGGGAGTTGTAGTCCAACTGGTTCCCCAAGCTTGAGAATGACTGTTCTACAGTATTAGCTATCCCTCCCTGCTATCATCTGTGAGTTTGATGGGTATGTTCTCCACACCTTCATCCAAGTCATTGATAAAGATTTTGAATTATTTCTCTCCTCATATTATACTATTTATTTTCCCTCACATTTCTGGTTTGATAAAACCATAGCTTCCTGTTTCTCCAAACTTCAGCAAACAATGATTTGAGTGAGCATTTGGTATCTGGCTGTGGAGCCAGAGGGCAGGAGTTCGATTCCCCACATCTTTCACAGGGGCTCGGTTTGATGAGCCATAGGGTCCTTTCCAGCTCTGTAGTTCTAAGATGACGGTGACGAAGACAATTCCAAAACCAGATTGAGCACCATTGATTGATTCTGATTAGTAGTACTGTTTGGGGATTTTGCTGACTCAGAATACAATTTGGGTATCTTGATATAATGGGAACCTTGACTCAATTTGATAAGGAAGTAAGGGGCCATCAAAGCATGGGAAAAAGGAGTTCTTGAGCCAATGCTTCATGGTCTCACAACTAACTCCTTCAACGATCGCCTGAATGCCTTCTCTAAGTACACAGTGGTTGGCTAATTGATTCTAAAAGTAGGGAAGATACAGGCCTCGCTTGCACACTATCTGGAGTGGAATGGTTTATTTAGTTATTTAAAATATGTGTTAGCACTGTTTTCCAATAAAATAGTCCCAAGGTAGCTACTATAGATACTTGAAGATGTCAATAACAGCAAGTGCCACTTAAAAGATCTCAAGAGAAACAGTCCCTTGCTTTCTGTAGTTGCTCCCACAGAAATCAAAATAACACCCACACCCAGGTCTGTCTGTCTACTTTAACTTACAGTGGTGCCTCGCAAGACGAGAACTTCGTTTAACGAAGAAATCGCATAACGAAGAAGTTTCCTATGTTTATTTCCGCTTTGCGATGATCACCTGCTTCGCTAACCAATTATCGCAAAACGAAGATTTTCGCACAGCTGATCGGCGGTTTCAAAATGGCAGCCAGGTTAAAAAAATGGCCGCCCGCTGTTTTCTGGGATGGATTCCTCGTTGCACGGGCAGCGAAAATGGACGCGCTATGGAGGATCTTCACTGGACGGTGAGTTTCAAGCCCATAGGAATGCATTAATCGGGTTTTAATGTGTTCCTATGGGCTTTTAAAAATCGCTTTACGATGTTTTCATTCTACAGCGATTTCGCTGGAACGAATTAACATCGTAATGCGAGGCACCACTGTATATACTGTCCCACTTAGTCACATCTACTACTCTGGGCAGCTTACAAAGCAGATTGGCAAACTCTCCCACCCCAAACATCACCTAAATACAAACTCAAACAATATGATGAAGACCAACTCATTAAAAAAATAAGCCAAAAATTAAAAGCAGGGGATATGTTCTTGAAGGCCGCTTTATAAAGTTCTGTCTTTAGCAGTTCCCTAGAAGTCAGGAGGGAGAGAGCCTGGCACATCTCAGATGGAAGTTTATTCCACACCATAGGGGCCACCACTAAGAAGGCCCAATTTCTTCTCGCCAAATCATCTTTTTGGCCCCACTGTGGTTTGGGAGGAGTGTGTAAAAAGGGCAGCTGTTTTCTCAGGGGAAAGGTTCTTGCAATTTATCTTAGCTTTCTTTCCACTGGGACAAGACAAATTGTATGGTGAGTTGTTATGTTGGGGATGGTTCATTTCGTTAAGGTCTTGTGAAGGGCTAGTGTTTATTTCCCCTGTAATGTACGGTCTGAAGAACTGAAGAATATTTGAGGGAGCACACAAGCGACCATGAAGGCAGAGGTGCCCAACCATTGGTGTTGGAAGAACTGAGAAATTAGAGGTGTCTGTGTCATCATGGCCACTGGTCCCATCACCTCCTGGGAAATAGAAGGGGAAGATATGCAGTACCAGATTTTACTTTCTTGGGCTCCATGATCACTGCAGATGGTGACAGCAGCCACAAAATTAAAAGTCACCTGCTTCTTGGGAGGAAAGCTATGACAAATCTAGACAGGATATTAAAAAGCAGAGACATCACCTTGCCAACAAAAGTCCACATAGTCAAAGCTATGTTTTTTCCTGTACTGATGTATGGAAGTGAGAGCTGGACCATAAAGAAGGCTGACCGCTGAAGAATTGATGCTTTTGAATTGCGGTGCTGGAGGAGACTCTGGAGAGTCCCCTGGACTGCAAAGAGAACAAACCTAACCATTCTGAAGGAAATCAACTCTGAGTGCTCACTGGAAGGGCAGATCCTGAAGTTGAGGCTCTAATACTTTGGCCATCTCATAAGAAGAGAAGACTCCTTGGAAAAAACCCTGATGTTTGGAAAGTGTGAAGGCAAGAGGAGAAAGGGACGATAGAGGACGAGATGGTTGGGCAGTGTCATCCAAGTGACCAACATGAATTTGACCAAACTCCGGGAGGCAGTGGAAGACAGGAGGGCCTGGCGTGCTCTGGTCCATGGGGTCATGAAGAGTCGGACACGACTAAACGACTAAACAACAACAAATGTCACCCAAGGCTGCACGGAGGCAGTGTAGGGACCATGTCAACTTCCAGATCTCGCGTAATGAGCTTTATAACAAATATGGAGGGGATTGACCAAACAACCTATAAATAAAAAAGAAGAAGAAGGCGGTGGTGAGGAAAAGAACTAAGACCTTTCCAGCCTGTCATCTTGTAAAGTAATTCTAAATAGTAAACTGAAAGCAGTGATTACTGCTGTTGTTTATGCTGACATTAAGAAAGTCGTTAACCATCTTCCCACTGGATTATGTTGCTGTAACCAGCGTGGCAGTGAAAGGTGGTCACATTATTTTTTTTTAACGATTCAACATTACATCGAAATGTCACAAGAGTGGTGACATTAAAGACCCAATACATGGGACAAGGTTTCCATCTTAATAAATGCTGCTTGCCAGGCGGATGCAACACGGAACACACCAACGTGGTGGCTAGCAGCAGTTCTGTTATTTATTTATTAAGACGATTAACCCTTCCTGCCATTCCAGACATGGGGCTCCTGGTTTCAAGCTACAACGGTGTGATAATCTGTTATAATAGGCATCTGTCATAGAAAACATCAGTGGGAGAAAAAAAAAAGATGCATTATTGATTATCATTGCATTTCTTTTCTCCTCTCTTTCCAGACGTTCAGAGCAAATGCTCCTGTACATTCTGTACTCCAAGCTTCTATCACACGAAAGCATTGCCACCTCATTTCCTGAAATCTGAGTGTGAAATCCTCATGGGTGGGTTGGCTCATTGAGGTGGCCCTTTGTGATATCAGACAGCACGGACCCTTCAGCAACAGTGGCAAAATTCTCTCTCTCTCTCTCTCTCTCTCTCTGTTGTGAGAGAGCCAGAGAGACAACACAAGACTCAACGATTAACATGAAGTGTGAATTCCAGCAGTGGCAAATCTCTAGAGCAGCTATTCTTGAACTATTTTTGGCTACAGCCATAAACACAATATGAAAGAAATGTTAGTTAGACCTCTGTATCCATGCAGGATCAGTTCTAAGCACACACACACACACACCCTGGGGATGCCAAAATCCACAGGTAACAGACAACCCTATATAGAGCATGGTCTTTGGCTCCCTCTAGTAGCCAGTCTGATAATGACACTGTGGAAATATGTATTTCTGTTTTTTTTTTCCTTTTAAAATTTTCAGATTGCAGATAAAGGAAACCACCTATACTGACACCGTGGATATAGGGGTCCCATTGTATAGCCGAATCAGGATTGTACAAGTCACATAACAAACTTTATGAGCTGGTGTGTGAAAATTTGTTTCCAGTTTGTGGCCCTCTTCAAATGTGCCAGGGATTCCCAGAGGGCCATATAGCTCCTGTTGAGAATGGCTGCTCCAGAGCAGGGGTCCCCAAGCTTTTTAGCCCTGTGGACTGGCTGGGGGAGGCAGGGCACCCCCCCTGCACTCATGCGCATATGCGAAGGAGTGCGCTCTCTTTTTTGCAGGCGTGAATAGCAGCATAGTGCTCATGTGGGTGCGCACACTTTTGTGCGCATGCGCAAAAGGCAGCGCAGCACTCGTGCGGGCACTCACGTGCTCATGTGCAGGCGCAAATGGGCTGTGCGGGGGAGAGTGCGTGCAGGGATGGGGGTGGGGAGGTCTCTCTTTGCAGCCCAGTCCAGCTTAGGCCATTGTCTGGCATCGGGCCTCAGACCAGGGGTTGGGGACCTCTGCTCTAGAGCACATAAAACAATGTCTCAGTATCTCTAAATGCCATGTCCTAAAGCCATGGGAATGCATCCCAAAATCTACAGGTGTCAAGTTGGATATCTTCTATTCCTTGAGATTTCAGTTCCAATACCCAGGATCTAAAAAGCTGAGTCCCAGGGGCAACAGGTCTGACCTACATCACAAATGGGACTAGAGATGAGCATGAATCGGTTCGTCCCAAGTTGTCCTCCACCACCTCAGCTGATCTAGCCACTCACCAGGCCCACCCTGCTTGTTTTTTAACTCCTCCTCAGCTAATCTCCCAATCACGAGCAAGAGCACATGAGTTCTCTGCCCCACCATTTTGTCCGAGTGGGAGATCAGCCAAGAAGGCAGGGCCGGGAAGCCTGAGCTGCTGCCAGAACTGGAAGATCAGTTGAGGAGGTGCAGGGAAGCCTAGCACGCTGGGCCTGGTGAGGGGCTGATTGAGCCAGAGGGAGGTGGGGAGGGGAGCGGCAGCTCTGGTTCTGCCAACTTGATGAACTGGGACGAACCGGTTCAGGCCCATCTTTAAAAGGGACACTGAAGTAGGCCACTGAGTTTTCATAACAATTCCTAACATCTGCTTTCCTTCAGTCCTTTTGTCCTCCTGCAGCTTCCTAATGATCCCGCCTGTTACAAATTACCTACCTGTGGTAGACCCAATGACTTAATCGGCAACTTAATAAGCTACCGATAATTCAATGGCTCCAGTCCAGTTCAGTTTAACTGGATTGCGGCCTTAGTATTTCTTGTAATCCTATTCTCCCCTATCTGCCAGTTTATTATGAATGAGGACTAGTGCTCTATTGCTAGTCCCAAACAGAGCAAATCAATGGACTCAGTACGATTTACATATGTGTTGACTTACCATTTAGCACTTATCCTCTTGGATAATTTATGCCATATAAACTACATGATATCATCTTTTGGTGATAGGAATATTTGATTAAAATCAATGAGCTGCCTAGAGTGGTCATTTGACCAGATAGGTGGGGTACAAATACAATCAATCAATCAATCAATCAATCAATCAATCAATCAATCAATCAATCAATCAATCAATCAATCAATCAATCAAATTGAAAGCTTCCTGTCCCCAATTTTTCTTTCTTTCTTTCTTTCTTTCTTTCTTTCTTTCTTTCTTTCTTTCTTTCTTTCTTTCTTTCTTTCTTTCTTTCTTTCTTTCTTTCTTTCTTTCTTTCTTTCTTTCTTTTTGTTTTTCTTTGGTTTCGAAGCCCCCTGAAGTTTCCTAGGGAAATGGAAGGGGCGTTGAATAACCAAAAATTGCTGCCGCTGGTATTGGGACGAGAAATGGTGATCTGGTAGAAAAGTTTGGTTGCTAAATCCTCCACCTCTTCCTGTCTTGAGGTTCCTAAAGGCAACTCCTTCACAAAAGGAAGTCCGAGGGAGCCTCAGAACCTTAAAAAGGGGTAGAAGGAAAACTTCGATTAATTTAAATTAAATATTTCCCTTGCCAAATGATGACATAATCTGGTTAACACAGGGCAACTCTACACTAACAGGAATTCAGCGAGTGGGTCTCCACTGTAGTTGAGACTAGCAATAAGATGCTGGCCAGTAAGATAAGATAACAGAATGCCTGTAAACAGAGAAATGTCATTACAGTCAGCTTCAGCATTACACACAGGGTTCCCGACCTTTTTGTGGGGCTGGTGAGCACATTTAGGAGCTGTTGTGGGCACTACCACAAACCCCATTTACTCATAGAATAATTGAGTTGGGAGGGGGCTATAAGGCCATCAAGTCCAACCCCTTGCTCAATGACTGAAAGAACTGGGCATGTATAGCCTTGATAAAAGAAGACTGAGGGGAAATAAGATAGCATTTTGAAATAATTGAAAGGCTGTCCTACAGAGGAGGGGCAGGATCTGTTCTCGATCAGGGCACGTAATAATGGGCTCAAGCGACAGGAAGCCAGATTTCAGTTGAATATCAAGAAAAACTTCCTAACTGTTAGAGCAGTACGACAATGGAACCCATGGCCTCCGGAGGTGGTGAGCGCTCCAATGTTGGAGGCATTCAAGAGAAATTTGGACAACCACCTGGCAGATATCCTTTGATAGGTATTCCTGCATTGAGCAGGTGGTTGGGCTTGATGACCTGATAGGCCGCTTCCAACTTCACGATTCTATAATTCAAAGGAAGAGGACTGTCCAGGAAACGTGGCCAGCAGACCAATGGCGTAGTGGGTAGGGGCGTAGTGCATGAAATTCATAGGGGTGCAACTTTTCAAAATGGTGGTGGGTGAACAGGAGCAGCATCGGCAGCAGTGGCAAGGAGCCCTGTTGAACTGTTGCCAACCCATTCCTTGTGCCATCAAAAGGAAGGGCTGGTGGGTGGCAAGCCCTCACCATGTTGATTGGGCTACCCCCCTTCTCCTGGGTGTCTTCTGTTCCTGGACATTCCCTCCCTCCCATGGGCACCAATTGACCCCACCACCCTGCCAGAGCTTCTTTCTCCTTTCAAGGCACGGTGATTTATGGGATTATTTAGGACAGGATACGCTTTATATGGGCTGGCTGCTCTTACCTACGCCATGGCCAGGATGCTCCATCTTTGGGCAGCCCTATGGCCTTGCCTGATGCCCAATACGCAACGTTTCACAGGTTAGGGGGTGCAATACTTGCACAAATTAGGGGGTGCAATACTTGAGGGTTGGCCACCCACTCCACACCACTGCAGCAGACTGTCTTCTACCCCTACCTTACCATTGAGCTCATTTGCTATTTAGAAAGTGGGGGGGAGGAGAAAGAGGAAAGGGGTAATTATTTTTGTCTGGAAACCGAGAAAAGCTGTTGAAAATGCCAGACAATCTAAAAAGGAAAGGTCAAATCAGCTGCCAAATACAGGTCGTTCCTCCTTATCTTTCCAGTCCTAAAACTCCAGGCCTAGCGCCTGGGCTGCTTCAAGCTTAGTTATGGGGGAAAAGCAGCTTTCAAAATGTTTGCAAAGGTTTCAGTCACATCCTGAGCTAAGCAACCTGAAACCTTAGGTAGTATTTCAGAGGAAACGGGGAGGACAGACCGAAAATTAACCGCAGCAGACCCTGGGCCGAAATAAGTTCCAAGAGTTATTTTTGTTGAAGCAAATGTTTTATTTTCCCCCTCCTCTTCATTGCCTTCATTTGGACGTTCGCCTGAACTTTTTTAATAGGTGAGCAGCAGGCCAAAAAAAAGGAAAGGGGAGGCCAAGCTGCAAGGGAGGGAGAAAATAAAATAAAAGGAAGACAGGGAGGGGTGCAAGCTGGACTACAAGGGAAACCTTCATACGCTTTCTCCCCAAAGTCGCCCAATTTGCATTCGTTTTCGAACCACAAGGTCCCAGAATGTTTTTCTTTTGGTTTCCACTTTTTTCCTGCGGTTTGCTCGTTTTGTATTTTCGGCAGTAGTGCAGCCCGCAGTGTCATGGAAGAGCTGGAAATATGACCTTGCCCACCCACCCCATTAAAATGTCAGGGAAAAGGGTAAGGTAGAATCCTTGCTTCTAACTAGGTACTTTTCCTTATGCACCTGAACATACATATTATTAGAAGTGGGTAGATGTTGTGCTTATGGACTGCAACTCTCAAAATTCCTCAGACTTCTGGGAGCTGTAGTTCAAAGACACAAATATCTATCTATCTATCTACAGTGATGCCTTGCTAGATGATGATAATCCTTTCCACTGAAATTGTTGTTTAGCGAAATCATTGTCTAGCGAAAAGTGTTTCCCAAAATGGGAGAGGAAAAATGGTGCGTAAAAATGATAGGCATCCAGGAAGCATCCATCTTGGTTCATTGAGTCCTGACAATTGCATAACCGTGTTGGGTGCTGATCTTAGAACTGGGGGTTGCGTGAATGGAAAATGCACCAAAATCGGAGTTTGGAGGAGTTACTACTTTTTTGAATAGTATCTCCCAGAATCCTTTCGTTATGCTGACCGGTGGATTTGGAGAGTCGTCATCCAAACCACCACACCATCAACAATAGGTTTCCCCAGATTTGCTTAGAACACATGAACACTTCACTGGGAAGATTGAGGGAAAGGAGGAAACAAATTTTTTACAGTTCTCTTTGAGGCATAAAATGAGACACACACCACCAAGCTTTCCCTGTTGCTGTTGTCATGTTCTGTCAAATTGCCTCCAACTCATGGCAACCCTATGGATGATTGATCGCCAAAATGTCCTGTCCTCAACAGCCCTGCTCAGCTCTTGTAGACTCAAATCTGTGGCTTCCTTTAGGGAATTAGCCCATCTCATGTCCGGTCTTCCTCTTTTCTGGCTGTCTTCCGCCTTTCCCAGCCTTACGGTCTTCTCCACAGAATCCTGCCTCCTTGTGATGTTTCCAAAGTAGGACAGCCTCAACTTCAACATTTTTGCCTCCAAAGATAGTTCAGGCTTGATTTGATCTAGGACCCATGTGTTTGTATTTCTGGCTCTCCAAAGTGTCCACAAAACTCTCTTCTAAAACCACATTTCAAATAAATCATCCCCCACCCCTGTCGTTCTTAACTGTCCAACTTTCACACCCATACATGGTGATCAGAAATTCCAGAGTGTGGATGATTTTGGTCTTGGTTTCCAATGACACCCATTTGATGATCTATTCCATTTCCTACAAACTTCAATGATCGGAAGAAGGTCTCCTTCAGATCACCTTAGGAAAATGGCTGGCTCAAAGACTGCAGCTTGAGCAGCTGTTTTTTCCCCCCTCCCCTTTCAACCTCTACCCCCCCCTTCCTTTTTTCCTGAGGTAACTTAACTTGGTAACTTTCTCTCTAGATGGCTGTAGCTCTCTAATGGGAAGTTGTGTAAGCGACTGAGGCCAAACGCAGGCATTAATTACAATGAAAAATCAGTTTAGGGCCGACCACAAGTAAATTGGAAGCCAGGTCCTCTAGGTAAAACAAAGAACCTGAACAGAAGCTTTAGATTTGATTACAGGGCAATATAAGAAAAATGTGCTGTATGCTGCCTATTATTAAAGCTGCTTTTGGGCTTGTGAGTTTTCCTGCCTAAGGGATTTTAATAAATATTGGTAATAGCCAGCTGGCTTTCTTGGTCTCACTTTTTGTGTGTGTGTGCATTTATCCAGTTTCTTTTTCTTTTTGTATACGAAGGGATGGAAACGTGGCTGGCAAGATGGGGGGGACCGTATGAGACAAATCTTGCAGAACAAATTTAAGCCCCTGTAGACAAGCCGTTCAGAAGGTGTTCAATGATAGCAAAGTTCATGATGGGACCCAGTTCTTTACTGGTGGACATTGCTGGTGGAGGAGGAGGAGGAGGAGGAGATGATGATGAGGAAGAAAATGCTCCTGCCCAGAAAATTCCAGGCACTGCTAGAAATCTGAAGTGAAGGGTGTAAACACTGTTATAGGGTAGAAAAGGTGGCTACACACGGTGCTTGATGGCACTGAAAAGTAACAGCTCACAATCCTCTATGCCTGGATAAAAACGTTAGCTCTGTTTTGCACCGTTCATGGGAGGTGTTCCATCTCAGCTGCCTCCTACGTGCTTTGAAATGGCATTTTGGTTATTATTATATTTGATATTTGTATAACTGTTCAAATCAAGAGCTGTGCATGTTTGGTACTTCTGGGGGGGGGCGTTTTGCCCACCAGGCCTGCTGTGGACTAGTCACCTCCTGGAAATGGAAGTGGTTGGAATTTGACTTCTGATGTACCAGCCCCCTCTCCCCGCCTTTTTGGTTTTGATTGGAAAAAGGCAGAAAAGAAGGTTTGAATTAAGGACAAGCTTTCTTCCTGGGGGCCTCTAGGAAAGTAGTGTTTTTCCTCCAGTTATTTTTTTTGTGGGGTGTTATGGGGTCCTTCAGCAGACTCACAACTGGATACTATTGGGGGCTTTAACAACCTCGCATGCTGCTCATTGTTTGTTTGACTGGAAGGGACGCCCATGTCTCTATTGAGTGCTCCTTCCTAAAGATGAGCATGGATCTGAACAATGGGGGTTAGCCACGAACCAACCAGAAAACCAAACTGTAAATTGGTTCAGTTTTTGTGCCCGGGGGGGGGAGGGTCCCACCTGCTCCTGTTGCGCTGCCATACCTCTGCCATTCTTCCATGGTCTATGTGTCAAATGAGCCATGAACTGAACTATGAGCTAACCCGCTTTGTGGGTTTTTCTGGCTGAAGTTCGGTTCATGCTCATCTCTATTCCTTCCCCTTTCTTTAGTTTGTAGAAAGCAGTTTTGTTAGTTTGTTCTTCATCTGTTCACAACTGTAAGTAATGAAACTTTTTTCTCTCTCCTACAAATGTCTCAGAGTAAGTTATTGAGACTTTAACTGCCAGTTAATGAGAAAGGGGTGGACTATCTGGGGAACTTGAAGCTATCCCGCCTCTGTGAATCTCTTTACTTCTACTGCGTAGAAAAAAGGAATCTTACCAGAAATTCAATACTCTGAAGCAGATACCGGGGCATATGCAGCCATTTGATGCCCATTCTCATCAATCAAGTCACAGCACTTTAAAGTAATTCTTCACAAATAGAACTAGTTACTTACCATTAATTCTTTTCACAAATACCAAGGCATAACTAAAGGCCCGCTCAGGACTTCAGAATCTGGTTGTAAGAAACCAACAAGGAAGAGGGTTTGCGAGCCCCATCAGACTCTTCACACGGATAGCAAAAGTAATCAGCTGATAATCCTGATTCTCTCCCCCTGAATCAGAGGGTAAGCCTCAATGTATAGAGGAGAGTGTTTCAGAATGCTGCTTCTCATGGCGTGTAATCAAAAATGGGGTGGTGAGGGCAGTGTTAGCATGTGAACTTGATTCCAATATTAGTTCAACTATACGTAGAAGACCTGATTAGAGTTTATACTGTATTAGATTGCAATTATAAATTAAGAAGGGTGGACCTAAATTACAGGCATCACTGTGTATGGATTTTTCCATTCATTTATTTATTGTTCTCAAAGAGACCTATCCATGTCCTTTTCTTGTCTACATGTCCTTCTATATGCTTTTTATTTATAAAGGGCCTTAAGTTCTTGATTCACTGCTTTTGCAATAGCAGTACTTTTGAGAAAAATGCATTGATTGACTCTCTCCTGGGCTCCATTCTGTAATGTACGTATCAGTCAAAAACATACAGATCTGCCAGTGGGCTGGTGTGTGAAGCAATCACAACAGTGCTGAGCACTCTACAGGTTTTCTGTCGAGCTTGGGATCTTGGCCTCTTGGCATTGTGGAGCTCAGTCACACCACACAGGAAAGGCACAATCAGAAAGAACGTGTAAACTTACTCAAAAATATCTTCTGTGGCCACATGTGCCTTCTATAAACTTTGGTTGATCGGCCAGCTGTGCCTCTACCTGCATAAGAAATGCCTAACAACAGTGGTGATCTCTACAATAGACTACTGCAATGCTTTCTATGTAGGGCTGCCCTTTAAGTCAGTAGAGAAACTTCAGCAGGTCCAAAATGAAGTGGCTAGGCTGATTACAGGTACCAGAAGAGACGGATATATATTCTCTGTCTTGAGATATCTTCATTGGCTCCCTCTTGGTTTCCATGATCAATTTAAGGTGTGTGTGTTTAGTCGTTTAGTCGTGTCCGACTCTTCGTGACCCCATGGACCAGAGCACGCCAGGCCCTCCTGTCTTCTACTGCCTCCCGGAGTTGTGTCAGGTTCATGTTGGTTGCTTCGCAGACATTGTCCAGCCATCTCATCCTCGGTCGTCCCCTTCTCCTCTTGCCATCACACCTTCCTAACATCAAGGTTTTTTCCAAGGACTCTTTTCTTCTCATGAGATGGCCAAAGTACTGGAGCCTCAGCTTCAGGATCTGTCCTTCAAGTGAGCATTCAGGGTTGATTTCCTTTAGAACTGATAGGTTTGTTCTCCTTGCAGTCCAGGGGATTCTCAAGAGCCTCCTCCAGCACCACAATTCAAAGGCATCAATTCTTCGGCGGTCTGCTTTCTTTATGGTCCAGCTCTCACTTCCATACATCACGACAGGAAAAACCATAGCTTTGACTATTCGGACTTTTGTTGGCAAGGTGATGTCTCTGCTTTTCAAGATGCTGTCAAGATTAGTCATCAGTTTCCTCCCGAGAAGAAGGCGCCTTTTAATTTCAGGGCTGCTGTCTCCATCTGCAGTTATCATGGAGCCCAGGAAGATAAAATTTGACACTGCCTCCATATCTTCCCCTTCTATTTCCCAGGAGGTGATGGGACCAGTGGCCATGATCTTAGTTTTTTTGATGTTGAGTTTCAGACCGTTTTTTGCACTCTCCTCTTTCACTCTCATTACAAGGTTCTTTAATTCCTCCTCACTTTCTGCCATCAGAGTGGTATCATCTGCATATCGGAGGTTGTTGATATTTCTTCCGGCAATCTTAATTCCGGCTTGGGTTTCTTCCAGTCCAGCCTTCCGCATGATGTATTCTGCATATAAGTTAAATAAGCTGGGGGACAATATACAGCCTTGCCGTACTCCTTTCCCAATTTTGAACCACTCAGTTGTTCCATGACCAGTTCTAACTGTTGCTTCCTGTCCCACATATAGGTTTCTCAGGAGACAGATAAAGTGGTCAGGCACTCCCATTTCTTTAAGAACTTGCCATAGTTTGCTGTGGTCCACACAGTCAAAGGCTTTCGCATAGTCAATGAAGCAGAAGTAGATATTTTTCTGGAACTCTCTGGCTTTCTCCATAATCCAGCGCAAGTTAGCAATTTGGTCTCGAGTTCCTCTGCCTCTTCGGAATCCAGCTTGTACTTCTGGGAGTTCTCGGTCCACATACTGCTGAAGCCTACCTTGTAGGATTTTGAGCATAACCTTGCTAGCGTGCGAAATGAGTGCAATTGTACGGTAGTTGGAGCATTCTTTGGCACTGCCTTTCTTTGGGATTGGGATGTAGACTGATCTTTTCCAATCCTCTGGCCACTGTTGAGTTTTCCAAACTTGCTGGCATATTGAATGTAGCACCTTAACAGCATCATCTTTCAAGATTTTAAATAGTTCAACTGGAATGCCATCACCTCCACTGGCCTTGTTGTTAGCCAGGCTTTCTAAGGCCCACTTGACTTCGCTCTCCAGGATGTCTGGCTCAAGGTCAGCAACTACATTGTCTGGGTTGTCCGGGATATCCAAATCTTTCTGATATAATTCCTCTGTGTATTCTTGCCACCTCTTCTTGACGTCTTCTGCTTCTGTTAGGTCCCTCCCATTTTTGTCTTTTATCATGTTCATCTTTGCGCAAAATGTTCCTCTAATATGTCCAATTTTCCTGAACAGATCTCTGGTCTTTCCTTTTCTGTTATCTTCCTCTATTTCTTTGCATTGTTCATTTAAGAAGGCCCTCTTGTCTCTCCTTGCTATTCTTTGGAAGTCTGCATTCAAGTTTCTGTAACTTTCCCTATCTCCCTTGCATTTTGCTTCCCTTCTCCTCTCTGCTATTTCTAAGGCCTCGTTGGACAGCCACTTTGCTTTCTTGCATTTCCTTTTCTTTGGGATGGTTTTCGTTGCTGCCTCCTGGACAATGTTACGAGCCTCTATCCAAAGTTCTTCAGGCACTCTGTCCACCAAATCTAGTTCCTTAAATCTGTTCTTTACTTCCACTGTGTATTCATAAGGGATTTGGTTTAGATTATACCTGAGTGGCCCAGTGGTTTTTCCTAATCTCTTCAGTCTAAGCTTGAATTTTGCTATGAGAAGCTGATGATCAGAACCGCAGTCAGCTCCAGGTCTTGTTTTTGCTGACTGTATAGAGCTTCTCCATCTTTGGCTGCAGAGAATATAATCAATCTGATTTCGATATTGCCCATCTGGTGATTTCCATGTATAGAGTCGCCTCTTGTGTTGTTGGAAAAGAGTGTTTGTGATGACCAGCTTATTCTCTTGACAAAACTCTATTAGCCTTTGTCCTGCTTCATTCTGAACTCCAAGGCCAAACTTCCCTGTTGTTCCTTTTATCTCTTGGCTCCCTACTTTAGCATTCCAGTCCCCTAGAATGAGAAGAACATCTTTCTTTGGTGTCAGTTCTAGAAGGTGTTGTAAATCTTCATAGAATTGTTCAATTTCAGTCTCCTCAGCAATGCTGGTTGGTGCATAAACTTGGATTATTGTGATGTTGAATGGTCTGCCTTGGATTCGTATTGACATCATTCTATCATTTTTGAGACTGTATCCCATTACAGCTTTTCCCACTCTTTTGTTGACTATGAGGGCTACTCCATTCCTTCTACGGGATTCTTGCCCACAATAGTAGATATGATAATCATCTGAGCTGAATTCGCCCATTCCTGTCCATTTTAGTTCACTGATGCCCAGGATGTCGATGTTTATTCTTGCCATCTCCTGTTTGACCACCTCCAGCTTCCCCACGTTCATAGATCTTACATTCCAGGTTCCTATGCAGTATTCTTCTTTGCAGCATTGGATTTTCCTTTCACTTCCAGGCACGTCCACAGCTGAGCGTCCTTTCGGCTTTGGCCCAACCACTTCATTAGCTCTGGAGCTACTTGTACTTGTCCTCCGCTCTTCCTCAGTAGCATGTTGGACGCCTTCCGACCTGAGGGTCCCATCTTCCAGCGTCATATCTTTTAGCCTTTTGTTTCTGATCATGGGGCGTTCTTGGCAAAGATACTGGAGTGGCTTGCCATTTCCTACTCCAGGTGGATTGCATTTAGTCGGAACTCTCCACTATGTCCTGTCCGTCTTGGGTGTCCCTGCACGGCATAGCCCATAGCTTCTCTGAGTTACTCAAGCCCCTTCGCCACGACAAGGCAGCAATCCATGAAGGAGAGCAATCCATGAAGGAGTCAATTTAAGGAGCTGGTCATAACCTATAAAGCCCTGAATAGTTTAGGACCTTGATATTTGGCAGAAGGTCTCTTCCACAAAATAGCTATCAATCCCACCTGCTCCTTGCAATCCTTGATGTTAAGAATTGCAATGCCTAAAGAAGCCAATCAATCAATCAATCAATCAATCAATCAATCAATCAATCAATCAATCAATCAATCAATCAATCAATCAATCAATCAACCAATCAACCAATCAACCAATCAATCAATCAAATGCAACACAAGGAACCAAATGTTCCTGCTCATGGCCTCTCTTCCCTGGAAAAAGCATCTTCCAGAGCCACACTCGAAGAGGACCACAAACTGGAAACAATTCTTCACACACCACCTTATAAGGTTCGTTATGTGACTGATACAATCCTGATTCAGCCTATATTATTTTCATACAGTGTTTATGGCTGTGGCAAAAAGGTTAAGACTGACTACACTAAGTAACTGTTTTGAATTTGGGTTAAAATTCTCCTTCTTGTACACAGCAGAGGTATGGAGACTCATGAAAGAGAATAGTTTCAAGTTCCTCGGGCAGTCCACCCCTTTCTCAATAAAAGTCTCAATACCTCACTCTGAGACATTAGCAGGAGAAAGAAAGAAAGAAAAAAGGTTTCATGACTTAACAGTTGTGAACAACAAACAGCGAAAACTAACCAAAGGCCAAGCTAACCATTGACCCACTTCAGCAGGCTGCCTTCAAAGTGAGCGCTCGGCAGATTATTCCAGCACTAACCAAGTCCAGAAAGGTCACTTCCAGTCAAATTCAGATTTCTGAACAACGTTTATTTTCCCAAAGCGACCCCAACGCTGGGCTGCAAATGAAGGCTGTTTTCCTGTGTTCCTTCCATTAACATTTCATTTATTTAATGAGCTCTTGAAAACAGAGGCTCAAGTTGCTGCTTTGGCTCTGGCATTTCGACATTCAAATGCTTAAGCTTCGGATGGAGAGATTTCTCCTGTTTGGGTTTGTAACTTTTATTCCTGCAAAGATCTGCTCCAGCCGACCTCCCCCCCCCCTCTCTCGGGGTCCCGACATGGAGATTGGGTATAGCTGATTTCCGAAACAGTCTGAGTGCAATTTGCTCGTGCCGAATTTTCCATTCCTTTTTTATTTGCATGCACTTTTAAAGCTATGTGCCTGCTCGCCTGCACGCTTGAAAACATGAAGGTTTGTTTATTTCCCTTACATATGTTCACTTTTCCTTGTAGTTGTGGGGGAAAGGCCCGGCTCATTAGCTGTGCATTAGGGAGGAGGCTACCAAGCATTGCTTCCTGTACATTTTTACATCCCAAGATCTTATAATTATTTGATTTTCACAGGAGAGCACACATCCTTCCCTTAAAAGGAAAAAAAAGAAGTATTAAAGACTATTTGAGGGATGAGGGATAAATGGTTTAACTGATGCCATTTGCAAAGATAAAGTTAAACAATAACCCACCCCCCCTTTAAATGCTGATGGGCTTACTAGCCTTTGTTTGGTTATCTTTCCAAAATTTCCTTCACACAAATAAAGTGCTAATTTCTTTTGAGTGCAGAAAACTGTTGTAGAGATTTGAATTTTTGTTTAAGTTCCTTTAGCTGCATAGCAGAAGAGCAGAACAGCTTCCCCGCAGAATATTCCCTTGTTGTTTAGTTGTTAAGTCGTGTCCGAATCTTCGTGGACCAGAGCACGCCAGGCCCTCCTGAATTCCACTGCCTCACAGACTTTGGTCAAATTCATGTTGGTCGCTTTGATGACACTGTCCAACCACCTCATCTTCTGTTGTCCCCTTCTCCTCTTGCCTTCACACTTTCCCAACATCAAAGTCTTTTCCAAGGAGTCTTCTCTTCTCATGAGAAATGGCCAAAGTCTTGGAACCTCAGCTTCAGGATCTGTCCTGCCAGTGAGCACTCAGGGTTGATTTCCTTCAAAATGGATAGCTTTGATCTCTTTGCAGTCTGGGGGACTCTCAAGAGTCTCCTACAGCACCACAAAATTCAAAAGCATCAATTCTTCGGCGGTCGGCCTTCTTTAAGGTCCAGCTCTCACTTCCATACATCGCTACTGGAAAAACCATAGCTTTGACTACGCGGACCTTTGTCAGCAAGGTGATATCTCTGCTTTTTAAGATGCTGTCTAGGTTTGTCATTGCTTTCCTCCCAAGAAGCAGGCGTCTTTTAATTTCGTGGCTGCGGTCACCATATGCAGTGATCATGGAGCCCAGGAAAGTAAAATCTGTCACTGCCTCCATATCTTCCCCTTTTATTTGCCAGGGGGTGATGGGACCAGTGACCATGACCAGTGGTTCTTAACCTTTGTTACTCGGATGCTTTTGAACTGCAACTCCCAGAAACCTCAGTCAGGACAGCTGGTGGTGAAGGCTTCTGGGAGTTGCAGTCCAAAACCCCTGAGTAACCCAAGGTTAAGAACCAGTGGCCATGACCTTAGCTTTTTTTATCCTGAGCTTCAGACCATTTTTGCGCTCTCCTCTTTCACCCACATCAAGAGGTTCTTTAATTCCTCCTCACTTTCTGCCATCAGAGTGGGATCATCTACCTTATCGGAGGTTGTTGATATTTCTTCCAGCAATCTTAATTCCGGTTTGGGATTCATCCAGTCCAGCCTTTTGCATGATGTATTCTGCATTCTGTATTCTGCAGGCAAGTTAAAGAATATTCCCTGGTCCACCCTTTTTTTCTCACTAACTGGCACTTATAGTCTCAATAACTGGCTCTGAGACATTAGTAGGAGAATTAATAAAAACTATTTTCCATTTTTCCCCTTCGAGAGCACAAAAAACATTTCTTTCCTTAAATTGGTGAACAGATCAAACAGAAAACTGACAGATGTTGCTGCTTTCAGCAACAGCCTCACTGCTTCCAACAGACTTCAACAGAAAAGAAAACAGAGAGTAAAGAGAGGCAGGGCTCTCTTTGAATTCAGAGGCAGGGAAGGAATGATTGGTTAGTGCTAAATAGATTGACAGTCACCCAGCCCGGCAAGGTCCCTCCCAGTCATTCAAACTACAGTACAGACAGCATGTGAGGTTGTAAATAACACTTCAACAAGGTCAAAGTTCTAGTTACTCCACACTTATTATGTCTCTGTTCAGAGCCTTATGTGGAAATGCCGGGAATTGAAACTACGCAATTTACGACAGAGAAGCAGTCTTTCTCCTTCCATCTATATCTCAGCCCACTGTCATTTATTTATTTGTTGGTTACTTACAAAAGAATTGATCCCATCATTTGATCGGAGTGAAATCCCTGAGAATCCATGGCTAATGCTCCCTGAATCATTAGCGGGCTGAACAGGGTTTGCTTGTTACTAGTGTCACATTTTATGGGATTTCAGGGCTAAAAGTTGAAATGGGGAGAGAAGCTTGTGATTTCAAAGGGATGTGTGTGTCCTTGTGAGGTTGTCGGCAAGCAAGCATTTACGGGAGACAGAATTCCTTCCGGGCCACTGGAATATCGAAATACACATCAAGGAATACAGGTAAATAGGGACAGAATTTAGATAAAACCTGGTTTAATTAGATAATACAGTAGTGCCCCGCATGACGACAATAATCCATCCCATTGAAATCGCTGTTTAGCGAAATCATCGTCATGCGAAAACCCTTTCCCCATTGGAAAGCATTGAAACCCGGTTTAATGCATTCCAGTGGGGAAAATACCTCGTCGTCCAGTGAAGATCGCCCACAGGGAAGCCATTTTGTGAGCACCGATCAACTGTAAAAATGGCTGCCCTGTGAAACATGGGTCCGGAAAACACAGGGCAGCCATTTTGCGAAGCCAACGATCAGCGGAAAATATCATCTTGCGAACAAACGGTTCACGAAGCACAGACCTAATCAATGTCCAGCATAAATCCCCCATTGGAGTGACTGTTTTGTGAATCACTATAGCGATCGCAAAAAGTCATCGTTATGCAGATTCGTCATTTAGCAGGATCGTCGTCTTGTGAGGTACCACTGTATAGCAATCCAGAGCCAGGGAGGCACCTTTTGGTAACCAAACGGGTGCCAAAAATCTGGCTACCAGTTGCAGTGCTTGTTGCCATGCCTGTGTGGCAACAAGCACCCACAAGGCACGAGAAGTTTTCCCATGCCTCATTCTGTGGGTGGCTCACCAGCAGCCCACACAGATGGCTTTTGCTTGCACTGAAGTCGTGAGGACTTGTCCAAAGAGTTAAGGCTAAGCTGTAGGTGTGTCCATGGATAGAAATATGTGCACCCAGTGCACTACTACCTGGTCACGTACCTTTGCTCTGTGTCTTTTGGTGCACCCGTGTCCGGCAAGTATAGCACTTTTGAGTTCTGTTGGGGCAATTTGTTTACTTATGTATCTGCCGATGAACCTCGTAAACACAATTTCGTGAAATGAGTTTCTTTGTTTATAACAGGCCACATGAGCAATTATTATAATCACATCAAAATGCTACGATGTGTGCACACAAAAAGTAACAGGAGTTGGCTTCTAAAACTGAAAGTAAAAGAGGCCCTTTGAATTCAAATCCAGGGGAAAAAAAAATAAAAGACAGCTTCCTCAATGGGGTCGGGTAACCATAACATAAAAAAAATCAGCTCCACATGCACAATCTTCAAAACCGTAGAATGAAATACCAATTCAGCTGCGTATACATGTATTCACTATGTGGATTCACTCCTCCAACATAAACATATAGGAATTATCAACAGTAGCTGAACATGCCATAAAACAAGCTGGACATGAAATTCTATTTCATTGCGAAAACTTCATCTTGCATTCCTATGGGAACCTCGCAAGATGAATTAATTTTTTTTCATCTTGCAAGGCATCAGTCTTGAAAAAATAATCGACATGCGAAGCATGGCCATAGAAGAAGCCATCTTGCAAGGCACCATAGCGATCACAAAAACCATTCATCTCGTGGGTTTTTCATCCTGCGAGGCGTTCGTCTTGCGAGGCACCACTGTACTGAAGTACTGGACAACACCAGCAATCATTAGGTTAGACTGCACAGGGAAGCCTATCACAACAATACATCCACAGCAAAAACACAATGATATCTCCTGAAAAGGACAAAAGCTGTTCCCACAGCTGTAAATACTCAACTATCCAACAAACAGCAACAGAGCATGGACATAGTTCCTACTCCAGTACTCTGAAGATGCCGGCCATAGAGACTGGTGAAACATCAGGAAGAACAACCTTCAGAACACGGCCAAAGAGTCCGAAAAACCGATAACAACCATATAGGAATTATACTTAGACCAAGTTGGCAAGGGCCTTAGCATTCTTAGCAGTCTAAATGGCAACAGCAGTTCTGGCCTCTTTCAGCTCTCCTGCTGTTTCTGATTCAAATCTCTTACTCACAGCCCTGCTCTTTTTTAGTCCCACCCCTTTGGGCTGAACCAATGTTTCACAGAGGTTACACAAGCATAGCACAGATACAAATACCTTGAGTGTGCCTTGTTTTCATCTGAAAGATGGATACCTAAAATGTTAAACCACTTCACACACAAGAATCAAACTTTCTTTCCAGAACCACTCATTCTGAGATTTCCCTCCCCAATTGTAGAACTGGGAAAAACACAGCAATTATTTGGGGCTTCAGCCAGTGTCCTGGGGTTTGGTAATTCTAGTCCAGACACTTGTTGCATGTGCGTTTTCCAAAACTTGGTCTGATATGTTTTTGTCTTTGTCAAATGGCCAATGTTTCTGTTTTCATGTAAGTTCGTTACAGGTGTGCCTATAAAACACCTATAAAAATATTTCCAAAAACAACAAAATAAATGATTATCATAATAATAATTAATGTGCTAAAGATGTTATTGTTTCAGGAAGCATTCAAGGGCATTCTCCCTCAAGTTTCTCTTCATACGTGTTTCCTGCAGTCTGCTATCATCTGGGGTTTTATTTTATGTATCTAGTTATTTTATTTGTTTTGCTGGGTGGTTGGGGGCATTATTTAACTTTATTTTTGTAAACTGCTTAAAGTAGTGTCCCACACTCAGTCAGTGATATATGAATGAATGAATGACATGTCATCCTTACTACACTAAATTGGAGAAGTGGAGTAAAACATAAAAGAATCAAATGAACAAATGAATGAACAAATGAATGAATGAATGAATGAATGAATGAGATGTCATCCTTATTACAGTACATTGGAGGAATGGAGGAAAACATAAAAGAATTCAGTGAATGAATGAATGAATGAATGAATGAATGAATGAATGAATGAATGAATGAATGAATGAATGAATAACATGCTGTTCTTACTACACAAAACTGGAGGAGTGGACATAAATATAAAAGAACTAAATGAATGAGTAGATGAATGAATGAATGAATGACATGTCATCCTTACTACACTAAATTGGAGAAGTGGAGTAAAACATAAAAGAATCAAATGAATGAATGAATGAATGAATGAATGAACGAACGAATTAATGAATAAGATGTCATCCTTACTACAGTAAATTGGAGGAATGGAGGAAAACATAAAAGAATTAAGTGAATGAATGAATGAATGAATAACATGCTATCCTTATTACACTTAATTGGAGGAGTGGACGAAAATATAAAAGAATGAAATGAATGAGTGGATGAATGAATGAATGAATGAATTAACAAATGGACGAACTAGAGTTATGCGGAAATGCCCCTTTTAAAACCAGATGTGAATTCAAATTCACAATTTTTCCCTTTCCACACACAAGTTAAAATGTAGATGTTATTGCATGAGGCAACCACATACCATCAACACAATATGACAAAGCAACAACTGCTCATTGCCTGATCTTTTTTAATGTGCAGCTGCTTGTGTGCGTGGTTTGCTCAGAGGGTAAAAATGAATCCCAGAGACCATGTGGAGTATTTCCAAGCTCTGGGTTTCCTTACCTGGAAAATGGGGGCAATTCCCACTAATAAATGAATGAAAGGTACAGACAAAGCAGATACACACACTGTGGAGTGGTCTTTAAAACATCTGGCAGTCAGTGCTGGGAGAATGTCGAGAAGCTGCAATACTCTGCTTTAAACTGGGTGACGCAAATCGGAAACGTTCAGATCACTAGAGATAGGGAAATTCAAAAGCACCTCATGTTTTGGCTAAGCATCACGGGTTTGACTAAGAAGCAGAAAAAGAAAACTCAGACACCAAGGTGAAATACATTCCAGCTCAAAAACTGAGACAACAATATGATTTTAAAGCACCAAGGAGGAAGGGAGGCTAATTAAGTTTCCAGCTTTGCAAAACTAGGAGCCCTTACATGGTCTAGCAGTGGTAAAAGAAGGAAAATAAACGACAGCGCAAAAGATCTTGTTTGCATTGGGTCCTAGATGGATGATCTTGCTTATAGGACAGATTTGCACAATCGGTTACCCACCCACCCCCCAGGAAGTTAAATGCAGCTATGCAAATTCTAAACCAGGGATTCTGAAAATATCTTGTCAATGGGCTGAGCCAGAATCTAGTAATAATGGTCACTGTTATTTGTTTTTTGTTTGTCTGTTTGTTTACAATATTTTAACCTGTCTTTCTCTTTAAAAAGGACCCAAGGTGGCTTATAACAATTAAAAGCTAGTATTCAAGCTAATAACAGTGAGTGTGTAGTACAATACTAAAAGGATCGATGAATACAATACGGGGAAAAACACATAAGAAATGCTCGGAAACATTCAAAGCAGTAAGGTACAATAGAGCAATATATTAAAAAACCCCACTTAGCAGCCTATCACTGAAGGAAAGCTTGCCGGAAGAGAAAGGTCTTCGCTTGCTGGTGAACGGACAGTAAAGTTGGGACCAGCCTGTTCTGCAGTGGGAGGGAGTTCCAAAGTCTGGAAGCAGAGAGAGAGAGAGAGAGAGAGAGAGAGAGAGAGAGAGAGAGAAGGCCCTCTCCTGTGTCCCCACCCAAGGCACATGTGAGGCTGACAGGACTGAGAAGAAGGCCTGTCCTAATAATCTTTTATATTTTATGCTTTCAATTGTAATTTATTGTATTGTATTGTATTTGTTTTTACTCCACTTTATGATATTTGATTTATGTCCCAATTGTTTTATTATTATTTTGTAAATGTATTAATTTGTTATTCTGTTGTTTAACTATTGTGAACTGCCCAGAGAGGCCCTGGCTGCCACAAGAGCAGTATATAAATTAAATAAATCATCATCATCATCATCATCATCATCATCATCATCATCTTAACACTTCATCATAGAATCATAGAATTGTCGTAGGGTTGGAAGGGACCTTGGAGGTCTTCTAGTCCAACCCCCTGTCCAAGGCTGGAGACTTCATACCATCCTGGAGAGATGGTTGTCCAATCCTTTCTTGAAAACCTCCAGCGATGGGGCACCCACCACATCGGAAGGCCAGCTAATCCACGGCTTAATGGTTCTTATCATCCAGGAAATTCCTCCTTCTTTCCAGGTTAGATCTCTCTCTGATGAGTTTCCACCCATGGATTCTTGTCCTTCCTGCAGGTGCAATGGGGAATCAATTGATGCCCTCTTCCCTGTGTCAACCCTTCAGATGTTGGAAGACCGCTGCTATGTCTCCCCTCAGTCTTCTCTTTGTTCAGCTCAACATCCCTAGTTCTTTGAGTCATTCTTCATAGGATTTAGCCTCCAGTTCCCTTATCATCTTTGCTGATCTTCTCCGCACCCCTCCCAGGGCCTCCGTGTCTTTTTTGTGTTGTGGTGACCAGAACTGGACATAGTGCAGCCTCACCAGCGCGATATAGAGTGGTACTATCATTTCCCGTGATCTTGATGCTATCCCCCTATTGATGCAGCCTAGGACTGTGTTGCCTTTCTTGGCAGCTGCACCACACTTGAGCAGACTCATGAAGGGAAATCCTAAAGAAGTTACAGTGGTGCCTCGCTTAATGAGGATAATCTGTTCCAGCGAAATTGCTGTAGAGTGAAATCCTTGTTAAGCGAAATAAAAAAGCCCATTGAAATGCATTGAAAACCCTTGAATGTGTTCCAGTGGGCTGAAAACTCACCATCCAGCGAAGATCCTCCATAGGGGCAGCCATTTTTGGTGCCTGTAAAGGGAGGAATCCATCCTAGAAAACAGTGGGGGCCATTTTGTACACCTGGTGGCCATTTTGAAACCCGACAATCAGCTGTTTTTAGATTATCGTAATGCAAAAATCGGTTCCCGAGGTAGGGAACCGATCATCGTGAAGCAGATTTTTCCCATTTAAACCAATGTTTTGCAATCGCTTTTGCGATCGCAAAACCCTAATCGTCAAGCGATTTCCTCATTAAGTGAGGCAATTGTTAAGTAAGGCACCACTGTATTATTGTTTCAACACGTGTAGCACTCCATAGTGCTAGAGCACTCTCTGGGATGATTTTACAATATATTTATGGAAGGAATACTTGGAAACAGTGGTAGAACTCTATTTTGGGGGCTCTAAGTTTGTTCTGGCAGCCCCTTCCCAACCAGAAATGAACTCTGCGTAACCACTGTTATCTCCTTAAATAGGGTTGTTCCACTACAGATCCTCACCATTTCTTTAAAAGTTGCTACTGGGGCCCGTCCACCATTAGGGGCCCTGAAGCTTAACGTTCATTAGTTTCATAGTAGATCTGCGCCTGCTTGCAAACGTGGAATTAGGGCAAGATCTAGATCGGAGAACTATCACTACCAAAATGCCCAGCCAACATGATCAACGGAGCTGCAATCCATAAGAAAAGGTAATTTTTGCAAACTCTAACCAAAACAATGAGCAACAGCATGTTTCTTTAAAAAATAAAAATCAACCACTACCAAAACCTAATGTATCACTGCCATGTGCAAATACACTCTTTTATGCAATTTTAATTTGCTTTGATTTTATTGACTTTGCATTTTATTGACCATGGCAAACGTATTCAGCGAAATTCCTACAAAAGGGAGTGTGAAAGCTACATGGAGACTTTGGCAGTTAAGATGCTGCATAGGGAACTCACCTGCCGATACATTTTCACGGATTCTGTTCTTCGAAACAAAGCAACAATTGATAATAAATTGAGAAAGGTGGTAATGGGGAAGGCAATACATTTTACCTAATTTATTCTGAGAAACAGATGTATTTTCTTGCCATTATCCTCAGATGAAACACTTCACAAGTAGGCTGAGGTGGTACATTTTCATGGGGGGTGGAGGGGGGAAGATACGCACTCATATCGAACATCTTCCAGTTAGCAAAATTTAGATGTGCAGTGCAGAATGGACATTATTATTTTTACTGAGAAATATAAAGGTACTAATTACTTATAGACAAGATACTTAGCACAAACAGATAAAGCTTCAAAATGAAAAAATTCTCAGTTTATGATAATTATGTTCTCTGCTTTGTTTTCCTGAGACTGATAATTTGAGGCTTTAAAATCACCAGGAAGCCATTAATTGGAATTCTTCAATAAAAAATAAATTACACAGAAGTTCATGATCAGTTGTAAAAGCACAGATTGTATTATACAGTGAGCGACACTTGAGTCACTATTTATAGACTTGCACAGATACATCAAATGAAGGAACGCAAAACGCAGATTCTGAGATGGGAAGGTAGCTGCGATTTGCGGGGCCAGATTCTCAGGTGAGCAGGTATAACTGTGTTTTTCCTGATCACCGTGAAAAGCACAATAGGTTCAAGCTGAAATTTGTGTACATATGTCTGCACTGTACAGTTATGATAGTTGGACCCCATTTTAAGCACCGGAGTTCCATCCTGTGGAATCTTGAACTTCTCCTTTGGAGAAGCAAACCTAGAATTGTCAGCTGCCGTTCTGGGTTGCTCACAAGAGCTTTCCAGCAGAGAATCCAAATCCCCTCAACAAACTACAGATCCGAGAACTTCATAAGGTAAAACGATGATGGTTAATGTGGGACCAAAATTTCTATAACTGCCCTGAAGATACACTCCTAGTCGTACTAAGAATCATTTTATGGAAATCAGAGAGACTCAACTTAGTCATAACTAAAGTCAGGTTAAATTCTGTCCATGCACTATAAATAATGTTGACCCTGGATTTAACCCAGTGTTTCTAAGCTGTGATTGCCTTGTCCACAACCACTTTCAGTTGGTTTCTGAGACGGCCTTCCGAAATACTTGCACAGAAAACAAAACCAACAGATCATGGAGCCTTATGTTCTCACTCCCCAACAAACTGGAGCAATGTATTTGCGAAGGCTTTCACGGCCGGGATCTAATGCTTGTTGTGGGTTTTTTGGGCTCTTTGGCCGTGTTCTGAAGGTTGTTCTTCCTAACGTTTCACCAGTCTCTGTGGCCAGCATCTTCAGAGGACAGAGTGCTGTCCTCTGAAGATGCCGGCCACAGAGACTGGCAAAACGTTAGGAAGAACAACCTTCAGAACACGGCCAAAGAGCCCGAAAAACCCACAACAACCAAACTGGAGCAGGTTCAGAGAAGGGCAACAAGGATGATCAGGGGACTGGGGACCAAGCCCTGCGAGGAAAGATTGAAGGAAGTGGCCATGTTTAGACTTGGGAAAAGAAGACTGAGGGGAGATAGGATAGCTGTCTTGAAAGGCTGTCCTACAGAGGAAGGACAGGATATCTTCTCAATAATCCCAAAGCTCAGGACATGTACCAATGGGCTCAAGCAACAGGAAGCCAGATTTAGGCTGAATATCAGGAAAAAATTCTTAACTGTTCGAGCAGTATGACAATGGAGCTAATTATCTCAGAAGGCGGTGAGGGCTCCAATGCTGGAGCCATTCAAGCAAAAATTCGACAACTGTTTGTCAGATCTGCTTTTGCGTGGATTCCTGCACTGAGCAGAAGGTTTGGACTTGATAGCCTTACAGCCCCCTTCCAAGTTCATGATTCTATGATTGGCAACCATCAGCCAGCTGAGGTGCAGGATCCATGCTGCCGTACTAAAGGCCATAAAGTGCTAAGAATATGAAAATCTCTCCATTTTAGTCTTGCCACATTTATCTGGATCTCATCTGCTTTTTCTTCTCAGCTTTGTTTCCACTTTGTTGTGCAGTTTTGGCTTTCTCGTTTTTGCCTTGAACATTTTTGCCGACTAGTGTGTGCCTTAATTTACTCACTTTACTTAATGTATCCGTTGACTAGAGAGCGTTTCCATTTCCCCCACCTGCCAGGGTATACCTTTTGCCTGTTTTTGTTTTATAAATAACACCTTGTTTGGTGCACAAGTTTTCTTTTCCTGTCCGATGTGCCCTGTTAGCCTCCCAAGTGTATAAATGTTCAAAGCAAGGCATGTTTCTTCTTGGGAGATGCAAATCTTCTATTGTCATTGCGATTGTTCAATTAAAAAATAAATCTAGCCGGAGAAGCCCTCTTCCATCTCTCATCGACAGCTGCAAAAATGTATGGAAAAGCAGCCCCAGCGTTTCACCTTCTAATGGCTTATGGTAATGGTGTCGGTCTTCCTTTCTCTTCGCCAGTGATCCATGGCGATAATCTCTAGCAAAATGGCTTATGAACTAGCATGAGGTGAGAAGGTGATGATGCTATGCAGCAATGGTGTGTGGTGAGGATTCCTTGCAAAGGTTTCCTGTTTAGGATCTATTAAACACTGGTTAGGTCTTATTTGGAGCACTGTGTCCAGTTCCGGACACTGCACTTTAAGAAAGATTCAGACAAACTGGAACAAGTTCAGAGGAGGGCAAGAAGGATGATCAGAAGACTGGAAACTGA
Source organism: Pogona vitticeps (assembly GCF_051106095.1). Classification (NCBI taxonomy): domain Eukaryota; kingdom Metazoa; phylum Chordata; class Lepidosauria; order Squamata; family Agamidae; genus Pogona; species Pogona vitticeps. Next base: position 9,108,958 of record NC_135783.1, read on the forward strand.
GCCCTAGGAGGAAAGACTGGAAGAATTGGGCAGGTTTAGCCATGAGAAAAGAAGACTGAGGGGAGACATGATCCCACCCTTCAATTACCTGAAAGGCTGCCATACAGAGGAGGGGAAGGATCTGTTCTTGATCATCTCAGACTGCAAGTCATGTCATAATGGGCTCAAGTTGCAGGAAGCCAGATACCAGCTGAATATCAGGAAAAACGTCCCAACTGTTAGAGCAGCGCGACAATGGGACCAAGTAACTCGCGAGGTGGCGAGTGCTCCAAAGCTGGAGGCATTTCAGAGAAATTTAGACCACCACCTGTCTGATCCACTTTGATCTGGATTCCTGCCCTGAGCAGGGGGGGGTTGAACTTGATTGTTCTATAGGTCCTTTCCATCTCCATTGCTTCTATGATTCCATGAACCAGCAATTGGTAAAATGAATAGCAATCAAGTTTGAATTGGGGGGGGGGGTGTTCAAAGATGAGCCCTCTGATTTTGTTCCTCTAAAGAAGTGGTTCCAAACTTGTCCTTGGGCCAAGTTCATATTGGACCCAGCCATTCTGTTGGACAAGCCAATGTTGATGGGCTACAACTTGCACCCAACACACACTAGAGCAGGGATCAGGGAACTTTTTTACCTTTTACCCCCCCCCCCCCCAAATTTATATATGCTGAAATTACCCCCTTGATTTGAAAGGAAGGAAATCATACATTATTTGAATTCAAAATCTTATTGAATCTATTCAAAATTACTTTGAAAGCTTCAACTTACTTGAAAACTTCAGAATTTGGAGAAATGATGTTGCTTCATCTTGGATATGAGAGCATCAATATTGGGGCTTTGCTCATCCTCATTACACCCAGGATTTTCATTTTTACCCCATTTGGGGTAATTTGCCCCTGTTCCCTGACCACTGTGCTAGAGCTTCTTTCTGTGTATCAAACTGTAATAGCATCAGGAGATCCATGTTCGGGAACCACTAGCCTTAGAGCAAGGGTGGGCAACTGGTGGCTTTTGGATATTATAGGACTGTATTTCCCATCATCCCCCACCCCTGGCTGAGCTGTTTAGGGCTGATAAGAGTTGTAGTCCAAGAACATTGGACGGGTCAGACCTAGCTCAAGAGTAGCCATTCTAGAATTGTCAGCTAGAAAAATACCCGGGAAGGTTTATTACCTGTCTGCTAAGGCAACTCTTTTCGCTTAATTAGTTCTGCTCAGTGGGTGGCAAAGTCCTTAGGAAGGGGCTTTGGTTGTATACTTTCAGTTTAGAAAGTGAAAGAGACAGACAAGAAAGGAGCTTCTGTTCCCTTGGAGCAGGAATTAGGCTTTTATCACATTGATTTGCATAAGGGAACGTGAATTTAGTTGAGCAGGAGAAACAATGGAAAGATGAGCCCTATATTTGTGCCTTAAAAAAAAAAAAGGGGGCCTTGAAGATTTTGTCTCTGGTAGGACTTGTTTTTGAGCTTCGGAGTCTTGTCAGAAGATAAGACTTTGAAATATACAGCTGTATTATGTGGTTTCTGATGCATTTGGATTAGAGAAACGTTGGGATATTTTATTTACTGAGGGGATACCCAATGTGATAAATAACAATGTGATAGAATAACACGTTTGGACTCACCGGGCCTAATTTCAAATCTCCTCTCAGGCATGGAAGCTTGCTGGTGATGTGAAACTGGTAACTTTCTCTGGCACCTTGTAGCAGAGAACTCATACTTTTTGGGGGGTTGTATCCCAACTGGGTTGAGTTTTATTTCTTGCTGTTGTTTCTCTTGTTTGGTTTAAAATCTTTGCACAGTTTGCTTGCCTTCCCGTGCACCATTTTTCCCAGTAGGATTTTGGCCATTGTGTTTGCATTTAGAAAACAGCCCCACAGAAGCAAGAAAATTACCACACTTCTTTGGTCCAGACACGGGGACTGGCCATGGCTGGGAGGTATTTTTCTGAACTGGGGTTGCTGTCTGTCATCTCAGTAGCAGCCAATCATTTCCCTCTCTACCTCAGATTCTTTTCCCTCTCTTTTTCCAGTCAAGGATGTTCTACCAGTCAGGGTTCAGTTAGTGTTACCTACGGAGTTAGAAGTGAACAGTCAAAATGAGGTGTTCTGTCAGTTATGTAATAAGTTAGTTAATACTGAAGCAAATTAACCAGTTAAGCTCAGCAATATAAGTTAAAAATTTTATACAATACAGTAATGATGTTTGGTTTTATGTAAGAAGAACTGTGAGTAAACTGAAACATTTTATTCTTTTTCATTGCCAGTATCTCTGAGAGAATGTATTGCGACAATAAGTGCTACTTGAGGCAAACCAGCAAATAAGGGGAAGTCTACTGAATGGGACTTTAGCTCAATCTGCTCTGTAGCTCCCTGAACTATTTTAATCTGGTGCAAAATAATAAGGAAAGTTTATTTTAAAAAACACACACTCAGTTTCTTCACACTGACTCTATAAAACACCCCAACAGATTTGACATGCTACAGCATGTTACAACTCTCCCTGAACTCTGTTTCAGTTTTTTAAAAAACAGTTTTGTTGATTTGTTTTTTTAAAAAACCTATGAAGCTCGCTTCCTCTGGTGCAATCTTGGCCTCCTGGCCTCTGCATTTCGATTTGTATCTTTGGCTTTTGGCTTTTTTTTTAGAAAGCCACTGATGGACAAATGGGAGGAAAAGAACTTTTGTTTTGCTTTGTTAGGATTAGTATAATCTAATGAATTCATTTAATGGTCATAATTGAGTGTGTGAGGCGGGGAGGGGGGGCACTTCTGAACTGGCAGAATTAGGCATGCTCTAGTTTGTACCCTTTCCATGACCTCCAGCAAACATGTGACCCAGATAAGCAAACCTCCTGTCCACTTGCATAAACATGACGCTTTACATAAAAAAAAGCAAAGGGGTTGGGGGAGAGATGGAAAATCAAAAGCACTATTCATGGCGAGGGAGCGCACATATATTTAGAAAGGGAGAGAGGGAACGAGAGACACGCACATTTGCTAACTGGGTATAGAAAGGAGTCGAGGAACTGCGAGAGGAAGTCCTAAGGATCCTCAACTGTGTTGTTGTGACTCTGTGTCTTCTGAGAGCTGTGGGATGTAATACAGTGAAAGGTTGTTATATTTAATTAACTAATAACTTAGTTATAGGCAGGTGATCTGTCATGTTTACTCTCCCTGCCCTCTTTATAAAATCTAGTTACAATATGTGAGTTTGCACATTCTTCTTTCCTTCTTTCCTTCTTTCCTTCTTTCCTTCTTTCCTTCTTTCCTTCTTTCCTTCTTTCCTTCCTTCCTTCCTTCCTTCCTTCCTTCCTTCCTTCCTTCCTTCCTTCCTTCCTTCCTTCCTTCCTTCCTTCCTTCCTTCCTTCCTTGATTTCCCTTCATTTCTTAGCAGACTTTCTGCCCCACAACAGGTTCCTCAAGATAAAGGAACATTATTGCTTGGGGGGAATGAGAAACTGGCTGTGAGATCCTATGAGTGGTGGTCCAAAAAAAAAAAGGGGGGGGCTTCAGGAGTTAACTTCGAGGCAAAAACCGAAGCCGGAGTCCTGGAGACAGTTCGTGTCATTCTGGCAACTCCTGCAACATCGCTGAAACCAGTTATATTGGCTCTTGTCTTTCCATTGGACTGTTTCAGTGATGTGGAGAGGGGGGATTTGCTGCTTGGGTAACAGCCTATCTTCCATATTAATTTTACTCAGGCTCCATGCCCTGGAGAGGACACTCCAGATTTGCGTACAGCGTCAAAACACTAGACGCTGTTCCAAGTCCTCCATACAGAGCACGTTACCATAGTCTCTCCAGATTGAAGGATGCCTATGATGCCTTCCACATATAGCCCAGTCTCAACAATAGATTGGGAATCAACACAACAGAAGTATCTTGTTGTCCTTTCAGGGGTAGGAAACCTACTGCTTTTCAACACATTCTTGCTGGGATCTCTGCCAAAGAGTGAGCTCCAAGTAGCTATCCATTCCCAATTCTGTCAGTTTCTTTCTTCCCATTCTTTTCTCTCCCTCTCTAGGTCTCATCCAATCTCCCCCTCCCAATCACCCCAAGTATGGCAGTTGTCTGTGGATTTGTCATTGCCACTCCCTTGTTGCCCTCTTCTCAAGGGACCAGAGAGGGGCACAATTTTTTTAAAAAAAGAAACACCAAATTCGTTCAAAAATCACTAATTTGTCAATTCGTATTTATACAAATCAATGACCCTTACAAATAGGAATCAATGGGTTTTTAGTGATTTATGATCCATCAATTTATTTGGCTATAAAATGCTCCCCCGTGCACCTAGAGACACCAAAATGTCCGAGAAATGTCCTCTGACACTCCTCTACAATCTCTCCCTGTTTGGTGAAGGTTGAGTTTCGGATGTCCAAGGTATACACCTTCAAAAAGCCCCACCCCAGGAAAATCCCCCTCAGGTACCTAGAGACACCAGAATCACAGAGAAGCTTCCCATGGCTGTCCTATACACGCCAGCTGCTGAAGGGCACTTTCTTGGGGACCCACTTTGTGGGTGCATAAGTTGTATGTCTGAAGGAGACTCGGGGGAACTTCTCTGTAATTTCGGCCTCTCTAGGTGCCTGGAGGGGAACTTTCCTGGGAAGCCCTCTTTATGGGTGTATAACTCTAACCTCGTTAGGGCACTGGTTCTTAACCTTGGGTTACTCAGGAGTTTTGGACTGCAACTCCCAGAAGCCTTCACCACCAACTGTGCTGGCTGGGGTTTCTGGGAGTTGCAGTTCAAAAGCATTTGAGTAACAAAGGTTACGGGGGACGTGGTGGCGCTGTGGGCTAAACCGCAGAAGCCTGTGCTGCAGGGTCAGAAGACCAAGCAGTCGTAAGATCGAATCCACGCGACGGAGTGAGCGCCCGTTGCTTGTCCCAGCTCCCGCCAACCTAGTGGTTCGAAAGCATGCAAAAGCGAGTAGATAAATAGGTACCATCTCAGTGGGAAGGTAAACAGTGTTCCGTGTCTAAATCACACTGGCCATGTGACCACGGAAAGATTGTCTTCGGACAAACGCTGGCTCTATGGCTTGAAGAGCAGGATGAGCGCCGCCCCCTAGAGTCGAACACGACTGGACAAAAATTGTCAAGGGGAACCTTTACCTTTAACAAAGGTTAAAAACCACTGTTCTAGGGCTTGTAGAGGAGGGTCAGGAGAAGCTTTTTGTGAATTTGGTATCCGTAGGTACTTGTGAGAGGGCATTTTATAGGATTTATAAAGTTTTTTAAAAAATTAATTGACGAATTGATTTGTCAGGAAAAAAAATGTAAATTCGTGATTTGTGATCCATCAGCCTTGACAAATCATGACTCAAAACGAATCACCATTTTTCTGATCTGTGCCCATCTCTACTAGGGACCTTCAACTGGACCCACTATCTATTCCTTCACAGACTGTATTTCATCGCCAGAGGCAGCTCATAACAAGGACCACAGACTGAAAACACAAATAGCAGGAACATCCCAGCTGTTTGTTAAACTTTAAATTGGTGCTGAGCTCTGGAGAACATGGTTCAACACACCTCTTCGGTCAGCAGTGGGCAAACTGTAGCTTTCTGGATTACATCTCCCATCAGCCTTGGCCAGTGGAAGCTGCTGGGAGTCGTAGTCCAGTAACAGATGGAAGGCTGCCTTTTGCCCCTTCCTCCTTAGGCGAAGTGGTTAGGGCCCCAGTGTGACACCCGAAAGTGCATTCAGTTTCAGAGCCTGGAAGAGTTACTTTTTGGAGATGAAACTCTAAAAGTAACGTTCTCCAAACCTTGTAGGACAAATAGAATCTAGAGTCTCTGCTTCCACATTGCTGGGGTTTAATAAGCTCTGCAAAATATCACTCCCCCTTCCCATGCAGGCTTTGATTTTCAAAGTTTTTGTGGTGGCTGCTAGAAAGACTACGTATAGCACAGAAACGCGAAGACTTGTTTATTGGACAGTCTGGCTGCTGAAGAGTAATTAAAGAAGGGCTGCAAGACCGACTGCCATTTTAACAGTGACACCAATAACTTTTTATGAGGGCAAGTCAAGAACTCAAAGGGTGGCGGAACTGAGTGTCTGCCCTTGTGAACCTCATCCAATCGATCATGAGAGCGAGGAAGAAAGGGGCTCCATGGAGAAGCCAGACCAATTAGTAATCACTAGTAAAGGAATTTATCCTTCAGATATTGATGTTCTGCTTTATATCACAAGATAGAAAGTAGGGTGAGGTTCAACCAGGAATCGATTTAAGAACAATTTTAAACATTTTTTAAAAAAGTGAAAACCAATGCATACTATGCAACATATTTTGACAACCCCTCCCTCCCTCTCTCTTTGTTGCTCAAGAGGATGTTCTATAGCTGGGGTCCCACAGTGGAAAAGGCCCTGCTCCGCATCTCCACATAACAGTTGAAATCCTGTTGCATAAATCACACCATGTAAGACCGATGACTTCATCAGTAGTGTCAATTTTTCCCTTGAAGCTCCGGAGGTTCCAAGGAAGTCGCTTTCATCGTTGGGAAGCCATGGGAAGCCGCAGGACAGTGGAGGGAAGTCTTTACTTATTGGAAACAGCCACTGTTGGGATGAATTTACTGCTGGAGGTGATTTTCAGTAATTAAATATTTTCTTCTCACAGTCCCCAATGGCTTCCTGACCATGAAGGTCGTTCCATAGCAGCCTTGGATCCTTTAGGAGGAAAATCTGAAATCTTTTATTTAAAGGGGGGGGGAATCATCACATCAGCCTTAGACTGTGTAACATGGTAACAGGATTTCTGCCAATGCCATGGTGGAAATGGACAGGATGGGGGGGTCCTCTAGTAGGTCAAAGTGTTCAGGGCAGGTCAAGCTAGGAAGAAGCTTTCCTTTAAGTCCTGAGGTCCCAGATAATCTGATTAGGCATCCTTCAGTCTCGAGAGACTATGGTAACGTGCTGACTTGGAACAGCATCTAGTGTGGCTGAGAAGGCCAATTCAAGAGTGATCATCCCTTCCACACTGAAGACAAACATGATCTGTCCCCTGTCCAGCTCCCTGATTTTGCTCGTTTTGGGACTGCCTCTTTGCCTCAGCCTGCTGGACAAGGGTCTCTTCAAATTGGAAGAGACCATGATGCACCGCCTGCCTCCACGCTGAACGCTCAATGTGAAAGTTTCCCATCTGTTGAGGTCTATTCGTAAGGCCTTCAGATCTCGCTTGCAGATGTCCTTGTATCGCAGCTCTGTGGTCTCCCTCTGGGGCGCTTTCATTGCACTAATTCTCCATATAGGAGATCTTTTGGAATCCGACCATCAGCCATTCTCACGACATGCCCAAGCCAATGTAGACATCGCTACGTAGAAAAAACTGGGGCTTTAAATGACATGAGGTGCATTAGAGAGGTTTTAAATCCCGTGAAAAGAAAATCCCAGTCTTTTCTCAATGCCCTGAACTTTTCTCAGAACCTCTCGGTCATTTTGCCTGATGTGGAAACTCCCACGATCACTTTCTGCTAACTTTGGGTGCCAACTCAATCATTGGCAGGAGCTGATTTCGAAAGCCTGGGATGTGTCAAGCAAACATCCGCATGGCTGTTGTCTACAAACCTTCGCTTGAAGGTGCCACCCGAATCTGTGCTGTTTTTTTGTTACAATAGTCTATGTATAATCCCCTTCTAGAAGATGACGAACATGAGGTGACCCTCCAAGGGCAGAAATCAATGAGACACCCGTGGCCATTAGACCTGATCTCACTCCTGGTTCCCTGGAAGAGTAAAGAACACCGTTTTAAGTTTTATCCTTCGAATGACTTGCTATCGCCAGCACAAGAATTCAGATGAAACAGTATGAATAAATGATTCCCTCTCAAGACTTCAAAATCAACCGCTTCTGGGAGCAGGAAATAAACTTTTGGCTCCTATTAATCCTCATCTAAGTTCTAAAAAAAATATTGCTGGATATTTTCATGAACTAGGTCAGGTGGCCATGGTATATAAAGTGTGATCTGACACCGTGTGGAGATTATTTCTGCCATTGTCTGTTGCTACCTCATAAATATCCCCTTCTCTTTGCTCTCTTAAATTGTGGTTAGAACAGAAGAATGTAGCTATATGCATCAAGGATTAACCTTTCATTACCCATCATCCTTATCAAGATGGATTCCACACCTTATCTCTGTCACTCAAACCCATTGGTTTGCAAGGGTCGGTCACCAAATGCTCCCATATGGAAAAGAAGCCAGAAGGATGATGTCCGTTCCTCCCCCCCCCCTCGGGTAAACTACTACAACGTATATGCAGATGTTGAGGGGAAGAAACATAAAATCAGAGTGAGAGAGAGAGGTGGCTTTTCCAGAAAGTGTCAGTAGCATTAATGTCAAAAGGAAAGCTCCCATCTGTGACAAACCCACAGACCTTTCAATCGAAAATTGCACTCAGCCACCTTTTAAAGTATGAGATGTTAATTCGGGGATTTGGAGTTTTTGAACTGGAGGGCTCCATTTCTGGGCGGAATTTGGTTTAATTTCCTGGCACGGCGAAAAGTGGGGTGGGGGAAAAAGAAAGGAGAAGAAAAGAAAAAGGCATCAGAAACACAACTGCCTACAGCCAACTGTCAACAAAAATCAGCGCTAATAGCAGGCAGCCTGTCACTGATTTATGTCGTGATGTGGTAATCTTCTCAGTTTAGCCGGATATTCCTCCCCCCCTCTCACAAAAATTGCCGAAAGTCTCACTAAACGTTTCATGAATGTTGGGAGGTGCTATTAGGATGGTAATGGGGCCATATTAAAGAAGTATTCAGTAGTTCAAAGTGTCAGTTAAAGAGATGGGGAAAATGGAAAGAGATATATATGGGCCTTTCAGAGTCTCCGTAAACTCTTTCCTATTTTCAGGGCGGCTTAAGGTTTGAAGAAGATGACAGATTGAGTTCCAGCCATGAAACATACTCTTTTAAGAGTGGAAGATGGGGGAAAATGTGCTGAAATGATTATGTGCCCTCTTTCCCCCCCTATTTCTCTCTCTGTTGAAAAGAGTATTTTTATTTATTGGTTTGAATGAGGACATATATGTTTTCGACTCTTTTCTGCGGCCCATGCAAACACGGCCTATTTTGCTACAGCATCTGGAGTGGCTCTTGTTCTTCTTCAGATTCATAAGATGCTTTGCTTAGGAGGGAACTTCCAAATTCACTTTGAATTTAGCTTGAGGTGCAGTCTGATGTTAACCTCGGCATGGACATCTCATGTGAGCCAAGCCATATGTGATTAACCTGGTTTGCTCCAGACTTTGCAAAGTGAGGGCCACCACATAGATTTTCCAGATTTTTGAGGGCTGAAGGAAGATGTGCGCGTGCATACTCCCACCTGCCTGCTTGCACGCACACACAAAGGAATTTCTTCAGACTTGTGTGCCTCAACAATGGAACTTGCAAATTAAGTCTCTGTTTACCTTCCAATGACCTACCCCAAATCAAACATGTTAAATAGAAAATTTATAGGTGCAGAAAATTAGCGTGCTCTTTTCACCATTTGAGACAGCATATTTTTTAAACAATGGCTAAGTGTATCATCATAATTTGATCCATAGTTCAGGTAGTTTTGGGCTACGATTAATTACCTGGAAATCTCATGGAAATCTTTAAAGTTTTTGATTCCAGAAAATTAATTGCATTAATTAATTAATTGCATGGAATACACAATCTTCTTACTGTCGGGTTCAACCCTATCGTTGTTTTATTTTCAGGCTGAGCAGTTCGTCCTCTAGTTTCCTTGAAAGCAGAATGGCACAATTAAAAAAAAACACATTTATTTTTGGTAGAATTAAAGAGGAACCAGCCTTCTTAGGTCAAGGGTGAGGAATTCTTTTCATTTGATGGTCAAATTGGATTTGAAAGGTGTTCTTGGACACTGTTCCTCTCTCAGCTGCCTCTAGAAGAGAAAATGATGAAACTGAGGCTGCCGTACTTTGACACATGGAGAGAAGATAATGCTTACTGGAAAAAAAGAGAATAAAAGGAACAGTTAATGGCAGCAGGAAAAGAGGAAGACCAGATATGAGATGGATTGACTCAATAAACGAAGCCAGAGATTTGAGTTTGCAAGAGCAAACTTAACGATAGGACATTTCGGAGGTTGGACATGATGACACGAAACAACAACAACAACAACAACAACAACAACAACAACAACAACAACAACAACAACAACAACAACAACAACAACAACATTTTGGGAACTATATTCATGTAAAGTGTGACATCAAAGAACCAAAAAGGTGTATTTAGGAGAGGCATTTTGACCTTTGTGTGTGTGAGAGAAACTGTGTGTGTGTGTGTGTAACACAAACAAAAGACTTGGAATACTATCCAATGAAGGTCTCCTGGGGAAGTGTCATGGCCGTCAGGAGAACGCTTCTGAGTGGGATCCCAGGAAAGCTGGCATTCCACTTCTGAGATATAGGCTGATGGCTCAGTTCTTCTCCGAGTTCATTACGGAGACGGGGCAGAAAAGTGTAATATCATGGATAACATGCTTTTGGCTGCCAGATGCTAGGGATTAGCAACAAGAGACAGATATTTCTACCTCCCTGCTTTAATAACTGCTCGGCAGTTTCAGCAGAAGGCCTGGCTGAACCAGAACGATGTTTCATTTGATCCTCCATGACGCTTTCCCTCATGAAATATTAAGCAACCCTATCGTACCATCGTAACAAGATGCAAAAAAATTCTGCCACCATGAACGGGCCTAGAGAAGAGATGGCCGTATTTTGCTGAGGGACCCATCTTCCTGAGGCGCAAACGTTACCACAGGATGCTCGTCCGGCGCCTGTAGAAGCAAAAAGCAGCGCTTCAGCCGAGCCCAGAAGTGGGAATTCAACACACTCCAAGTTGCAATTATGAAGCAACAGAATTTATTGGGCATAGAAAATACTGTCACTAAACAGCTCAACTGTCCTCACGAGTCCTTTCTGGGCTTCCAAACATGTCGTCGCAGGCAGACAATTTTCTTTTCTTTTCTTTTTTTTTCCTTTCAGGCTTTTATTAAAAACCAATTCGGGCAAATGCCACCGGTCTAGTCAGCAAGAAAACCTGTGGAGCTGAAGCTCCATAACTCCCCAAGAGGTTCCTGGATGACATTTTAAGGTGTTAATAGCATGACAAAATGGTACATTTCAACACTCTGTAGCAAAAACAGGGGTGGGGGGGAATAAAGGACCCCTCTGAAGAGTTGGAGAATCATGTGATGGAGCTCTCCCCAGGAATCGCACCACCGCATGCAGAAAAGGAAAAGTCTCACAGCTGACTGTTTTTATACACATATACAGTACAGCATTCTCGGCACAAGGAAAAATGCAAAGAGGAAAAAAAAACAGGAGCTTTGTGGTGTGGCGGTTACACTGCAGTCCTGCAGTCAAGACTCTGCTCATGACCTACGTTTGACCCCCCCCAGGTTCAAAGCTGGCTTGAGGTTGACTCTGCCTTCCATCCTTTTGTGGGCTATTGCTTGAAAATCTAGCTCACTGGGAGTGAGGTAATGTACAACCTGCATAATTAAACTGTAAACTGCCCAGAGAGTTGCGTATATAAGTGTATAAGCAGCACAGTTTGCTACTTTGCTAGAAAGCTCTAGTTTATTTTTCTTCGTTTCCATTCTTGCTTTCAGTTTTCCGGGCCTTGTCCTCGCGTGCAACAAGGAGAAGCCACCAATGTTTCCTCCTCCCCAGAATAGGCCGCCCCTTGTTGTCTCAACAACTAGCACTTACAGTTTCAGTAACTTACTCTGAAACATTGTAAGAGAAAGAATAAAAAAAAGTTCCATTTGCTTACAGCTGAGTAGATTTATTTATTTATTTATTTATTTATTTATTTATTTATGTATTTATTTATTTATTTATTTATTTATTGGGTTTTTACCCCTCCCTTCTAGACAACGTCTACTCGGGCCGGCTTACATAGATAAAAGCACATCAATATAACATATATAAAATCATAAAAATTACAATTATAACAATTCCAAACGACACATTACCAAGATGGCATGACTTTTTTTAAAAAAAGAGAAATAGAAATCACTTAATTGACTGGAGGGAAGGCCTGCTTGAATAACCAAGTTTTAAACTGGCTTTTGAAGACACCCAGCGAGGGTGCCAGCCGAATTTCGGTAGGGAGTGTGTTCCACAGCAGAGGGGCCACCGCCGAGAAGGCCCGGTTTCCTGTTTTTTCCTTCCGGGCCTCCCTCGGCATCAGGCAAACAGTTTAGTGTACAAAAACATGACTGTCTATAGCACAGACTCTTGCAAACTACATACACATCACTAACTGCACAATAACTTCCAGCAGATTAAAAAGATGGGGGCAGAAAAATCTCTTAAGCAAAGAGGCCTTTGCTCTCTTTTGAAATCAAAAGGGGACACACAATGGGTTACTGCTAGGATGATTGACAGTGACCCCCCCCCGCTCAGTAAGTTCCCTTAGCCAAACCCATTCAAAACAACACACAAGGTTGACAAAACTCCAACAACATATTGTCATTGAGCTTCGGTGCCTACACATGGATCTACACAACTGCAAATGTGTACGAGGCTAATTGGTGGCCTTCTCCCTTCTACATTTCTTAAGAGGAATCTGTTCCTTGTGTTCAGCAAACATCCATATCCCCCAGGCAGATGATGTCCCATCTACTTTTGGTATGTGCGCGAGCATGTAGATCTATGAAATATGGCTGATACGGTCCATTGGAAGGCGAGCCTCCATCGGAAATGGCAAAATCGTAATGTAGAATATGCCGAGGCCGGCGGGCTGTGATGTTTTTTGCATACATATTTTTCTCCCTTGACCTATGCCATTCTCCTGCATATATTGACGATGGAAGAAGGGAGATGAGGTGTGGGGGGAGACAGAGGGTTGAGGACAAGCTTCGTCTTACACCGAAACACAATGTCCTTTTCTGCCAGAGGCTGTGCCTGTTTTAAATGAGGAAAAAGCACAATGCATGAAGAAAGAATATTAAAGCATATTCATTTTGTAAATTAGATAACGGTGTCAGGGAGACTGTGCTGGAAATAGCGTCGTTTGAACACAGTACCGGGGCTACATGGCTCATGGTTGAACCCTGGATCACCCTTTGTCCCAGACACGCCTCTGAAACCTGGAAGGTGCCGAGAGCATTTTTAAAAAGCTGCTTAAACGTGGATGGTGAGGAATATTTGACCATTCACTCCCTCCAAATTTTTTTTCCTTCCACTGCTTACATTTTGTTTGTTTGTTTATACCCCACCTTTTCCCTACAACAAGGACCCCAGGTGGCTTGCATCATTAAACACGCCGTACTGAAAGATTAAAAAACTGTAATATATTCAAATAGAAAAGAAAAATTAATAGCTCTATATCAAAATATTAGGTAAAAGCATTTTAAAAAAAAAAAAAAAACCAGTCTTAGAAGCAATAACTGAGAGAGCAAATGAAATTCGGATGCAAAATCTGAAGAGCAATTGTCAGAAAGTATTCTTTCTCTGGAAAAATAAAGGGGGTGGGGTGGGCAGGGTGATTTCCAGTGGTTTTCTTTGAGGGACCGGGGGGGGGGAATGTGTCTGAAATGCTTAGAAGCATTCTTTTACCCTGAAATTATCCAATCCCTTTCGAGGGCCATTGCTTTTTCCTGTGGTAGCAAATTCCACAGGTTCAGCATGCGCTCTGTGAAAGCGCTTCCCTATTTCCACTTCTGAACCACCCATCTTTCAGATATATTAGGTGACCCTGTCCTTGTTCTGCTGTAGTTGTGTACCATGAAATCACTTCTGACTCGGTATGACTTATCTCCAAAATGTCCTCAACAGCTTTGCTCAGCTCTTGCAAATCCAAGCCTGTGGCTTCCTTTAGGAAATCACTCCATCTTGTATTTGGCCTTCCTCTTTTCCTGCTGCCTTCCACCTTTCCAAGCATTATGGTCTTTTCTAGAGAATCCTACCTTCTTATTGTATGCCTAAAGTGGAACAACCTCAGTTTCATGATTTTTGTTTATTTATTTAAAATACTTTTATCCCACCTTTCCTTTTAAAAAGAACCCAAGGCATCTTCTAGAGATACTTCAAGCTTTATGTGATCTAGGACTGACTTTCAACCCTGAGTGCTCACTGGAAGGACAGATCCTGAAGCTGAGGCTCCAAGACTTTGGCCATCTCATGAGAAGAGAAGACTCCCTGGAAAAGACCCTGATGATCTTAGTCTGATTCATACTTAAACAACCCATTTTGCATGTATGTTGCTGTATGTTATGTTTAGAGGTGGACATGAAACAAAACACGAACCAAAACAACAACAACAAAAACTTCGGGTCAGTTTGTAACCCAGATCTGTTTTCCCTCAGAATGTGGGAATTCAGAATTTCAATTCAGAATTTCAATTCAGAATGTGAATTGCAAGTAGCATCCTGAGAGTTACAACTGCTCTAAGTTGACGACTCTCTTTCTCATGCAAATATTGTCAGTGTTGCCTCTTTGACCTGTGTTTTCCTCACCCTAGGTTTTATGAGGCGACCCTTCGATGGCCACCATGCCATTGTCTGCCACGCTATGTTACAGGGTGCAGGGGTGATATATTTTGTGGTGTTATAAAAAGGTGTTGTCATTCTTAAGGGGATTATAATGGAGTTTAATAAAGCTGGAAACCCAGGTAGAACCATCCTCATTTCACAGCGAAGGTTGCAAAGCCGCAGATTGTTTCCTGGATTTAATATTCATATCCACATTGTTTGACTTCACAGGTAAAACTGTAGATAAAAAAAGAAGCCAGGCTTTCTCGTATTTGCTGCTGTCTTTACAGTAATAATCAGGTTGTACTAACTAAACTCCTAGTATTATCTCCTAGAGGTGTTTAGTGTGTTGAACTGGGACTGAGAAGTCCTGGGGTCAAATTCCTGCTTTTTATTCCTTTGCTGTCATATAATGGCAGTTTTTAAAGAGAAGGATCAATAGCCACAACCCAAGGCCCTCAAGATCACAGGGCCACTATCCAGAACCCTAAGGAGGACTACAAAAATGGACACCAGTTCTGGTCATTTTTCATTTGTACCAGGTGCAGGTCTTTCATAAATGTAATGGGTCTTGGTTATGCCTTTGAGACCAAGTCACTCCAAAGTGACATAGGTCATCTATCATGAAGACCCTATGCTTTTAGAAAATGAAGTGAAAGCTGCTCTGAAAGCACAGGGGAAAAAGAAATCACTAGGGTATATGGAATTCCAATAGAACCGTTTCAAGCTGCAGATACTGAATCTGTCAAAATCCTAATAAGAACATACCAAAAAATTTGGAAAAAACAGAATGGCCTACAAACTGGACATGTTAAATATACATTTGAATGCTCAAGAAAAGATATGTTGAAGAAATGGAAGTACAATTGCTCCAATTTCCATGCACATCAAGGGATCCTCAGGGTGTTACAACAAAAGCTGTTACCTTGACTGGAACAAGAGAAAAGAAAAGGAGACAGAGGGGTGATATGATAATACTTTTCAAATACTTGAAACACTGTCATACAGAGGAGGGGCAGGATCTGTTCTTGATCCTTCCAGAATGCAGGGCATGCAACAATGGGATCAAGTTTCAGGAAGCCAGATTTAGTCTGAATATCAGGAAAAAACATCCTAACTGTTAGAGCAGTACAACGATGGAACCAATGGCCTCAGGAGGTGGTGAGCACTCCCATGATGGAGGCATTCGAGAGAAAATTGGGACCACCGTCTGTCGGATCTGCTTTCATTTGGATTCCTGCATCGAGCAGGGGGTTGGACTTGATGACCTTACAGGCCCCTTCCAACTTCACTATTCTATGAAGTTCAAACTGGATTCCAAACAGGAAGAGGCACTTGCAAATATCTGCTGGTTCTGATTGCACCAAAGATTTTCAAAAGATCAATATAGCATTTGACTGTGCAGAGTATGACAAATGTGTTCTGAAAGAAATGGGTGTTCCTCAGCACTTGATTGTCTGATGCATAACTTACATTGTAAATAGAATATGGAAAGAATGGTTTCCTATAGGCAAAGCTGTCAGACAAGGGTGTATTTTATCTCCTTCTCTGTTCGATTTGTATGCAGAACATATCATACGGAAAGCCAGACTAGATTCAGCTGAAGGAGGAGTGAAAATTGGTGGAAGAAACATCAAGAACTTTAAGTACAGTATTTTTCTGTGTATAAGACACTCCCCACATTTATAACCCAACATTTCTTTCTTTGCAAAAACGTGGAGGGGAAAAGCAATTCCTGCCTTCCCCCTCCACTTCCTTTGAAAATATCAGCTTTTCCCCTCCACATATTACAAAGAAAATGGAGGGGTAAAGAGATTCCTCCTTTCCCCCTACATTTTCCTTGCAAAAAGCAGCTTTCTCCCTCCATTTTCTTTGCAAAACATGGAGGGGGGAAGCAGGGATCAAAGCACTTTTATCCCTCCTCCCGCTCCTTACTTCCATGTATAAAACAACTAGCAGAAAGCAGGAAATACTTGAAAAAACGTTTGGTGAAACTGAAAGAAGAAAGTGACAAATAGGACTGCAGTCAAACATTAAGAAGACAAAAGTCATGACTACAGAAAAAACTACACAAGTTTAGGATTGACAATGTTAGAAGATGAAATTGTTCCAGATTTTGTATATCTTGGTTCGATCATCAACCCAAAGGGAGACTGCAGCTGAGAAATAAGACTGAGACTCAGAAGGCCAGCAATGAAGGAATTAGAAAAGATTATCAAGTGTAAGGATGTGGTCATTAGAGACCAAGACCAAGATCATCCACACTCTTGTATTTCTGATCACCATGTACGGGTGTAAAAACTGGACAGTAAAGAAAGCTGTCAGGAAAAAATGTTTGAAATATGGCGAGAGCCTTACAGATACCAGAAAGAGAAAGAAGTGATTCCTAGAGTAAATCAAGCCTGAAGTATCTCTGGAGGTGAAAACGACCGAACTGAGGCTGTCCTGAGGTAGCAAGGTTCTCTGGAAGAGAAAATAATGGTAGGAAAAGTTGAAGGTAAAGAGGATGACCAAATATGAGATGTAGTGACTCCATAAAGGAAGTCACAACCTTGCTGTTGAGCAGCGTAGTTGAGGATATGACCTTCTGGAGAGCGCTCATTCATCACATCGTCATACGTTGGAGATGACTTGATAGCACATAACAACAATTTCATCAATAGTTCCTTAAGCTTTAGTCTTTTACCCCATTTAAGTGAGCTGTGTTAGGTGATCTATAAAAAATTTACCACTCTCCACAGGCAGAATCAAAGTCTGGAACAGTTCCCCTTTTTTAAAAGCATGGCTGGGGGATTATGGGGGTTGTAGTCTAACCTTTCTCTCCTGAGCTTTGGGAAGAATTTGAGGCTGCCAATATCAAATCTCTTAAGCATCAGGTTTATGATAACGCTGAAAGCTGCAAACTTTATACACACACACACACACACACACACACACACATACACAGAGAAAATGATTTATAATAAGTTAGAGGAGCAATTTATTCCTGTCTGTCTCAGTGGATGAGGGAGGTGGAGTTTGGAGCAGCTTGTTAAATGGGAGAGCATGGCCCCCTAGCCTTCCACTGCTGTTTAATGATCCACTCCTCACGAGCCACCTCTCTAATCTGCCGAGAGTGAGAGAGGTACAAATTGTATCTATAATGTTATATTACTTAACACAGTAATGTATTATAAATCAGGGAACAGCAATCCGGCCTTGTAATTGGCGAAATGCCGTGCGTGAGGAGTCCCGTTAATTCAATATCAAGTGAATGCTCTTATGAGGGACTCTCTAGTTGGATCGAAGAGAGACTGCAGGCTCCTAAGTGGTAGTCGGAGGCAGTCTTGGACCTGGTTTTAGAAAGAGACAGCAATAAAAGTAAAGGGTGAGCCTGGAGGATGGAGAGATACGATTATAGATATAAAGACAAGGAGAGAGATGTAGAGAGAATGAGAGAGAGAGAGAGAGAGAGACTTCTAGACTCCAATTGTTGTTGTTATTTAGTCGTTAAGTCGTGTCTGACTCTTCATGACCCCATGGACCAGAGCACGCCAGACCCTCCTGTCTTCCACTGCCTCCCAGCGTTGGGTCAAATTCATGTTGGTAGCTTTGATGACCCTGTCCAACCATCTCATCCTCCATCGTCCCCTTCTCCTCTTGCCTTCACATTTTCCCAACATCAGGGGCTTTTCCAAGGAGTCTTCTCTTCTCATGAGATGGCCAAAGTATTGGAGCTTCAGGATTTGTCCTTCCGGTGAGCACTCACGGTTGATTTCCTTCAGAATGGATAGGTTTGTTCTCCTTGCAGTCCAGGTGACTCTCAAGAGTCTCCTCCAGCACCACAGTTCAAAGACATCAATTCTTTGGCGGTCAACCTTCTTTATGGTCCAGCTCTCACTTCCATACGGCGCTACTGGAAAAACCATCGCTTTGACTACGTGGACTTTTGTTGGCAAGGTGAGGTCTCTGCTTTTAAAGATGCTGTCTAGGTCTGGCCTCCAATGCAGGGATAAAAACCAGTTTTCTGGAAGGATGTTGGCAAGCCTTTGGGTCTACATGCTGAGTTAAAGTCTGTGGTACCAAGTCCCAAGTCCCTATTAAAAACAAGATTCCCCCCCCCCAGAAAAAAGGGAGGGGTAGGTGAGTTCTGAGTTGCAAGTTGAGTCTGAGACACTGAAAAAAAGCAAACAACTTGAGTCAAGTCTGACTTGACAACGAGCCCCACAACTCAGGTCGTCATCTCTGGTTTCCTGCAGAGAACGTGGGGCTTCCCTTCTGGGACCACAGACTTCCAACCATGACCACATCCTGCTTTGTGTGGGAGGTTAGCAAGTCTTTGGGTGCGAGTCCCAAGTCTGAGTGTTTGATCCCAAGTCTCAAGTCCAAGTCCTCGGTACCGAATCCCAAGTCCAAGTCTTTGGTACCACGTCCTAAGCCTCAAGTCTGAGTCCCTATTAAAAACAAGCCTTTTTTTCCCAGAAAAAAAAAGGAAGGGGATGGGTGGCTTCCCAGTCGTGAGACGAGTCCGAGTCGCCAGTGCAACTGAAGTCCAACTTGACCGCAAGTCCCATCCCTGTTGTGTACACTTTGCAGCTGACCTTAGCAAAGTTCTGCCCAAGTGCCTGCCCTGGGTGTGTGTGTGTGTGTGTAAAGAATGCTTGCTAAATTGTTAGGCAATCTTGACTCTCTCAGACACCTCAATGGGGATTTTTCAAACCCCGTGAGATTCCTCCCCTCCAGACGAGAGCGAGACAAAGGGCTCTGTTCAGGGGCTCCATCAATGGCTCAGTGCAGAAGTGGTGTCTTTTTCCTTTGGGAAAGCAAGGCATGGGCATACAAGTAAGCTCAGAACAACTGGGCGATGGGCTTGAAAAGTGCAAAGTTGTTCTCCTGGTGTGCATCGTCCATAAAAAATCCATGCAGAAGCAGTGGACAGGGTGATTTTGAGCAGTTTGCATGGCTCGCACACTCTTGCTTGAATGGCGTTCCTCTTGCGTTGCTCTTCTTGCTCCCCTGCAGAATGGGGAGAATGATTTTGCAATTCCTAGCCCTTGTGAACAAAGACAAGGCAGGGGAGGATTGACAGCTCAATGAATATGTCACAAGTTAAATCCAGCTGCTAGTCCCAACCAGAGCAGATCTGGGGAATCCATGGGAGTTGACTATGATAGCACTTATGTGAGTCCTGTCCATTCACTAGGCCTTGTCTAGTGGGACTGAAAATTTGACTTAGATATAAATTGGCCTAGGCCTATAAAGAGACACTCAGTGTGGTCTAGTGCAGTGGTCCCCAACCCTGGGCCTCCAGATGTTCTTGGACTTCAACTCCCAGAAATCCTGGCCAGCAGAGGTGGTGGTGAAGGCTTCTGGGAGTTGTAGTCCAAGAACATCTGAAGACCCAAGGTTGAGGACCATTGGTCTAGTGGACAGAGTGACAGACTAGGACCTGGTTTGAATCCCTGCTTAGCTGTAGAAAATCACTCAGGGTTTTGGAACTGGTAAAAACACTTCTTAAGTATCTTATAGTTGGGGTCACTATATGTTGGTTCTGTTATGACCATGTTGACTTTGTTGACACATGCTGCCACCCTCAACCTGTGGCAGTCACCCCATAAATGAGTGACCTCATTGTCCTCAACAGCCCTGCTCAGTTCTTGCAAACTCAAGGTTGAGGCTTCCTTGAGGGAGAGAATTCATCTCATATTTGATCTTCCTCTTTCCCTGCTGCCTTCTACCTTTCCCAGCCTTATGGTCTTTTCCAGAAAATCCTGCCTTCTCATGATGTGCCCAAAATAGGACAGCTCTAAGCTCTACACTTTTGCCTCCAGAGATAGTTCAGGGTTGCTTTGATCTCAGACCCACTTGTTTTTCTTTCTGGCAGTCCAGGGTATCCACAAAGCTCTCCTCCAACACCACATATCAAACAAATCATTTGTTTTCCTTGTCAGCTTTCTTAACTGTACAGCTTTCACACCCATACATGTGATCAGAAATGCAAGAGTGTGGATGGTCTTAGTCTCTAGCAAGACACCCTTATTCTTGGTGGTCTTTTTCTACTTCCTTTATTGTGGCCTTTCTGAGTCTCTGTCTTCTGATTACATCGAATCGACATAGGGTTGGAAGGGACCCTGGAGGTCCAACCCCCTGCCCAAGGCAGGAGACCTCCTACCATCCTGCACAGATGGCTATCCAATCTTTTCTTGAAAACCTCCAGCAATGGGACACACACAACATTGGGAGGCCAGCTGTTCCACTGTTTAATGGTTCTCACCATCCGGGAAATTCCTCCTTATTTCTTGGCTGCAGTCTCCAGAGTAGACCTTTGGTCTAGATGGGCAGGATATAAATCCAATGAACGAACGAACGAACGAACGAACGAACGAACGAACGAACGAACCAACCAACCAACCAACCAACCAACCAACCAACCAACCAACCAACCAACCAACCAACCAACCAAACAAACAAACAAACAAACAACCAAACAACCAAACAAACAAACAAAGAAATAAATAAATAAATAAATAAACAATCAATCAAACAAACATTTTGACTGATGATTGAACCAAAGCATACAAAATCTCTCACTATTTCAGTTTCCTTGTTGTCATTGTTAAAGGGAAGGACCTAGGGCTGATGAAATTCAGTATATCTAGAGGGCATCAGTTTCTACAGCTTTGGTCTAATGTAAAATTTAACTTATTGTTCCAGATCTACAGAATGAAGTAAGTTAGTTGCTGAGGCTTTTTTGCAGTGAAGGAGTAAGAGTTGCCTTCTGCCAATGTCTCCTCCCCCAAAAAACCTTTAGATGCCTAGAAGAAGAGAAAAAAGAAGGTCATTAACCTGGCATCCCAATGGCATGGCCAGCCCACTGCTGCAGAGCATTCTGGGTAAAGGATCCATGCCGATCCTACAACTATCCCTCTCTCCCAATCCCAAAATGGAGTATCACACATTTTTCTCCAGGTGGCAGCTTTCCCACTAGAAACTGATGCACAGGTGTGTCCTTATTTTAAATGACACTTTTGCTGGAGTTTTTACAACCTCACATGCTGCCTCTAATTTGCGTGGTTGGGAGGGAGCTTGATAGAATGGAGTGGCTGTCAATCTATCCAGCACTAACTAGTGATTCCTTCCAGTCCCTGATTCAAAGAGGGGCCCACCTCTCTGCTGAGTGTTCCTTTCCCTCTCTTCAGTCTGTTGGAAGTCAGTGTTTGTTTGCTGTTGATCTGTTTACAACTGTAAGAAATGAAACATTTTTAATTCTTTCCCTTACGAATATCTAGGAGTGAGCCATGAAGTGCCAGTTGATGAGAAAAGAGTGGACTATCTGGGGAATCTGAAGCTATTCTATTCTGTGGATCTCCGTACATCTACGACATAGCAAAGGAATTTTACCGGAACTCTGCAACAGCTTCGGAACTATTAGTAAAACTAACAAACAAAAAATGCATCCTAAGAACTGGGAACTGCCTTGAATTTATTTTTATTTGTAAAAAGAAAAAAAATGTGTTGTTCAGAAAGTCAACAACATTGGGTGTCCAAGAACCCGGGGAATTCCTTTCAGGGAGGTGCTTTGTGAATACAGTAGGTTTTCAGATGCTTTGATGTGACAGCAAGAGCTTTCGAGAAATCAAGAGCTTTGCCTATCGGTACCCACTCTATATCTTTCCCTTCTCTTCACAGAGACAGAAAGAAAGAAAGGGGGGACACACACACCACAGTCTCTATAATAGGTGGGGGAAAAACTCCCCCAGCCTTGAGCTGCCTGTCTTAAATCAAACCTGACATGACGCCATCTTTACACACACACAAGCATTCACCTTTTGATAAACTAGGCCCTGGTGAGTTGCCTTTGCCTTACCTTCTCTGGTTTTACGGTAATATTTTGAGGGTAATATAAAGCAGATTCATTTGCTAGAATGCAGCTTCTACTGCCTTTGCTCCCCCCGGTGGGTCTGCATGAAAACAAGCTTTAATGATTTGGGAAGAATTGAGGAAATGTAGTCAAACATGGTTTGATACAGAGAAGAGGCTAGGAGTCTGTGTGTTGAGCACACATTTTTCTTGACCTCCTGTGGCCTCTCCCAGGCTTGTGATTTTAACCTGGTGCACAGTACACAATGACAATAAATCCTGGGCAGGGTGGGGGAGCATGTGGGTGGGTGGGTGGAGAGGCTTGCCTTTCTTTTTCCTTGCACTAGCTGTTCTACGTGGGACGTAATTCAGACACTGTCCCATGTAGGCTGTATCTGCCCAGCCCTTCTTGCCATTGAGATGGTAGCAGGAGGGCTCTTTGACTTCTTGTAAAACGCTGGGCTGCACGGATGCTAATGAAGTATCCTTGTATAATGGGGCCTGGGCGTTCTATTTAATCGTCGTCGTCCAAAATGGTCTCGCAAACAGCTGGCTGGTGCATGCCAAAGAGGGTCCAGGAAGTGATGGGCAAACAGAGAAGGTTTCTAAGGTTGAAGGGAGGGCACATGCCCTCGTTAAAAAGCTCTCTCTCTCTCTCTCTCTGTGTGTGTGTGGTTTTTATCAATACTCATGTACATGCATACATGCATACATGCATACATGAATACATGCATACATGCATACATGCATACATGCATACATACATACATACATGTGTGTGTATCTCATTAGCAAGTTTATGTTCAGAACTACAAATTACAGTCTCCCCAACAAGTCCTGGTTGGGGATGAATCATAATATCATACAATAATGGAATCGGAAGAGGCCTGCCTACAAGGCCATCAAGTCCAGCCCCCTGCTCAATGCAGGAATCCAACTCAAAGCAGATCTGATTGATGGTGGTCCAGTTTTCTCTTCAGTGCCTCCAGTGTTGGAGTGCTTGACACCTTCCAAGGTCATTGGGTCCATTGTCGTACTGCTCTAACAATTACGTTTTTTCCTGATATTCAGCCTTAGTTTGGTTTGTTGCAGCTTAAGCCTGTTATTAAGGGGACGTGGTAGCGCTGCAGGTTAATCCACAGAAGCCTCTGTGCTGCAAGGTCAGAAGACCAGCAGTCGTAAGACATGGAACACTGTTACCTTCCCACCGAGGTGGTCCCTATTTATCTACTCGCATTTGCATGCTTTCGAACCGCTAGGTTGGCGGGAGCTGGGACAAGCGACGGGAGCTCACTCCGTTGCGTGGATTCGATCTTACGACTGCTTGGTCTTCTGACCCTGCAGCACAGGCTTCTGCGGTTTAGCCCGCAGCACCACCACGTCCCTAGAGCTTTAAAACCCTATAAAATACCTTCCCCCAGGGATCTAGAGCCGCCTAGAGTGGTCGAAATGACTAAATAGGCGGAGTATAAATACAATAAATAATAAACAAACAAACAAATAAATAAACAAACAAACAAACAAACACAATTGCCAAGAAGCTTCCCCTGACTCTCCTCTCAAAGCCCTGCAACATTGGTGAAATCTGGGTTTTGGACATATGAGCTATACACCCACAAGGAGGTCCCCCACAGGAAAATTCCTGCTGGGTACTTATAGACTTTAAAATACAGAGAAGTTTTCCCCAACTCTCCTCTACAATGCTTCCATGTTTAGTGAAGACTGGGTTTCAGTCATCCGAGTTATACACCCACAAAGTGAGTACCCCCTAGGAAAGTGACCTTTAGCAGCTGGATTGGAGAAACCCAATCTTCACAAACTTGGAGGGGCTGTAGAGGAGGATCAGGGGAAGCTTCTCCCTGCTTTGCCCTCCCAACCCCGGAATAAAACGCGAGACACTGATATGGGTTAAAAGTATGGGCCACACTTTATTAATATACATCAATATTCCAAACTTTTCATTCACAAGGAGGGGCCTGCCGTAGTGCGGAAACAGTCCAATGGTGTGAGTATCTAAATACTCCTAGATCAATGAAAGGGCGAGTCCCCGGCCCCAGGCTCCAGCGACCTTAAGGATAGCAGGAACCTGGCTGGCCGCTAACAAACACCCCCAGACCTTGATCCCCCTTTATTTGAGGGTTGTCAGTCTGGAAGTGGCCCAGCGCATCTTCCCGCCACAGGCACTGTAATCGCACGATCCGCAGTGCCAGGCGGTAGGATGTACTGTTGGCTTACTTGAAATTACTGCAGGACCCACCGTAAATGCCTATTTTTTCCGCACTACCCGCCAGTGTGACCGGAGCTAATTCCACTGACTTGCCACAAACCTCTTCTAGTGTGGGATAGGCAAAAACTCCTCCATCCACAAGCCAATCAGGATGAGGGCCAAAATTCCTATCCGGCCCCGTAACGGCAACCAGAATAACTCACACTAGAATTGGGGAGGGCGGGTGGGTGCCCGAAAAGAAGAGGGCGTTTCCGGAGGGGAAGGCCCTTTAAATACCTGGGCTCTCCCCTCCCACCTGGGGATCACGTGAGGCCCGTCTCGCGATATCCCGGGTAGAAGGCAAAGCCAGCTTCGCTGCTCGAGGTCCAGGGACCCTCCAGCGGCTGGATCATTTGCTGTCTCTAGATGCCAGGGAGGGCATTTTATAGCCTAATGAATTGACAAATCACAAATTGCAAAAAACCATTGATTCATATTTGTTGGGGATATCAATTTGTACAAATACAAACTGACGAGTTGGCAAATTTTTACTAATTTAGCAATTCATTTTAAATATGTGCCCATCTCTAGTTTTGAATACAGGTCAAATGGAGAGGCATGTGCTTCTTTGTTCGGAGAACTGAGTTGTTGCACACAACCCATAGCTGCCTAAGGTATAATCGTAAAATAACAATCAGACTCCTGACTCCATAAAATCACAGAGTCATGATTCTATAAGGCCATCATGTCCAACCCCCTCCCAGTGCATGAATGCAAATCAGAGGACATTTGCCAGGTATTTGTCTAAATTTATTTTGAATACCTCCAGTATTGGAGCTCTCAGCACCTCTCAAGGTAATTGGTTCCATTGCTGTACTGCTCTAACAGTTAGGACATTTTTCTTGATAATCAAACAAAATCTGGCTCCCTGTAACTTGATCCCATTGTTGTGTGTTCTGCACCATGTGGCACCTTAAGGACTAGCTTTTATATTTTACTGCGAGCTTTCGTAGCTCACGTCCACTTCTTCAGATATCTGGAATAAAATGAAATACAAAATGAAACACAGAAAGTACAAGTAAAATATTCAAAATGTTCATTGGCTTTAGAAGCCTTCACCGGAAGATGGAAATTAAGAAAGGAAGTATCCATCTTGAGAGGAAATTATGGAGGGGGTGCATGTCCTATCCCAGTTGCTATAAAAGAGGGAAAGCTTCCCCCCCTGTGAGAAAGCAAGACGTTCCATGGGGGAATCGGATGGTTCCCCGAGGCACATGGTGGCTGGGCAGTTGAACGCTTTAATGGTAACAAACCAGCAGGCTGAATTGGGCCTGGAAGCAAATTGCCTTGCATTTTACTGGCGAGTATTTTATTCCTTTCAGCAATCATTAAGGATGACTGCGAAGTCAAGAGTTATAGGCTTTTGGCTGTGAAGCCACTTGTTACCCTGCTCTCGTCGAGCGAAGGGCCGTGGGCCATGGTGACATTTTGCAAATTTTATGAAACCAAACACACTTATCATTCCAACCGCACTATAGAGAAGGCACGTGTGAAGCAAGGCGTCACCCCTCCTCCTTCAGACCAGTTATCTGCGCGCTTCCTGTTTGACGTTAAATATTTTCTGTTCCACCAGGACAGAGGCAACGGTCTGTTTTTCATGGGCAATGATGGGGAGGGTTGGCTTGAGTCTACCCCTTTAGTTGGCAAGTATGGGCGCCCTTGGGACCTCTTAAGGAGAAATACAGGGTAAAAATAAATTAAAAAATAAATAAATTAAAGACTTCTCCATGCACCCGCCCAATTTCCCATTACTATCCTGGAACCCCGACCCACAGTCCCGAGTCTGAGTCTTTGGTCCCAGGCCTAAGTCCAAGTTCCTGTTAAAAACAAGTTGTCCCCAGGGAAAAAAAAGAAGGAAGGCTGGTGGTCACAAGTTGAATCCGAGTTGAAAAAAAAAAACCTGAGTCAAGTCACCAACGCAACTTAAGTCCAACTTGACAGCGAGTCCCCACCTCTGATAGGTGCAGATGTAAACATTCTGTACAAGCACGTTTCAAAAAAACAAAATAGCAGCAATTCAGTCTTACAGACGAAAGACCCTTCTGAAGAGTGCAGTTTCTAGCATCTGTCAAAAATTCAGCAGGTATTGCAAGAGGTGCTGGTGGATTCTCAGAGATCCCCTTTGATTTGAAACCCTGCCTCGAGCAGGGGGTTGGACTTGATGGCCTTATAGGCCCCCTTCCAACTTCACGATTCTATGATTCTTCTGGACAAACAAGGGTCTAGCAGGAGAATTCTTAAAACCACGCAGGAGTCCGAGACTCCACCAGCCACCATTGTTTTATATTCTCCGAAAGCAACTCACATTTCATTCCTGTTCAAGCATAATATTGGGCTATGCATAATATTGGGTTACATTAAAGCCCATATACATTGCTTGCCTCTATTTCCCCAATGCACACATTTAGATACACATTTAATTTACATGTTTATATTCTTCCCCGTTGAGTAAAGCATGTACGTGAACATTCTTTTGCGAGTGTTTTTTTTTTGTGAGTAGTGAATGGTACACATGCTTGCCATGTCCAGTTTTAAATGTACACATCATTTTGTGTGCATTTTAGTCAAGGCAGATTTGATTTACATCAATTTATTTAAATCACAATTTAAATCATGATTTAAATTTTAAAAACCAGGGGTTTTTTTTGGACCATTTAAATTTAGAAAATCATTTTTTAACATTTTGATCATGATCTAAATCATGATTTTAAAAAAACATTTATTTTTACGCATCCCGGTTTTATTTCTTTTTTTTTTTCCTACTCTCCTTGCAAATGTGATAATTCTTTAGGTGAAGGAGGTTACTTTTAACATCTAGTGAGATGCAGGCAGTTTTTGTTTAGACTATCAAATCAAACAAAATCATTCTTCATCTTTAAAGTTCTTACCACTTTCCTTTAGTCCTGGGATTGTCATCTTGTGCTTCCCTGTTTGTGCATGTGTCCTATCTCATTGCATCTGTGCTGTGGATTTCTTTTAAAAAAAGGTTTCGGAAAAAAAAGATGGCTGATGAGATAACCTGTTTGCATAAGGCTCATGATGTCATCAACCATGGTGATTTTTCAAAAATGAAACGTTTCCAATCCTCTGCTCTCTACCCCCAGGGTGACTTGAATAGTGGAAGAGATTTTTTAGAAATTAAAGACTCGCTTGAGTCCCATCGCGCCCACAGCTTCCCTGGGATGAAAAAGAGCCTTGGGACCTTCAGGAGGATTCATTTCTGAAAAGCTGGTGCAGCTGATGACTTCATCAGCCTCATGCGGCGTAATTTATGGTGACAGGATTTCAGTCAATATATCCAAAAGAGGGGAGGAAACATGATGCCGGACGGCAACTGCTAAGGTATTTCTAAGGAAGGGAGGGGGAAGGAAGGAAGGAAAGGAAGAGGTTGAATCAAGTCACATCACTGTCTCCATAGGGAGAAGGTCAGTCTGGAGAGGAGCTTGTGCTACCCATAGTGGCTCTCCGTGTGGTTGGAGATCTCTGTGTTCCTCATCACGAGGAGAATTTGTACATGCAGCAGATGACCTCTTCGGACTGTCTTTCAGTGGAAAGAGAAACTGGTAGTTGCTGGGTTTCTCCTCAAATTTTGTACTTAGTCCATCTTAGAATACCTGAGCACTCTCTCGCTCTCTCTCTCCATCCTTTTTCAACTCCCTCAGTCTATATCTATACATCCATCTTCTCTCTCTGTATATCCATTTTACCTACCTTCCAACCTTGCCTTACATCTCTCTCTCTCTCTCTCTCTCTCTCTCTCTCTCGATAAATAGATAGCTCTCTTTGTCCATCCATTTTATCTCTTTCTCTTCATCTATCTCTGGATCTAAATATATCTGTTAGTCAGTCTGTCCGTCCGCCTGTCTTATTTTATCTTCTCGCACCTATCTACTCAAAATCCTATTATCCTCACACTTGGTTTCGCTGTGGCTCCTTGCCTCCATCACCCGGTGCCCCTTCCGTCGGCCCTGAATCCTGATTCATTGCCTCTCTTGTGCCGTGGGTGAAAAAGCGCCGTTGAGCCACTCCTGCCAACCTTTCAGCCTCTAGTTGCTTGACAGCAGAGGTTATAGGAGAGAGGGAGAAAGAGAGAGAGAGAGAGAGAGTTAGAATGGAAGAAAGAACAATGTGCAATCCGCACGGCGATAGAGATGGAAAAAGTACTTAACGCCCGGCAACATTCATCAAGGCTGAATACATAAATGCCACGATTTTGAATAAGCCAAGCACAAGACAATGACAAAGGAAAGGCACGTAGCTTCGGGAATCTCTATCACTTTCATTTGCTGCTGTCAGGAACCTGTTTTTTGCCTCTCACTCTATCAGCCATTATAGCATTAATGAAGTAACCTCACATAGTTATTGACTAGCTTGTCAGCCTCTCTGCCTGATCCCTTAATAGAAACCATTGGTCTTCAGTTAAAAATGGGGTGAGTCGGGAGGTGCTGTGGGCATGGTGCTGAATTTCAAGTGCACTCCGGAGGGTTATCGGAGAGCCAGGAAATGCAAATTATAATATTTTTTAAACACACAGATTTCATGCAACCGAGCATATAAAATTGACTAATACTGTACTTTAGGCATTTCTAATAATGACGCCAGATCTGCCCCGCGTATGTTCTTTCCCTAGGAAGTTGTGGGTGGGATTGCAAGAAGCCAAGACATATAGCTAAGGCCTTAATTTGGCACATAAAACATCTTCTTTGCATATGGTGACTGTCTCTTCTACAATCTCTCAGGATTCTCCCCCCCCATAAGCCATGTGAGCACTCCTGTCGTCTTCCGACAACAGGGGCCCATCCTTTTGTCTGGAGTCCCGTCTCCGATTGAAATAATTTCCCTTCTTCTCTTCTTCGTCTTCTTCTCATAATGTAATCCCAAGTCCCTGATCTAGTATATTATCACTTGCTAGAAATTGAGAGTTAGCAGAGGGTTTAAGAAATAACTTCTCCCAAAGGTTAATAAAATCCAGGGAGTCATTTCTAAGGCTCAGCTGTTAATTTGGATGCTATTCACTCTGTACATGGCTGGGGTGGAAATGAATAGGATCGGATAACTGTTTGCTACCTCTTGCCAGGCCTTTTTCTCTCAAGAGAAGCCAGGCAGCTGACAGCGCATGGCATTACACCCCTTTTGACCTTTGAACCCGCTGTCGTTTTATCAAAGATTGGTGGGCAGCCCCTAAACATCCAGTAGAAGCTGATAAAAAGAAGTTCTCTCTCCTTCTCTCTTTTTCTTTTACTACAGGCTCACAGCCTTTCTACTCTACAGCCATGTTGTACTACAGTTCTGGTTGCTGTAGTCTGCAACTTTCCCCCCATGTTCTCATGATAGTTTCCCTCCCAGTTGTACTTTAAAGATGCTTTGTGCATGGACCTCATATCGTCAGCCATAACCCTCCAGATGTTGTTTTCTGTCGCGTATTTGGTGACAGGAAAAACGCAGAGTTATTGAAGACACTTACAAGTTCTTCTTCTTTTGCAAGACGGTTGTATTTAAAAGTATTTACAGGCAGGCATCACATCAGCATGGCAGGAACTCTTTACACAAACGGACATAGTGTATAGCAGCAAATGGTGAAGAAAGAAGAGAATGATACACAGGCACTGTTCACTTATATACATATACATGGCATCTCTAGTCCAATCAGAAGACACATGACTTCATCTTCTGCACCTGGTGTCTTCTTATTTCCAGACATTGCATCATCTTCAGAGTGACTCAGCATGCTCACATCTGTGCACAATGGCAGCTCGTTAATAATACATTTATTCAGGTTCAGGCCTACAAAAAGTTGTCACAAATGTTTCTTTTTCCAAAGCTCTGGTATTGATCAGAGTCATGCTGGCCTGCAAAAAAAACAAAACAAAACAAAAAAAAACCTTAATTCTTCACAAATGTGAGGGATGGAACCTGAGATTTTCTTTTCTTTTTAATTGAACAACAGAAATTTGTCTGATGCTCCTGATGTTGGAGGTTTTGCAACCTTGCATGCTGCCTGGAGAAGACGTGGCTGGGCTAGGGTGGCAGTCAATCTAAACAGCCGTAACCGATTGTTCCTTCCCTGCCTCTGATTTCAAAGACAGTCTTCCCTCTCTGCTGAGAGCTTTTCCTCCTTTCTAGAGTCTGTTGGAACCTGTTGCTGTAAGCAATTGTGTTTGTCAGTTTGCTATTTGACCTGCTCGTAACTGGAAGTAAAGGAAATTGATTTCATTTTTTTTCTCCTGCTAATACCGTATTTTTCCATGTATAAGACTATATTTTTGTCTAAAATTTTTAGAATAAAAATTGAGTGTCATCTTATACATGGAAGTAAGCCGAGGAGAGTACAAAAACAAGTGGAGGGGAAAGCAAGGATCATATTGTTCCTGCAGCACTTTGATCCCTTTCCCTCTACACTTGCTAAGCCCCCATTTTGTTGTTGTTTAGTCGTTTAGTCGTGTCCGACTCTTCGTGACCCCATGGACTAGAGCACGCCAGGCCCTCCTATCTTCCACTGCCTCCCGGAGTTGTGTCAAATTCATTCTGGTAGCATTGTCCAACTATCTCATCCTCTGTCATCCCCTTCTCCTCTTGCCTTCACACTTTCCTAACATCAAGGTCTTTTCCAAGGAGTCTTCTCTTCTCATGAGATGGCCAAAGTATTGGAGCCTCATCTTCAGGATCTGTCCTTCCAGCGAGCACTCAGGTTTGATTTCCTTTAGAATTGATAGGTTTGTTCTCCTTGCAGTCCAGGTGACTCTCAAGAGCCTCCTCCAGCACCACAACTCAAAAGCATCAATTCTTCGGTGGTCAGCTTTCTATATGGTCCAGCTCTCACTTCCATACATCACTACAGGGAAAACCATAGCTTTGACTATGCAGACTTTTGTTGGCAAGGTGATATCTCTGCTTTTTAGGATGCTGTCAAGGTTTGTCATCGCTTTCCTCCGAAGAAGCAGGCATCTTTTAATTTCGTGGCTGCTGTCTCCATCTGCAGTGATCAGGGAGCCCAAGAAAGTAAAATCTGTCACTGCCTCCATATCTTCCCCTTCTATTTCCCAAGAAGTTATGAGACCAGTGGCCATGATCTTAGCAGAAACTCAGGAATTAGAGGCAAAGTATGTTGTGATTTACGCCCTTGCTCTTAGAGTGGTGCAAACAGCCTTTAGGATTCTGGCCAGTGGGTCGTTAAACTGTGGAATTCACAGCCACAAAAAGGACATTTATGGATTTCCCAAGGTGGTGCAGTGGATAGAGTGGTGGGCTAGGAATCCGTTCTGCCATGGAATCCCACTGGGGGAGTGGAACTGGTAAAACCACTTCTTGAAGAGCTCACTTACATTGAAAGCCCTATTAGGGTCACTAGAAGTCAGTTCTGACTTGACAGCACATGGCACGTAATAAAGAGAGGTTATACATTCATGGAGGTTAGAGGCATCCGTGGTTGCTACTCATAATGCCTATCTATCGATTCTGATATCATAGATATCATTCCTCCAGGCTGGGGGACATGAGACAGAAGATGGAGATGGACTGATGTTCCGTGCCTTAACTGGTTGACTGCTTATGAACAGAATGTCGGAGTAGAGAAGTCTTTGGACTGATCCACCAGGACTCCTCTCATGTTCTCAAATCACAATGCAAGTAGTCATACATGCAAGATCAAAATAAATGAATTAATTAGAAGCAAGCTCCTTTAAAAAAAACGAGTTATCTCAAACTTTGGAAGTAAGTGCACTGATTTCACGGGTCATCAAGTCAATTCTGACTTATGGTGATCTTTTTTCTGGGTTCTCCAAGCAGAGAATACTCACACGCAGTTGACCGTTCTCTTCCTCTAGGGGTGCTCTGGGACCACTGTGCAGCTTGCCCAAGGCTACACAGGCTGGCTCTACTCACAGGAGACTTGGGGGGGGAATCGAACTCTCAACCTCCGGCTCAACAGCCACAAATGGAAAAGTTATAGGTAAAGGTAAAGGTTCCCCTTGACAATTTTTGTCCAGTTGTGTTCGACTCTAGGGGGCGGTGCTCATCCCCGTTTCCAAGCCGTAGAGCCAGCGTTTTGTCCGAAGACAATCTTCCGTGGTCACATGGCCAGTGCGACTTAGACACGGAACGCTGTTACCTTCCCACCGAGGTGGTCCCTATTTATCTACTTGCATTTGCATGCT
This sequence comes from Pogona vitticeps, assembly GCF_051106095.1. Classification (NCBI taxonomy): domain Eukaryota; kingdom Metazoa; phylum Chordata; class Lepidosauria; order Squamata; family Agamidae; genus Pogona; species Pogona vitticeps. The sequence continues at coordinate 9,141,701 of NC_135783.1, forward strand.
TTCGAACCGCTAGGTTGGCAGGAGCTGGGACAAGTGACGGGCGCTCACTCCGTGGCGTGGATTTGATCTTACGACTGCTGGTCTTCTGACCCTGCAGCACAGGCTTCTGCGGTTTAGCCCACAGTGCCACCACGTCCCTACAAATGGAAACCCGTGAGCTATTCAACTTGCACAATGAAAGGCTTAGCAAATGTGCCTAGGAATGCAGCCTTAATCTCTTCCATGACTTTTCCCTTTTCCTTCTGACTCTTTCTTTCCTAACACGCTTGCCGTGTGCTGAGCCGACTTTCCAACCATCTCCTGCAACCCTCCTTTAATTGCTTGTAGGACTGAAATTAATTTTTTTAGCGCTCGTTATCAGCCAAGGTCTCCCTTGGCTGGTTCTTCTCCCCGACTCCCTCGAGTCCTCCTCTGATATCTCGGAATGGCAATCTGTACCTCAGCAAGCAACAGACATGACCCAAATATGTCCATCTGTCTCCGACATGATCAGAGACTACGCAGCGCTTGCCAAAGCCCTCCTCTCACTTTGTTCAGTGTCACTTCAGTCTGTTCGGCGGCCAAGTTCTGAAGCAGATTATTTGTTTGGAAATATCTCATATCTTCTTGTCATCTTGTTGATAGTAACTGCGAGGAACTGGGGCAGGTGGAAAGGCATTGATGATCCTGGGAAGGGGCATGCCATGAAATGCTCAGTGACCCCCTGTCCCCCGCTCGGATCGGGAAACTCCCTGGGGGAGTGGAATTGGGGGGGGGAAAACACTATTCCTTAAGTTATCCCCCTCCCCATTTTAAACCGGAAGGTATCACAGAATAGCCCTTTGAGGCAGACCTTTGATGCCGAGAGTGAAGAAGAACCTACTCTGTTTTATCTCAGGTGTTACTCAGCGGCTGAAATGCTGTTTCACTAAGCATAAAGTTACTCTTGGCAGGGTGTTGAATTTTGGCTAGAAACATCCGACCATTCAGTGGAATAGTGGCAGGATCGACAGAGCAGAAGGAGCGTCAAGTCTCCCCAGAATAAACTTGGTCGTCTCATCAACTGGCACTTACAGTCTCAATAACTTTCTCTGAGATCTTGGGAAGAGAAAGAATAGGAGGTTCCATTGGGTCACAGTTCCGAACAGATCAAATGCAGCATACCGTATTTAAAAAATGACTGCTTACAGGAACAGGCCTAGATGACTCATAGCTACATGACTACCAAACAGCAGGCTACCACATAACTAACTGTAAACTAACTGAATACTGACTGAGAGCGAAAAAAGACTCTCAAGCAGGGAGGTCCGTCTCTCTTAATATCAGAGGCAACAACTGGTTATTGTCAGAGATGGGGACTCAAGTTGTGGGACATGCTGTCAAGTCAGACTTAAGTCGCACGACTTGGACTTGAGTCTTTTTTTTCAGTGACTCGACTCAAGACTTTGAATCCAACCCACCTTCCTTCCCCCCCCCCCCAGGGAACAAGCTTGTTTTTAATAGGGTCTCGGGACTTGGACCCAAAGACTTGCCAACATCCCTGGTTACTGCTGGATTGATTGACACTAACCCAATTTAGGGATTCCCACTGTGGTGTCGGAATTTAGGGATTCCCAGTTTGAACTGTGGTGCTGGATGAGGCTCCTGAGAGTCCCCTGGACTGCAAAGAGAACAAACCTATCTATTCTGAAGGAAATCAACCCTGAGTGCTCACTGGAAGGACAGATCCTGAAGCTGAGGCTCCAATATTTTGGCCATCTCATGAGAAGACTCCTTGGAAAAGACCCTGATGTTGGGAAAGTGTGTAGGCAAGAGGAGAAGGGGATGACAGAATATGAGAGATGGTTGGACAGTGTTATCGAAGCGACCAACGTGAATTTAACCAAACTCTGGGAGGCAGAGGAAGACAGGAGGGCCTGGCGTGCTCTGGTCCATGGGGTCACGAAGAGTCGGACACGACTTAACAACTAAACAACAAAACCTATAGTGATGGCGGCATCGTACTTCACCTCCACCTCATTGTCGTCTGTGTTGCCAGATCTCCTAATTTAAGCTGAAGTCTTAGGGTCTCCAGGCAGGAAGCAAAATCTCCAAGCAAGTAGCGCTTCAGGAGAAGAAAGCTTGATTGGTGTTTATGATGCAGGGATGAGGGGCTAAGTCACGAGAATCACTGTCAAGTTGGACTCAAGTTGCACCAATGACTCAACTCAGACCAGACTCAGATTTTTTTCAATGACTCGTAACTTGGAACCCACCCACCCTTCCATTTTTCTTCTCTCTCTCTCTCTCTCTCTCTCCCTCTCTGTGTGTGTGTGTGTGTGTGTGCGTGTGCGTGTGTGTGTGTGAGCTTGCTTTTAATAAGGACTCAGACTTGGGGCTCGGGGCTTGGGACTTGATACGGACTCAGATTTGGAACTCAGACCCAAAGATGTAGTTTTAAAGTTTGGGCTCCCATCTCCACACATTACCAGCCAGCACAAAGGCCCATTGATATGAGGTGAAGATATCTGTATTTCTGCTGTGCTTGCTTCCCTGTCATTATAACAGTCGCTGGAAGCTAAAAAACAGTAAACAGAGAAATATTTTTAAAAGAATTAAATAAATATTATATTAAATTGGTAACTGAGATAAATGTTAAAACAGTTTTAAACAACAGAGCTCTACGATCCATTGAAAACCTATCTCAGACCGCCAGTCATTAAGGGAAAGCTTGCCTGAAGAGAAAGGTGTTTGCCTGCTTGCGGAAGGACAGCAAAGGTGGGGCCAGGCTGGCCTCCAGTGGGAGGGAGTTCCAAAGTCTGGGAGCAGCCACAGAGAAGGCCCTCTTTTTGTGTCCCCCACCCAATGCACCTGTGAAGGTGGTGGGACTGAGAGAAGGCCTCCCCTGATGATCTTAATGTCCGGGCAGGCTCATAGAGGGAGAGGTGGTATTTTAGATAGCTGTCGTTTCTCACTTTCAAAAATGCACATTTTAGGAGTCATGTATGACACTGATACTCTTAGAAGGGACAAACAGTGCCCTTCCATCCAGGTTACTGAGGAAGCCCACAGCCATTAGCCATCAGAAATTTTGTAACATGAAATGTTGAATTCCCAGGGCCCTTTCAGATGTATTCCACAATGCTCCCCCCCCCAAAATAAAAAGCAATAAAACAATATCAATGCATATGCGGCAGGAGAGGGCCCTCTACTCCTCCCCAGTTTAAACAAAAACTGAGAAAGCAGGCATTTTATAGACCTGCTATAAATTAGTTCACACCCGTCCCCTTCTCTTTCCTTAAACAAAAGGTGTGCTTGCAGAATCCAGAAATATTCCCTCCCTCCTTCAGCAAACCCTTTTGTGTCCTGAAAGATCCTGTTTATCGTGCCAACAGCCTCATTGCCCCTGACTTGTATATTAAAAAGATTTTAATTGCCCAGGTAAGTATTTGCACCTGTTAGGACACTGTATATTAGAGCATTTTGTTTTAATCTTTTACATTATAGGGCGCAATTCACCCATAAAATTATTCTCTATACAATTATCGCTCAGTTTTGCTGAGGTAGAAAGTGCAACCTAACCATTTGGTTGGGCTCATTATTATTAAAATCATGGAAATTAGGATCATTAGATAGCCGATGTGTAGTTAACTTCTGGCTGTACCTTTCCCTTTACAGTAGAAACATTAACTGGGATAGAAATGAATGGTTACATCGGTGATATGTGGAATTAGACCTGCTGCACAAGATGGATAGAAAAACATAATTTTCATGGCTAGGGAATTTTTCTGGAAGCTGAGTTTCTTTGTTCCTGACACAGAAACTTGAGGGCAGACAAAATATGCAAGAAGTGTGTTCACCTACCTCAAGATACTGTAAGTTGGTTTGCATTTATTTAAAAATCTGAATTTATTTTGACCCAACCAGAGTCTTGCAATTCTGCAAACATTTCTGTTCAGTTTTCAAACTACAGTGGTGCCCCGCATAGCGATGTTAATCCGTTCCGGATTAATTGTCGCTATCCGGAAACTTCGCAATGCAGGGGGGGGACCCCATAGAAACCCTTTAAACTTTGTTTAATGCATTTCTATGGGATGAAAACTCACCGTTATGCGAAGATCCTCCATAGCACCACCATTTTCGCCACCTCGGTAAGTGAGGAAATCGCGCGAAAATTATTGTGGCGGCCATTTTGGGCACCCGGTGGCCATTTTGGAACTGCCGATCAGCTGTTCCGCAAACATCGCAATGTGATGTTTAGGCTATTAAAACATCGCAATGCGATCGCATTAGCGATCCCAAAAAATAGATTGCTATGCGGATTCGTCGTTAAATGGTGCGCTCATTATGCGAGGCACCACTGTACCTTTGTCACTGCTGTTTAGTGCCATCAAGTTGTTTCTGACACACAGAGCCCCTATGAATGAAGGACCTCCAAAACATCCTGTTACTATAAGTCCTGTTTGTTCAGCTTTTGTAAATGTAAGGCGGTGGCTTCCTTTCTTGAATCAAGACCATCCCACAATTGGTCTTTATTTTTTTCCTGCTGCCCTGCAATCTTCCCAACATTATTGTGTTTTCTAATGGGCCATGCCTTCTCATGAAATATCAAAAGTAGGGTAGCCTTAGCATAGCCATTTTTTGCTGCTGGAAAGAATTCAGACTTGATTTGATCTAGGACTCACCTACCTGTTTTTTTGGCTGGCCACGATATCCATAAAGTTCTCCTGCAACACTGCATTTTGAATGAATCAATTTTTTTCATCTGTCAGCTATTTTAGCTGGCCAGCGTTCACACCCATACAAAGGAATCTGTCGTAACATTTTGAAGTGCATTCATTTAAGCTATGAGAATATTATGTGGGTTTGGTGTTTTTTCCCCTTTGTGGCTGGGGATGATCTCAAAGCAAGGTTTATCCAGTTGCTGAAAAACAGCACTAGCAATTGCTTTGTGTTTGAGTGAGAGGTGGTTAACTGATGAAAAAAGGAGTAATCTTTTGGGATTGTTCCTTGCTTGGTGTCAATTTGTGAATGGTAGTGAGCGTAAGAGGGTATCCTGTAGACCATCTTGACTACTGCCATTGGTGTCGTCAACATTCAGGCTATGCAAAGCTTGGCTTCCTTTTTCCTGATTGGCAACCTGGGCATGATACTGTACAGCACTATCATGCTATTTCCTGGCATTTTGAATCATAGATATAAAAGCACAATACCTCACATTCATCAACCAGAAGTTTTTTTAAAAAAGAATTGAATACCACAATATGAAAGATCTTGGCCTTGATCTCTACCTTTCTTGTGTCTATAAATTGGCTTGGAGACCCAAAACAGATATTACTGTTGGCTGGTTTCTTTACTCTCATTGAAGAAGGCTTTAGGATATTATGAGATAAAACTACATCAGCTCAACACATCAGCATCAATTTTAGAATAAACATCAATTTATGAAATCTTGCTGTGCTTCACCTTCATATTTGGGTTCCAGTTGGATATTCTCCAGTTTCTCCTTCACTGTCTCTGTGATTTCTAATATTCACATCTGTCCCTGTGGCAATATGTGGCCATAGTTCTTCATTTCTTCCTACTCCCCCCCCCCTTCTTGTGTTAGACAAACTTCATCCTGATCGGTCAGAGGTGTACAGAAGCCAGCTTCCCACCTCGTTGCAGTTTTTCACCCATTCTTCACTGGAACACACACAAAGGGAGGGTTGCTCCATATCCATACACCACAGCTGAATCTGCAGCTGAAAAGTTTTCATAGGTTATAGGGACGGAGATAGGAAGCTACCTCAACTTGCCTGAAGAGCCAGAGTAAAACTACTTTTCAGTTCAGTTTGATGTTCAGGGACTATACTGCTGTTTTTAAGTGATATGGAGAAGAGCATACAAGGTGACTTGCATTGACATGTTCAGGGTTTTTTTTTTGCAACGTCACATGCTGCCTCTAGTACAGTGGTCCCCAACCTCAGGCCTCCAGATGTTGTTGGACATCAACTCCCAGAAATCCTGGCCAGCAGAAGTGGTGGTGAAGGCTTCTGGGAGTTGTAGTCCAAGAACATCTGGAGGCCAAAGGTTGGAGACTACTGCTCTAGTAGGTATAGTTGAGAGGGTCCTTGCATTGAGCCTGCTTGCGGATTCCTGCATTGAGCAGGGGGTTGGACTAGATGGCCTTGTAGTCCCCTTCCAACTTCATTTTTCTATGAGTCTATGATTGTATGGTTTTTCCTGTCGTGATGTATGGAAGCAAGAGCTGGACCATAAAGAAAGCAGACCGCCAAAGAATTGATGCCTTTGAATTGTGGTGCTGGAGGAGACTCTTGAGAGTCCCCTGGACTGCAAGGAGAACAAACCTATCAATTCTAAAGGAAATCAACCCTGAGTGCTCACCGGAAGGACAGATCCTGAAGCTGAGGCTCCAGTACTTTGGCCATCTAATGAGAAGAAAAGACTCCCTGGAAAAGACCCTGAAATTGGGAAAGTGTGAAGGCAAGAGGAGAAGGGGACGACTGAGGATGAGATGGCTGGACAGTGTCTGCGAAGTGACCAACATGAATTTGACACAACTCCGGGAGGCAGTAGAAGATAGGAGGGCCTGGCGTGCTCTGGTCCATGGGGTCACGAAGAGTCGGACACGACTAAATGACTAAACGACGACGACGATGATTGTATGAAATCAGAATCACCACTACCTGTCTCCACCTAATGTTGACTCCAGCTCCACCTCCTGTTCTGGCTGCCTTTACCTTAAAAATGTCCATGCCACTTTTTTTTATTGCCTACCTCTGCCTAGACGGTGCATTAAGCCCAATATATCCCTGACCTTGTATTGGGGTCTGTTAGCTGCCTGAGAATTCATTTCCACACATTTGTTCAAGCATGAAGATCTACTGCGACTGGCGCTCCTTTGTGTCCCCCAACCATGTGGAAACATTAAGCCATGCTCGGTTTTCCATATTAGGGGATGCTCTGGACTCGTTCAAGAGGAGAATGTGCTGGGTTTGAATGGGAGACCCTGTACTATCTGTGGAAGCTCTCCATATGAATGGGGACCCCAGAAAATCATGTGAATTGGGACCCTGGGGATTATGGGTTCCAGTGCACGTGGAGAGCCTCCATGGACAGATGAAGCGGTTCTGTGGGATCTCAATGTGCTTCATGCATTCAGGGTGCCATAAGTGGAAATGAGGGGATCAGCGCACTCCTCCAAAGTGCGATCTCCTGAACAAAGGATATCTTTTTACCTGTTCTGGTTATGGGGTGCTTCCACCCTTAGTCCCAGAGCTGGTGCTAAGACCAGTTTCATTGTGTAACTGGTGGGAACACCTTCATTCATGCAATCTTTTGAGCCTTCAGCTTAGCTATGATTTATTTCCTTAATGGTGACCTCCTGTGTTCCTTGTTTTCTGCTGAATTGTTTTATGGGTTGTGTTGCACTCTGAAATCTATTGAGATAGGGTGGACTCAAAATATCTTAATAATAATGAGAGAGAGAGAGAATATCCCAAAGAGGCATTTGTGGTTGAAAAGATTATGACTTAGTTACTGCTTGTGTTAAATTTGCTGCTCTTTTATTTGACTATCAGAATGTGCAGTTTTATAGCTGCTTTAATATTGACTTATTCAATGTGTAAGCTACTTTAATTATGCCTGATAGAAAAGTGGGATAACATTATTTGAAATAAATATATGTATGAACAAATGAATGAATGAATGAATGAATGAATGAATAAAGGAGAGAATTAAAAGCTCCAGGGTCCCAGTCATGAAACAATAGTCTTAACTAGGGGTGTAAATCCTGTCTTGTCTTGTCTTAACCAGCAAGGGTAAAGAATTGCATGTTTTTCACCCCTCCTTGTCCTATGTGAGAGTGAGATATTTTCTGGGACTAGGTAAATCAATGGTTCACACAAATGGCATAACATGTGTAAACACATCAAGTGGGAGAAAACAATACAAGCTGCTGCTGTGTTATATGAACATTCAAAAAACTGAAGCACTGAATGGGTTTCTTGCATCTTTGAAACATGCCAGTCCTGTGTTTGCTGTGCATGCATGTGTTTAAGAGCCTCATGGCACTGTGGTTAATAAACTGCAATACTGCCGTCAAGACTGTGAGCACAACCTGAATTCGATCCTGAACAGTTCAGGTCGCCAGCTCAGGGTTGACTCAGCCTTCCATCCTTTTGTGGTTGGCTAAATTGGGCACCCAACTCATTGGGGGTTTAGGGAACACTCTGTGGCCTGCATAATTACATTGTAAAACACTCAGAGAGAAGTGCAATGGGGCGGCATATAAGCAGCACACTTTGCTTTTGCCTTGCTTCTTAAAAGGCCAGGATTTTTTGTGCAAACTATCTTAGAGATTCTGCATAAACTACAGAAATCTTGACAGGGGAAAAAAAGGAGGGGAGGGAAAAAAAATCTCACAATGTGTTAAAAAGTATTTGCCTAGGTATATTTTTTTTACATGTCAAACAGGATGGCTAAAAATCAATGATTGTTTTAAATCAAATTGATTTAAATCACAATTTAAATAAAAAAGATGATTTTTAATATTTAAAATGTCCAAATCCACTTTAAATTAAATCATTTTAATTTAAATGAAATCCTCCCCAATGCCAAGACATAATTAAGGAGAATGATGGTGTTAGGTTATGTTCTTTTATGTATGGTACATTGCCATTTTATTTACCAACCGTTTTTTCCTTTCAAAACCCAGGTTAGTTTGCAATTTAGCAAGTATTATTTCCATATCTGTTATTAAGTACAGTGGTGCCTCGCATAACGTTTTTAATTGGTTCCAAAAAAAAAACCTTATGCGAAAAAAACTTTATGCGAAACACCATTTCCCATAGAGATGCATTGGAAACCGGTTAATCCGTTCCAATAGGCACGGATTGCCGTCCTTAAGCGAAAAAACCCATAGGAAACATCGTTATACGATACAATGTATCCTCCATTGGAATGTATTGTAGCTGACTCAATACGTTTCAATGGCTTTGCGAAGTCAATTTTTGCAAAATTAAGTGTGTCATAAAAGGGTCAAAAATGGTTTTAAATGCTTGGATTAGCTTCTGCACCCTCTAAAACGGATGCAAAAGTTAATTTGGCTTTGATCTGACTTTTCGTTAATTAATGGTGAATTTTTTTCCCCCAACTTTTGACAGCTGTCAAAATCTGACAGCTCCATTATTTCCTATGGGGGAAGAAAAAATTCACAGAAAATTAATGAAGACTCAGCAACTGTTCTAAATTCTTGGGTTCGTTAGAGGACCCCCTAAGTTGTGTGCAAACCTGATTTGGCTTTGATCTGAACTTTCGTTAATTTTTTGTAAATTGTTTTCTCCCCCATAGGAAAGCATGGAGCTGTCAGATTTTGACAGGTCCATTGGTTCCTATGGGCCAAAAAAACAAAAATTCACAAAAAATTAACGAAACGTCAGATCAAAGCCAAATCAGGTTTGCACATGACTTAAGGGGTCCTCTAACGAATCCAAGCATTTAGAACCGTTTTGGACCCTTCTAAGACACTTTTTAAATTGAAAACAAAAACATCGTTAAGTGAAGCAGGGGACCTAAAACAAAAAACGTTAAGCGAAGCATGGTCCCAAAAACGCTATGCGAAAATCGCCCATAGGGAAAAACGTTATACGAAGCACAATCTGACTCTGAAAAAATAAACGTTAAGCGAAAAAAACGTTAAACGAAGCAAACGTTATGCGAGGCACCACTGTATTGCCAGGAGCATTGCTTTCAGTTAAAAAGAAACCAAGAGATCTCTTCTGGTTTCAGCAAATATATTCTACCACCAGTTATTTATTTCATTTTTCCCCCTCAATGCTTTTTTTTTTGTGAGAAATGAAAGTTATGAATTTTTGGATTACAAAACCCAAAAATCTCTATTCTGGGCATTCCACCTGACAGACCTACACCTACAGATATATACAATATGGCTCACCTAGAGGCAAGGCTGAGCCAGAAAGACTTTGAGGCTTAGCATAGCTTCCCAGCAAGCAGGGGCCGGCAGCTTCCTTCCTATAGAGGAAGCTAGGGCAGAGCTAGGCCTAATCTAAGCGTTCCCAGTAAGGCCATTTCTCCAGGTGAGTCACATTTATCTATTTATGTATTGCATTGCATTGCATTGCATTGCATTGCATTGCATTGCATTGCATTATTTATTTATTTATTTATTTATTTATTTATTTATTTGTTTGTTTGTTTATTTATTTATTTATTTATTTATTTATTTATTTATTTATTTATTTACTTATTTATTTATTATATTTCTACCCCGCCCCCACCCCCAGACAGCATCTACTCGGGGCAGCTTACAAATATGATAAAATATCATAAAGAACATAAAAACATCATAAAATTAAGCAATTGAATCAATAATATGGTGTATTCAAGATGGGAAATGATAGAAAACAAGAAGACAGATTTCAAGAATTGACAGGAGGGAAAGCCTGCCTAAAGAACCAAGTCTTTAAATGGTTCTTAAAAATACCCAGCGAGGGAGCCAGGCGGATTTCCATTGGAAGGGTGTTCCATGGTCGAGGGGCCACCACCGAGAAGGCCCAGTTTCATTTTCTTTCTTTCCGGGCCTCTCTCGGCGTTAGGCCCCCTCAACCGACCCTCCGGGCTGTGCTGAGTAATTCAGGTAGATCTAGGTGGGAGAAGGCGATCTTCCAAATATCGAGGTCCCAAACCGTTTAGGGCTTTATACAACATCATTAACACTTTGAAGTCAATGCGGAAACGAATGGGCAGCCAATGCAAGGCAGCCAGAGTGGAAGAGATATGCTGGTATTTTCTCACCCCACTAAGGAGTCTGGCCGCTGCATTCTGCATCATTTGGAGCTTCCGCATCAGTCTCAAAGGTAGCCCCACGTAGAGCGCATTACAGGGGTCTAATCTCGCGATTACGAGGGCGTGGACAAGAGTAGTGAGGGGCCCCCCATCAAGATAGGGTCGCAGCTGGGCGATCCACCACAGATGAAAATAGGCAGAGCGGGCCACGGACGCCACCTGGGTTTCCATGGTAAGCGCCGGGTCCAGATGTACCCCCAAGCTGCGGACCCCACTCCATGTGGTGAGAGTCACCACCCCCTGTAGGTATAGGTCTATTGGGTGGAACATCCAGAATGAGGAGTTGTAGGATTTGTGATTCAAAAAGATTTTTTTAAAACAAAACAGACCTGGTTCTTATTTCTGTGTGGCACTGGATAAACGGCATTCTGGCATTTTGCCTAGGCTTCTTACACTGGAGGAGGCTTGCCTCCCAAGCAGCTTGGTTTCTCCATCCCATTTTTGGCTGTTGCCTCAACATAGCTTAGTCAGCAAAGCCATTCTGATGGAAGGCTTCTCTGTGGCCACGTCTCTGCAAATACCGATTGCAGAAGAGCATTTCTTTCCATAGAGGAGCATTTCTGTTGGTACGCGACGTAACCTTGAGTTAAGGCTGCATCCGCAGTTGTCATCTTTCCCCCCCTGTTTTTGACTGCATGTGGCATTTCACCTCAGTATCCCGTCATCGGTGTGAGGGTGCTCAGCCCGTCCATAGGTAAATGGGAGTTGAAGGCTTGGTGGCCATCGTAAGGAAAGCCCAACAGCTTTGAACCGAAGCTACCTCCATTACAAGAGGGTTACTGGACCTGGGAGACATCTCTGATCCATGCTTCACCCTACGATCCAGTTTCTTAGTCACACACACACACACACCCCAGATGGTTCCACTTCACCTCCCATGGCACCAGTCCTTGAGCACACACAGAAAGGGGAATAGCGCACTGTATAATCTTGGCCACTCAGTGCAGCCTTTAAAACCATCCCTGATGTCTCCCACCTTCTCAGTTGGGTTAGGATCTCATTAGATACTGCTGGCAAAACCTCCTGTTAACATCCTGTAGGCTTGTATACTTTGGACAGGAACCAAAGCAGTAGAGCCTTGATACCTTGAGGAGGGTTCAATTCTAAATCTGACAAAGGAGACACAGTCCAGCATACTGGAGGTGCCGCTTGCCCCCTCTGGAGCATGAACCCGCTCCTTGGTTCCACTCTCCTGTTCTTCTGCCTTAGTTAAATTCTCCATTGCCATCTCAGTCCTTCTCATTCTCCCTCGGCCAGGTTCTCCCTCAGTCTTCTCTGCAGGCTTCCCTTGCCCTCCAAATGTTTCCTCTTTTATAGTCTCAGTTGGGAAAGAAGCTCCTTGCATAGGAATGGTCATGATCTTTGAATACAGTGGTGCCTCGCAAGACGGGCGCTCCGTTTAATGATGAATCCGCATTACGACGAGGTTTTTGCGATCGCAAAACGACGTTTTGAATGGGGGAATTTCGCTGCGCGATGATCGGTTCCCTGTTTCGGGAACCAATTTTCGCTTCCCGATGATCAAAACAGCTGATTGTCAGGTTTTCAAAATGGCCGCCGGGTGCTCAAAATGGCTCCCCGCTGTGTTTAGGAGCCATTTTTCGCTGCGCAGGCACCCAAAAATAGCCGCCCCTATGGAAGATCTTCGCTGGACAGTGAGTTCTTAGCCAATTGGAACACATTAACTAGGTTTTAATGCGTTTCAATGGCTTTTTTATTTTCGCTTTACGACGTTTTCGTTCTACAGCGATTTGTAGTGTTCTTTTAAGGTCAGACTTATTCAAAGGGCATACGCTACGCACTGCTAAGGTCTTGGGACTTGCTCCAGCGCAAAGGTGGTAGGTAAGTGGCCTGTCAAACTCTCTGATCGAGTGCTAAGTGCTCCTTAGAGAGACCTTGGGGAACCACAGGAATGTTCCTACCCATCCTCCTGCATTCCTGTAATTTGGAAGCCAGCTTTAGGCTGAATATCAGGGAAAATGTCTTAACTGTTAGAGCAGTACGATGATGGAACCCATGACCTCAGGAGGTGGTGAGCGATCCAACGCTGGAGGCATTCAAACCATCTGTCAGGTCTGCCTGGACTTGGATTCCTGCGCTGAGCAGGGGGTTGGACTTGATGGTCTTACGAGCCCCTTCCAACTCAGTTCTGTGATTCTATGACCCACTGGCTGAGGGAAATGACAGTTTTCCTGAGTATTGGTTTGGGAAAGGATGCTGGTGACCTTCATCTGGAACCGTGGCATGTCAGAGAAGATGCCGAGGTTGACTCCAGCTGTGAGCCAGTGCCCACCCGCTCGCAGTTGGATATGACTTTCCCTTCTGAGGAGGCTACGGACATGCTGGGCCCTTTCTGCTGTCACTGAATTTTAATGTCTCGCACTTTCCACGCAACTCATGATTGTGTCTTTTAACACTATATCCCTGGTTCCCGTGGTTTCGTGCGATGATACAAACAGAAAAATTATTCTGGCTTCTTTTGGGCTTGATCCCAGCCTGAGCTTTGAAATAAGACAAAACAGATCGATAACATTATTGGCTCAATTTCATCCCAGGAGTTACGCCTTTGGCTCCCACAGCGCTCCTGCTTCAGGGAGGATTTGACTCTGGTTTTGAAGGAAGCAGGTAGACCCGAGATGGCGAATCAAGAGACATCAGGCAGAAAGATAAATCTTTCTCTTACAAAGCTGTTGAACCCTCCAAAGCATATTGCTTTAATTAGAACTGCAGTTTGTGTTTAGAAAAGAAAAAAGAAAGAAAGAAAAAAGGTTCTTTTACTATGTTATGTATTTTGGTAAACAGATTCTTTTCCTCAAGCGCTCCATGAATTAATGAACAGAAGTAAGGGAAAGAATATTTCTGAGCTTTTCTTTCATGCCGTCAAGTAAAACAAAGAAAAATGGGTTTGTGAGTTTAGGGACAAGACCCTTTTGGCGTTCGGTGGTTCGACACTTTCTTATTCTCCTGGAGATGGTTGTTTGAAATGTTCCAGGCCCTCCCCCTCCCTGAATTAATATTTATATTCTACTGTGCAAAACATGAATGGTTGGGATGTCAAAGCATTACAAAAGCCCAGAAAACAAGCAAACATTTGTGGACTGGAGGAAAAAAAACGCACACACACACACAAACCAAACCAGAAAAACCCCAAACTCTACACAGTTTCTCAAAATACTTTTCAGTCATCTTAGGATTTCTTATGTCCCTGTCTTGTGTAAAAGGTGATGTAGGGTAAAGCTGGACAAGAAATTCATTTGTATAAGTCTCTCTCTCTCTCTCTCTCTCTCTCTCTCTCTCTCTCTCTGTGTGTGTGTGTGTGTGTTGTAAAACAGAAGGATTCACACATCCAGGCAGAGGACTTTGAATAATTAACACCTGTGGTTTCGGATCTGTATGTGTTGAAATATATTTGTGGTATTGATGAAGGTTGCCAACCTTTTTTTAAAAGAAGGCTTCTTATTTATCTTTAAGCGTGTAATGTCTGGAAAGCATAATGTACAGCCTTTTGTGCTAGGAACGGCTGCGCCTACTGAACCGGAATAGTGACTGTTTTTTTTCTAGTTCCTTTTCCATAGGAAGTTTCAAATGTTCAGTGAGTTCTTTGTATTTGGGATGGAAAGACGGTGAGACTGTAGTGGGAGAAATTATGCGTCCATTTATCTCTAAATCTCTACAGTTAATAGTCATGTGGAAGACTAAGCCAGCATACATCGTCTGGGATGGCATCTAGACATGGACATGAACCAGCTGATCCCATTCCTAGAAGCCATTGTTTTTTATTCTCCCTTAAACGTTTCAGGGGAATGTGGAAAATACTGTTCTCATACTGGCTGGCAGAGAGATCAAGCCATGTGATGACAGACAGAATAGAAACCTCACCAGAGCTTGGAAGTAACTAGTTATAACTGACATAGTTACATTTGGCTAGCAATGTAACTACTAATTTAAAAGTTGCTTTTCAGTTACTTGCATAGTTTACTTTTAAAAGGCATTTAATGGCTTTTTAACATGCATTTTGAGAGGTTTATTCCACTCTGTATTCAATCCAAATGGATAAGGGAAGTATTCTTTAAATTTTTTAACATTTTTAGATTATTTTCAAGGTGCAATATCGGAATTGGCCATGGGGGGGGGCAAAGAGTATCTCCCTTAATTTTGCTGTTTGGTGGTTGCAATGCAACATGTTAATAATATGCAGTGCAACAAATTCCTTGTTTGACTGATTAACAGGAATTTTAAACTCATTTTTAAAAGGAATCACAAAACTTTTAAGAAATCTCAAAAATGTCCCCTAAAGATTCATTTTAAGGGGGTGGAATCTGGCAGAAATACGCCCTGCTGCAAGAAGAAGAATAAAAAAATTTTAAATCTTGATTTCTTTCAGACAGGAAGAAGTTGTAAGACTGACATCCCTGTGGTACACATCAAAATGTTAAGGTACAAACTTTTATTATATTTCCCCATAGACTTAAGGTGAATTTTTGTGCATTTCCCAAATGTGAACATTTTTAGTCCTGTGTGTTTACTTGTTTATACTTCTAAAACGAAGGTGAAAAGGGGGCAGAGAGATTGATTCAATCTGACAGAAACTGATTTTCTAGAATTCATGAGCTAGCATGTCCATGACCTATGTTGATGAGGGGATTTTGGGATTTGTAGTCCAAAAAACAAACAACAACAACAGAGATCTCACCAAGCTCTGAGTTTAACTTTTGCAGAACAGTTCCAACCTCTCAGCAGTTTTTTTTAAAAAGGAAAATGAATCCCCCCTCTTCTCCCCAAAAGGATTCGGATCGAGCTGGTTAAACTGCAGTACTGCAGTCAAGTCTCTGCTCGCAACCTGAGTTTGATCCCAGCGGATTCAGGTAGCTGGCTCAAAGGTCGCTCAGCTTTCCAGGGGGTCGGTTTTGTTTGCATAATTGCTCTAGCACCGTGAGGCAGTATATAAGTCAAAACAGCAGCAGCAGCAGCAACAATAACAACCACAACAAAATGTTGGTGTGTTTGTGAGAAGATTCCTTGCAACCACGCAGGCCCCATCTTAGCTACATGAACCTTGGAAACTTCCAAACCCCTAGGCTGAACAAAGTACATGCCATTGCAGAGTGTACATTACATGGCCAGTGTTTCTGGAATCAGATTAAGCAGAATCTCAGAATGGACATCTTTGGTGATTTGGAACAGGTCAAGCCATCAGTTGACTGACAGGTCCCTATGTTGTGCATGCGTGGGTGCTGTGTGCTGAAATGTACCAGTCCTCTCTCTCTCTCTCTCTCTCTCTCTCTCTCTCTCTCTCTCTCTCTCTTAAATACAAGCCCTCACCCCCTAGGTTCTGACATTTAACACTCCACACACAACCCTTGCATCTCGATAAACAATAACCAAATATGCAGTTATCACAGTGTTTTATGAGCCATGGACATTTATTACACCACACTTAAAAACCATGTAACCTTTTCTTGGGATACAGCAGCACTCTAAGGTAGAATAATGAGAATTTGCTAAGTCTGATTGAACTGGCTGACCTTTGTTGGTGTTTTTTTCCCCATTGAGATTTGTGTAACTTGTTGCAGCTAATTGAACGGATGGACCATGTGGTGGGCGCATCCTTACTGTGCACCTGAGCAGGTGCCAGGGTGGCCAAGATTTACTCCAGCACCTCGTCAATTAGCTTCAATTAGCTGTGGCGAATTATGTAAAACTGGTACGAACACCACTAGGATTCTAACTGTTAGTTTAAAAAAGGGGAACATGATGATGGTGATGATCCAAAAATACAAGACACAATCTCTGACCGGCATTATATAACTGATATAAGTTTTAACCAAAAGCCTAAGTATTCATTAAATATGGATGTAATATGTACACTGTTCCTAATATTGCCATTTTTTTTGCAGCTCCGATTGTGTTCTTTCAAAGATCTGCAGCTGATTATATTTTATAAACTTCCACAGCATTGTTCACAATACCCTGATGACTACGTGGACCACTGAAAAGTGTTTCACCCACAAGCAAGCTATTTCTATTGCCAGGTCTCTGTATTTTGTTAATTTTTACAATCCTTTGTCTAGCATCCCTTGGAAATGCAGTTTCACTTATCCAGACATTTCTTCATTTGATTACTGTGGTGTCTGGTGAATGATGCTCAAAGTTTCTGTCTGCTTGAATCTGAAAGTCTCCTAAGATCTTGGTTGTTTGCACCTTCTCTTCCTGAAGATAATTATGAACTGTGGAACTCCCTCCCACAGGAGCCTAGGCTGGCCCTATTTTTGCTGTCTTTCCACAAGCAAGCAAAAGACCTTTTTCTTCAGTCAAGCTTACCCTTAATGACCTGTATGGGGTTTTAAATTAATGTTTGTGCTTGACAGCATTCGGTTCCGCGTTGACTTCGAAGTCTTGATGCTTACGTATAAAGCCCTAAACCGTTTAGGGCCTCGATACTTGGCGGAACGCTTACTCCCACCCAGTTCTACCCGTGTCAGTCGAGCGAGTCAGGAGGTGAGGCTGAGGAGCCTGACACCGAGGGAGGCCCGGAAGGAAAAAACAAGGAACCGGGCCTTCTCGGCGGTGGCTCCTCGCCTCTGGAACAATCTGCCTCCAGAGATTCGCGCGGCTCCCTCGCTGGGAACTTTCAAAAACCAAATAAAAATGTGGATGTTTAGGCAGGCCTTCCCTCCAGTTAATTCCTGACTCTCTCTCCTCCTTTGTCTATTGTGGTTTATTTTTCATTTGTTCTCCATCCTGAAGAATTACCTAAGTTTGTAATAATTCCTTTTTTATATTTATTCATGTATTTTGTGTTGTAAGTCACCTAGAGTGGTCACAATGACCAAGATAGGCAGGATATAAATAAATAAATAAATAAATAAATAAATAAATAAATAAATAAATAAATAAATGTGTTTTCAATATTGTTTTTGTTTACCATATTTTAGTGTGGCATTTGTTTAGTATTTTTATACTTATTGCTTTTAGCTTTAAATATTGTCTTTTAATGATGTCCTTTAATGGGTCCTTTTTAAAGAGAACGGTGAGGTAATTTTTTTTAATATATAGAATAAAATAAAGTGATGGGGATGATTTTGGGAGGAACCCATATCACCCAAGTAAATACAATCTGGGGTCCTCTATATTCGTATTTCTATGACCGAACTGAAATAGCGGAGAATGGATTTCATTTCCGTTCCTTTGGAAGATTTACTGAAATTTGTATTGGGCTTATTCATGAAAATGGAGTTGAGGTTTAAAATGCAGGAGAAAGTGAATCAGGTTGGCTCCTCTGTAATCCTCAGATACACCTTTAAAAACAACAACAACAAACTTTTCTAAAGTGTTCTTTCCTCACCTCTGAAACAGCCATTTTTTTGCCATAAACACAATAGGAAAGAAATATAGGCCAAAACAAGGTTGTATAAGTTGCATAACAGACCTTATCAGGTGGTGTGTGAAGAATTGTTTCCACTCTGTGGTCCCCTTCAAATGTGCCAAGGTTCCCCCAAGGCGCCATATACTTTCCCCCCCAATTGAGCATGACTACTCCAAAAGAGAAACGAATAACCATCAAGAAAGATTCTCCCGCTCCTTCCGCTTGCCGTGTGGAAGGGCAGATTACCTGGTTGGCCGCAGAGATTGGCAGGAAGATCTAAGAAGATCTCAGCAATTCTGGCAGATGGCAGCTGCCTTTGGGGGAAACCTGGGCGTACCCTCCTGCCAACCCAACAGAAAATTCAATGTGTGCCCAATTGCCAAGTGGTAAGGAAAAGAGTGGTACATCCAGCCGTTGGCTTTTCTTTTCTTTTTTTGAACTGCAACACAGTGGCTTAATTGATTTTCTCTTTCTTCTTTCCAAGAGACAGCTGAATGTCAAAGGTCTTTCTCTGGTGGAGTACGGGAAAACCTGTTGTCAGACAACCTCTCCCCATTTAATAATTCATCCCATTTTGTAAGGGAAAAGCAGCTGACATACAGTAAATCCAGCTGGTGCCAAATCCCTGAATGAGATGAAGCAGGATGCATAATCTAACGCCTCCATTTAACATGAAACATACATGAAACTTCTTCCCCCCCCCGGTCCCAACCCTTTTTCCTTGAAAAACAGAAACAACAACAAAACGATCACCAAAGGTGATTGTTTAAAATGTGAAGATGGAAACCGCAGAACGAAAACGAGAATACCAAAGAACCATTTTTCCAAGGGGCAGAGACATTATTTACGTTATTTTCTTCTATACATAGGAAAACCTGCTAAATGAACAATGTTTAAGCATGTCAGGGTTGCATCAGTTTTGTATGAACATTCACAAATATCCTGGTGGGGGCAATTGCTCGCAAGTACATTTAAACTAATGATATGTTATATCTTTCCTTGATATAAAACTATTAAAAGATACGTTATTGCGTTTGACAATGCCACGCGGCTGGGTCAACTCCTAATGACAGATTTCGGCATTTGTAAATTAAGATACACTTGGCTGGAAGCAAATATTTTGTAAAAATAAAAGCTATAGACGAAGCAAACAGAATCATTTATCTAAGGCTTCTATGGAGTTTACGTACGCAATGTGGGTACTTGGAAGATTGAAATGCAGTGCTATAATGCAGTGATTACTTTATTAGTTTAGAACTCAAGAGTTGTTGATTTTATACCACCTTCTTGGCGAGAGGGGAATTTAAGAAATTTCATTGCTTTTCCTAGATTACATCAAAGTTCTATCTACCCACCCACCCAACGAAGCAGCTAGCAGTCAGAAAGATCAGAGTATAACAACAACAACAACAACAACAACAACAACAACAACAACAACAACAACAACAATGGCACAGTCAAAATTATAAAAACATTAATATATTCACGAAGGCTTTCACGGCCGGGATCTAATGGCTGTTGTGGGTTTTCCGGACCCTTTGGCCATGTTCTGAAGGTTGTTCTTCCTAACGTTTCGCCAGTCTTTCTGGCCGGCATCTTCAGAGGACAGCACTCTGTGCTCTGGTGTAGTTGGCTTTGGGAGTGCAGTATTTATGGCTGTGAGATAGGCCTTTGTCTTTTTCTGTACATGGATGATTAGTGTGTATTGTTGTGGGTGTATTGTTGTGCTAAGGAGAAGAGATTATCTGTTCCTGTGGTTGATGGGTGTCATTAGCTGGTCTTTTGTGTGTAGTGATCCCCTGTCCTTCTGGCTGGGTAGAGTTTGTTGACCTTTTGCACACTGTATTTTTGAGAGCTGGGAGCCAAGTTTTGTTGAGCTTCACACTTTCCTATTTTCTGTTGAAGTTTTGCTGGTGCTTGTGGATTTCAATGGCTTCCCTGTGCAGTCTGACATAAAGAGCTCAGAAAACCCACAACAACCATAAAAACATTGACTGGTATTATATAACAGGTACAAGTTTTAACTAAAAAACCTATGATGATGATGATGATGATGATGATGATGATGATGATGATGATGATGATGATGATGATGATGATGATGATGATGATGATGATGATGATGGCACCTCTCCTGAAAAAGCAAGATGAGGAATTCTCCTTTTCCTGCAAAACTGAGAAGTTTCATTACTGCAGGGGGGAACTCCTAACAAATGTTCTATTTTTCAAATATTCGTCACGTCTCTAGTACAAATGTGTGTGCGCAGACATAAACAATAATTGCTCATTCATTCATTCATTCATTTTGTTTTGGAAAGAAAGCCAGTCTAGTTTAGAATTCTGTGTGTGTGTGTGTGTGTGTTTTCCCCCTGAAGGAAAAACTTGCATAAGGAAATTTTGGAAGCTCTCCCAGTCAGTACCAGTAGAGCATCAATTAGAGGTCTCTTAAAGTGCCTTTTAAATCAACAGTGCTTTGATACTATAATTTTTCCCTCTTATATACCACAAATGGGCCATTTTCTTTCCACGGGGTCATATTTTGTTGCAAAATGTACACAGAACTAGACCAACCAGGTAGGCCTTCTATGACATGGTCACCCGAAGAGTTGTAAACAATATCCGGATATTTCAGCCATCTGCAGATTTATGTATTTATTTATTTTTAAATGGATGAAAAACAGTCAGTTCAGACAAACAGGGTCCCAACAAATCAATTGATTTTTATTTTTAAAAATATTTATTCCAGTGCATGAGTTGAGAAATAGGCCTTGCGCTGTTCTGTAATCCCAAGGAGCAGAACTAGGGACCAGTAGGTAGACCCCCATTTGGGAGAAACTGGAGTTCTCTGCCAGTTCAGAAAATACCAGTTATTTAGATTTAACCATAGTTCTAACTCTAAACCTTATCACACTCTTAAGTTCAATACTACTGCTAACCCTCTATGCATTGGAATTCTTATAGAATCTCAGAACTCAGTAGCCAAAATCCTGTTGCTTAAGGTAGTAAATCACAACTATAGTGGGCCTCTTGAATCAGTGGGGATTTGGTGAATCAACTCCTCCATAAGCTCCATTGATTCAATATGCCTACTTTAGTTGTGATTTACTGTGTTAAGCAGGATTTCAGTTAGTGAGAACAAGCATATCTATCTATCTATCTATCTATCTATCTATCTATCTATCTATCTATCTTTCTATCTATCTATCTATCTATCTATCTATCTATCTATCTATCTATCTATCTGTCTGTCGGTCGGTCGGTCGGTCGGTCGGTCGGTCGGACGGACGGACGGACGGACGGACGGACGGACGGTCTGTCCTCTCTCTCTCTCTCTCTCTCTCTCTCTCTGTCTATCATCTGTCCGTCCGTCCGTCCGTCCGCCCGCCCGCCCGCCCGCCCGCCCGCCCGTCCCTCCCTCCTCCCTCTCTCCCTCCCTCCCTCCCTCCCTCCCTCTATCTTTGGAACAACTTGCCCCCTGAGATTCGCGCGGCTCCCTCGCTGGGCATTTTTAAGAAACAACTAAAAACATTGATGTATAGGCGGGCCTTCCCAACAGAAAACCCTTGACAATCTTTTTTTTCTTATTCTGTTCTTTATTTTTTTTTTATTTACGTTTCTGCTGTAAAGTCTTAAAATTACATTGTTGTTTTTACTGTAAGCCGCCTAGAGTGGTCTAATATGATCAGATAGGCGGGATAGAAATAAAATAAATATCTATCTATCTATCTATCTATCTATCTATCTATCTATCTATCTATCTATCTATCTATCTATCTATCTATCTATCTATCTATCTATCTATCTATCTATCTATCTATCTATCTATCTATCTATCTATCTATCTATCTATCTATCAGTTTTATATAGTCTCCATAGTTAAATACCCCAGAAAAAAATGGGGGGAAACGCGGGCAGCTAGATTGGTCTATTTTGTTGTTGTTGTTCTTGCCTCTGAACGTCGCTCACTGTTTCTTCTCTCTCTTCAGCCTGTTGAAGTCTCTTGCTGAAAGCAGTCATGTTTCTCAGTTCGCTGATGATCTGCAAGTAATTACACTTTTTATTCCTTCTTGTACAAATTTCTCAATGCAAATTATTGGTCTATATGAACAGTTGAAGGGCAGGTCTTTTGTAAAGTCAATGGATTTTAATTCACCATTCTGGACCAAAGCACCCTGTTTGCATTACAACAGGGATAGCTGGGAAAACTGCAATTCCTGGGGGGGGGGGACTGATTTCTTTAGCAGCTGACATGAGGAATGCAGTTAAGAGAAGGAAACAGGGAAATGTGAAGATGATGCCGGCTAATGTTGTGGTCCCTGCAACTCCTGGGGCTTCAACCCTGTGATTCTTGGCTCCATTATGTCGTGGACGAACCCATAAAGGCTTTACCAGAGACAGTACGTAGCCCTCGCTTTCACGAGGTGCATTATGACCTGGCTAGCAAAAGAAGTTCTAAGATTCCTTTCTCTTTTTTTAGTGCCACCGTCTCCTAATTGCACTTTCAAACAGAGTGTAATTTTTCTAATTAACATGATGGTTGCAGAGGGCAGAGGAAGCTTGCTCTATGCTAATTGCAAACTAGAGTCACGATTGTTGAAATCCAGGGCTTTGAGCGCCTGGGCCACAACGCTTTTTTTATCCAGTGTTTCAACACTTCCTCCTTTACCAGGAGCGCCAGGGCATCGCTGGCTATCATTAGCCTTTGATAGCCTAATTTCTTCTTTTTAAAACTTGTGTCAGCCTTCTACGTGAAGATTGTTTACCTGATAACAGAGGGGAGACAGACTGCCATTAGCTCTCTATTCACCTTATTAAAAATGGAAAAGACAGTGGCACATTTGGCTCCCCAAGTAGGCTGGGAAATGTGGGCTCAGTAACCCAAGGTAGAGTGTATGACAAAGGAGCAATCTTTAACAGCTTTCATGCAGAAAGAGAGAACGTTAGTGGTGGAAGTGGAAAAGAGAATCAAAATTGTCATTTGAGAATGCCTTATTTATACCCAGTACTCCAATGCTGAGGGGCATGGTGGCGCTGCGGGTTAAACCGCAGAAGCCTCTGTGCTGCAAGGTCAGAAGACCTGCAGTCGTAAGATTGAATCCACGCAATGGAGTGAGCTCCCGTCGCTTGTCCCAGCTCCTGCCAACCTAGCCATTCGAACGCATGTAAATGTGAGTAGATAAATAGGTACCACCACGGTGGGAAGGTAATGGCGTTCCGTGTCTAGTCGCGCTGGCCACGTGACCACGGAAAGTGTCTACGGACAAACGCTGGCTCTACGGCCTGGAAACAGGGATGAGCGCCGCCCCCTCTAGTTGGACACAACTGGACTAAATGTCAAGGGGAACCTTTATCTTTACTATATGGAATGAAACAACTTTTAACACTCCAGCTTTTCTTTCCTGCATAAGAAATTACCTTTCCCGGTCTCAAAAATGATAGCTTAACGACACATTCTTCAGTCAGCTGACAGTGCGCCTTCAAAATATGACAACAGATCTTTTTTTTCTGAGTGGGAATTTCAAATAATCACTTCAAGGGGAGATATGACAGCACTTTTCAAATAACTGAAAAATAGGCATTCAAAACAGGGGCAAGATTTGTTTTCAATCATCCCAGAGTGCAGGACGCGTAATAACGGGCTCGAGCTACAGGAAGGCAGATTTTGGTTGAATCTCTGGGGGAAAAAAAACATCTGAACTGTTAGAGCAGTACGACAACGGAACCAACGACCTTGAGAGGCGGTGAGTGCTCCAGCACAAGAGGCAAGAGAAATTGGGTAACCCTCTGTCAGATATCCTAAAATCTGTATTCCGGCTTTGAGCAGGAGGTTGGATTTGATGGCCTTATTGGCCCCTTCCAACTTAATTATTCTTTGATTCTATAATTATTTCAGATAGCCATGAGCTGCATGTATTTTCCATAAAGCAGCTATTATATTATTGGTTGAAAGTGAATAAGGAAAGAAGAAGGGGGAAATGAGCAGAGGACCAAGCAAAACTCTTCCTCTGCTTGTTCTCCGAGAGAACTCCTCTCTCTCTCTGTCTCTCTCTCCACCTGCCCAATTGGTTATACAACCAGACAGTTTACATATGTGATCCTTCGCATTTAGAAAATTAATAGTGTTTTCTGGCTCCAATCACAGCTTGTGGCGCTCGGCAGGCGACGGAAAACTTGGCCAGCATCAGCGGCAAAGAGCCATTAGAAAATTAACCCTTCGTGGCGAAGGAGCCAAAAGCTACCGAGCAAGGGCTTGGAGAGGCAGCAGCCCGTAGCTTTCAGGTGGACCTACATATGTTAAGTGGTGTCGCCGTGAAGATGGGCCTCCCCCCTGGAGAGGCCTGATCAGGCATGTTTTGTACTCGGATCCTGCAGAGAGGGCACGACCGTATCGCCTGGCAGCCGGAGCGACCAATATGCCAGGATTTTGTATCGTAGCAAGAGAGAGCCGCCGAACAGTCATTAGAAAGCAAATCCGTTCAAATCTCAGCTCGACCTGATTGAAACCCATGAAAGGTGGCTCTGTTGCTTTTTGGGGCGTGGCTTCGTTTTGCTTTCTTAAAAGCATGTTGTCCGCTGCTCCTGCTTCCAAGTTGCTGCCAATCAGCTTCTGGGCACAATTCAAAGTGCTGGTTTTAACCTGTAAAGCCCTAAATGGCCTGGGTCCAAGGTATCCCAAAGACCGCATCTCCCTCCATCACCCTGTTCAGAACATGAGGGGAGGCCTTCCTCTCGGTCCCACCACCCTCAGAGGTGCACTTGGTGGGGTCGCAGGAGAGGGCCTTCTCTGTCACTGCTCCTAGACTTTGGAACTCCCTCCCACTGGAAGCCAGGCTGGCCCCTCTTTGATGTCCTCCTGCAAGCGGGCAATGATCTTTCTCGTCAGGCAGACTTTTCCTTAGTGATCTTCAGTCCAAGCGTGTGTTTTCTTAAAGCTGGATCATGGTGCTCTGTTGTTTTTAAATGTGTTTCTAATGTGATTGTATTTACTGTTTTTTATATAATTGTTTAATTCCCTTGAAAGTGTTTGGATACGTAACTGTTTTTAGCATTTAAACGTTGTCTTTTAATTGTTGCAAGCCGCCTTGGGCCCTTTGAAGGAGAAAGGTATGGTAAAAATAAAATAAAATATAAAATAAAATAAATTCAAATAAATAAATAAATAATGTTTGTGGACCCTATTCTGTCCCTGCTTCAGAAATGGCCTTTTTCGTGCTGACACCCAGATATTAGCATTCTGTTCCCAGCCGTGTTCTCCTGTTGGTTACTGTTATCCTTTCGGTTTCAGGTAAACATGCCTTTGTTCTAGCCTACCATAAGGCTAATCTATACCATCCATCTCCTGCCAACCGAGCCGTTCGAAAGCATGTAAAAATGTGAGTAGATAAATAGGTGCCACCTCAGTGGGAAGCTCATGGTGTTCCGTGTCTAGTTGCGCTGGCCACGTGACCACGGAAACTGTCTTCGGACAAACACTGGCTCTACGGCTTGGAAACAGGGATGAGCACTGCCCCCTAGAGTCGAACACGACTGGACTCAATGTCAAGGGGAACCTTTACCTATCATCTTTTATTATATCCTCCCCCCCACCCCCTGTACTCATAAAGATAAAGGGAAACACATACATGTAATGGTATTTTGAATGATAAAAGACTTGGGAATCTATGTCACCAAGAAGAAAACAAGGACCGTGGGAGAGTTTTCGTTTTTGAGTCATCAGAAGGAGCAAAAATGTATGCTTAACTTTTCCCTGGGAATCAACAGGCCTTTAAAAAGGGATGAGGGTGAGATGGGATATAACCCATTGGCACAGTGAACAAAAAGGTCAAGTTTTGTGTGAATCAAGAAAAAAGAATCAACGCCAGAACAAGAGATAAGTGAGTGAACGCCTAGTTTGACCCCAAAGTTGTTGTTCTCTGCCATCAAGTCAGAACTGTTTTCTCGTGACCATAAGAGGGCTTTCAAGGTAAGTGAGATATTTAAGGAGTAGTTTTTACCAGTTCCACTCCTCCAGTGAGTTTCTGTGGCTGAGCGAGGAATCGAACCTTGTTCTCCAGAGTCCTACTCTGTCACTGTATCCACTACACCAGTGGTCCCCAACCTTGGGCCTCTAGATGTTCTTGGACTACAACTCCCAGAAGCCTTCACCACCATCTCTGCTGGCCAGGATTTCTGGGAGTTGAAGTCCAAGAACATCTGGAAGCCCAAGGTTGGGTACCACTGCACTACACCATCCTGGGTATCTTGACCCCAAAGTAACTGAAACACATATCTCCCCAGACTGGGCATTGCCCTAACTTATTCACAAGCCAGCCCTAAGCATTCCAACCTACCCTTCTTTCCCACTCATGTCTGTTCATCCTAACTCTTCCCTTTCTCTTCAACCTCCTGCCACCTGCCTGGTGCAGCCAGCAATGGAAAGCAAAAGCAAAGGTAGACAATGAACAACATCTCTCATTGTCCTCCCTGTGACCTGGCATGATCTGTAGTACCAGCAACCAGGGTGCAAAGTCCTTAGGAATGTAGTTTTCCCCAGGTCCATTACAGGGCAACATTTCAGCAGCTATCACATAGAGACAAAGGGAGCTATTACAAGAGTGCAAAGAAATAGACGGGAACAACAGAAGTGGTAAAATGAGAGATCTCTTCCATAAAGGTCCAAGAAATGGAAGGGAAATCTAAATTTAGATTAGAGATACTGACTGGGTGTCAGACAGGGTACTACTGTGTACCAACCTGATAGGTTCAGGTGTCTATTGTTTGAAAATCCATCCCTGGTCTGTGTGACTTCTTACAGGGAATGGTTGGTGGCAGCTTAGTTAACGTGTGGCAGATCCCAGTAGGTCTGGGTTTGTCACATTGATTGGTGTCCAGCGTGTGGGATACGACTGGTCCAGTTGTCCAGTGGTCCAGCAAAGCCTTGGCAAGTGTGCCCAGAGCAAGGGGGGGGGTCTAGTCAGGGACAATCTGAGGCGCGTAGGTAATCTTCTAGGTGTACCTCAGGGGGAGGTGCGCTAGTGGAAGAACGTGCCAACTGGGGAAACTAGATTAGGGTGCTCTGAGGCAGCCTGTTTTTGGCGGGAAAAAAGCTGAGGCAAAACTGTGTAGTAGAAGTGAGCTAGCTTGCCAGCTGAGAGGCCCAGCAGAGGGGGGTAGACTCAAACTCGCTACTGTTGCAAGTTAAGTGCTGAAGAACAGCAGCAATCTATAGAAAGCTGGTTCTGAGGCAAAAGAGAAAAAAAAGTGGTTGTTTTATTTTGAGGCTTGACTTTTTAAAAGCAGCCTGTTCTGAGGGGGGATTATGCCCTTGACTCGAAGCCAAATGGCAGAAATGGGTGAAGTGAAAGACCCCCAGGTTGACCAAGGTTCTGAGGATGAATTTGGCTCAGTGCAAGGTGACAGCACAGGAGAGCAGAACCCAGAACTTAGAAAATTACTCCTAGCCCAACAGCATGAACTGAGGGTGAGGGAAATGGAGGAAAGATTGGAGAGAGAGAAAATGGCGTTTGAAAGGGAGAGGGAGAGAGAGAAAATTGCTCTGGAAAAAGAAAGGATGGCGTTTGAATTAAGAAAACTGGAACTGATGAACCAGAACAATAATAACAATAGGGATTCTGAGGGAGGCCAATTGTCTAAGGCTGACCTGAAGAAATTCCCTGTGTACCACAAGGGAGATTGTCCTGAGGTGTTCTTTTCCCTAGTGGAAAGAGCGTTTGTGGACTTCTCAGTGAGGGAAACTGAGAAGATGACCATCATGCGATCTTTAATCAGTGGTAGCCTGGCTGAGGTCTATGCCGAGATGCCTGAGGAACTGATGAAAGATTTTGCAGAGTTTAAAAAACTGGTGTTTGCAAGACATGGGATAAATGCGGAACAGTTGAGACAAAGATTTAGGTCAATCACCAAAAAGCCAGAGCAGACTTTTACCCAAGTGGGGGCCCAATTGGTGAGGCTGCTTGAGAAATGGCTATCTCAGGAGGGGACAGAGACCTACGAGCAGCTTAAAGATTTGATAGCACTGGAACAGTTCTATTCAGTCCTGCATGGGGAACTGAAATTCCAGGTGAGGGAAAGGAAACCAAAATCTGTGGTAGAAGCCGCCGAGATTGCAGATTTTATTTCCCAAATAAGAAAGCCCTTGGGTGAGGGGAAATCTGTAGGTAAACCCAAAGAAACCTACAGCAAGTACTCTCAGGGACCAGGGAAAAACCAGCAAGGGGGAGGGGCCCATGGTGAAGGGAAGCCCTCAGACATGAAACCAAGACCTCAGGTTTTGGAGGGAAAACCAAAACAAGATGAGAAAGACTCAAAATACACCAGAAAATGTTATTTCTGTCAGGGAAAGGGCCATCTAATCTCAGAGTGTGAGAAATTAAAGCAGCTAAAAGGAATTGTGCCTCAGGATTCTAGTGGAACCAAGCCAAAAGCTGTGTTCTGTGTCCAGAGAGAGCAAGGCTCATTGTCACTGAGGGAGCCTGTTGCCATGGCTGCTCAGTCTGGAACGGCTGCATCTGCTGATCAGGCTGAGGAAGGTGGTCCTCTTGTGGAGGTCAAGCGATGCTTGCTCGTGAGAACAGATTCTCAGTTGTTTGAGACAGCAGGGGTGGACGTAGGAATACTTGGCCGTCAGTATCGGGGGCTGCGGGACACTTGTTCTCAGGTGACCCTGTGCCATCCAGATATTATTCCTAGGGAATATATAATCCCGAATGAGAGCATAAAGGTAGCAGGGATTGAGGGGCAGATAATCTCACTCCCAGTCGCGGAGGTACCTGTCAACTTTCAAGGCTGGAGGGGAGTTTGGCGGCTAGCGATTTCATCGACTCTGCCAGCAGCCGTGCTCGTGGGAAATGACCTGGCTGAACATGTGAAACGGGTGCTAGTGATTACACGCTCACAAGCCACCACGGGGACAGTTCAGGGGGGTAATGATGAGCCAGAGACGGAAGCAGGTGGGGGGAGTTCAGAAGCTGTGGTGGAAACCTTAACCACAGACAGCAGATTTGGACAGGAGCAAAAGGCAGACGCCACTCTCCAAAAGTGTTTTGAACAGGTGACTGACGCCCAGCTAACACCTGAAACCCCAGTGAGATTTCTGGAGAAGAAGGGGATTTTGTATAGAGAGACCCTGAGGAATATCTCAAAAGGGGGAGATGGGATCAGAAGTCAGCTGGTGGTACCTGAAAAGTATCGCCCCATGATCTTACAAAGGGGGCACTCTGACATGTTTGCTGCACACTTAGGGGTGAACAAAACACAGCAGAGAATCACACAGAATTTCTACTGGCCTGACATAGGGAAGCAGATCAGGGAGTTCTGTAAACAATGTGATGTGTGTCAAAGGCAGGGGAATAGCCGCGACAGGACCAAAGCAAAGTTGTGCCCTTTGCCTGTGATTGACACTCCGTTCAAATGCATAGGGGTGGATATTGTGAGACCTTTGCCCAAGGCCACAAAGAGGGGGAACAGGTTCATTCTCACCATTGTGGACCATGCCACGAGGTACCCTGAAGCCATACCCTTGACTAACATTGAAACTAACACAGTGGCAGATGCCTTGGTGGGGTATATGTCCAGGATGGGATTTGCCTCAGAGATAATCACAGAGTTGGGCGCATCGTTCACATCAAAGCTCATGAAACGCTTATGGCAAATCTGTGGAATTAAGCACAAGGAAACCACTGCTTATCATCCTGAAAGTAATGGGTTAACTGAGAAGTTCAATGGGACTCTAATGCGCATGATTAGGGCTTACTTGGCAGAGAATCCAAACAATTGGGACCAGAAGCTGCAATCCCTTTTGTTTGCTTATCGATCAGTGCCACAAGCCAGTACCGGGTTCAGTCCATTTGAACTTTTATTTGGGAGAAGGGTGAAAGGGCCCCTTGATTTGATCAAACAAAATTGGGAGCAGATCACCCAGGATGACCCACAAGACGTTGTGACATATATAGACTCTTTAAGGAAGGACCTAAAGAGAAACCTAGAGCTAGCAGCAGAGACCCTGCAAGCTCAAAAGGTCAGAAAGAAAGCTTGGGATGACCAGAAAGCCGGGGAGAGGCACTTTGACCCAGGGGAGGAAGTGCTGTGGCCTGGGCCCTGCAGAGAGAGCAAACTGCAGCTGGGTATCCCAGAAAGAAAATATTTGGGTCACATGGTAGGGGGAGGAGCGATAAAACCCCTGGAGGCCAAAATAGAAGCTGTTCGTGATTGGCCCAGACCCAACACCAAGAAAAAAGTCAAATCATTTCTTGGGTTGGTGGGCTACTACAGAAAGTTCATCCCGAGGTTTAGCGAGATTGCGGCTCCGCTGACCGATCTGACGAGGAAGAAGGCTGATGACCGCATCCCGTGGACCAGCGACTGTGAGGCGGCGTTCCAGAGGTTGAAGGAGGCGCTCGTCCAGTATCCAGTGCTGCGGGCTCCAGACTTCGACCGGGAGTTCATCATCTACACCGATGCGTCTAACAGCGGGGTAGGAGCAGTTCTGTGCCAGGAGGATGAGAATGGTGACCAGCATCCAGTGTCCTACCTGAGTAGGAAACTTCAAAAAGGTGAGAGACATTTGGCAACCGTGGAGAAGGAGTGTTTGGCCATAGTCTACGCGATCCAGAAGGCCAAGCCTTACATCTGGGGAAGACATTTTGTTCTGTGCACTGACCATTCACCACTGCAATGGTTAAAGACAATGAAAACCCACAATAGCAAACTTATGAGGTGGGCTTTAAACCTACAGGACTATGACTTTGAAGTGAAGGTGGTCAGAGGGTCAGTGAACTGTGTTGCTGACGCCTTGTCAAGAAGACCTGAAGAATGAAGACGGCGAAAGAAACATGGACTATGTATATATATTGATGACAAAAAGTTAAATGTACCTGTTTTTTGAACTTGGTTTGTATGAATAAAGGTAAATTGATGTAATGTATATGGTAAATGTTTAAATGCCTAATTGCTATGGTTAACTTAGAATGTAAGTATAAGTAAGTATGATATGGTATGTATAACTGTTGTTGTGTGTTTTATCCAGGTTGTTTTTTGGTGAAAAGCACCTTAGCTTTCCCCCTACAAAACAACTTATAAAGAGGGGAGGTGTTACATACAGCACTGATGTTACCTGTCTGTCATGGGTTTGGAGGGAAAGTTCCATCCTATGGGGAGTGGAGGCGGGACATCAGGAGGAGGGGCTGTACTGTATATATATGTGAAGCCTGTGTGGTGAAGGGGAGACGCTGGGATGTGAAGAAGCAGCAGCTGGGAAGAAGAAGCTGGTGTGGGAGTCTGGGTGTCAGACAGGGTACTACTGTGTGTCAGAGTACCAACCTGATAGGTTCAGGTGTCTGTTGGTTAGCCAGAACTGATAGGTTCAGGGTCTGTGCTTCAAGTTAAGGGTTCTGTGTGAACCAAACTGTATGCATGTATGAATGAGAGTAAGCCACGTTACTTTATCTTATTCACCTGATTGTTTTATTTTTCCCTGTGTGTATTTAAATAAACCTTATTCTTTTTATTGTTTGAAAATCCATCCCTGGTCTGTGTGACTTCTTACAGGGAATGGTTGGTGGCAGCTTAGTTAACGTGTGGCAGATCCCAGTAGGTCTGGGTTTGTCACACCTGGCTCCACTTGAGTCCCTTCTTTGGGGAGAAAAGCATGACAAACTCCCCAAAAAATGATAATAGGTGCATAGCAACTGCCTCCCCATCCCTCTGCCTGCTACCCAGAGGCTAAAATCCTGTAGCTTCATGTAGTAAGTCACAATGAACATAGTAGTAGACCCATTAAATCAATGGATCATATGAAGGAGTTGACCCACCACGTCCCCACGGCCTCCTCTCATGGTGGCTTACCATGCTAAGCAACAGGATTTCAGCCACTGAATTTTTAAATGTCTTTTGGAACATACAGCAATAACTTGAGTAGCATTTCTAATAGTGCTTCGATACACTTCTTATGCAGTTTTGAGGAGACGTGCAATCCACCTAACAAGTTCTAGGAAGGAGTTACTTCCAAACTGGGTGAGAGCTTGTCAACCTTCGGATAGAGGCCGTTTGCTCCGGTACTTGCGGGCATCTCCTCTCTTAACTGCTGAAACAATTACGCATCACACATTGAACAACTGCATGACATGAAAGCAAACAAGGTACGCTGGTCATGGAATAAACTGCCACAGTCTCCCATTACTGGGCAGTAAATTATCGCACGAGCACAGCTATTTTTTACTTTGCAAGGCGGCTGTTGTCTGCTTCCTGTTTCGCTCTGCAAAACCTGGCTACAGCTTTCTTCTTGCTCGGATCTGTGTGATTCTAGCGCGCTTAGGATGATCTGCACAGCCCTTTGAATCTAGAAAATGTTGCCAGGATCTGTGGCATGTCTGCTTGCCTGATCACCGCACCATAAATCTCATCTTTACAGGAGTTGGACAGAAGGTCACGAGAGGCAGAAATTTGCTCAAATCCTCTTTGGGTCATTTCACAAATCTCTCACATGGATAACTCCTCACTTAACAAACAGCATGCTTCTGATATATACACACGTTGGGCAAGGTGCTTTAAAATAGGCTGCAGCCCCTCTTCACTGTTTAACACACACACACACACACACACACACACACACACACACACACACAGACACAGACACAGACACAGACACACACACACACACACACACACACACACACACACACACACACACACACACACACACACACACACACACACAATTTTCTAGCCATTTACAGATCTCTCTCCGGTTTGGTGGTGTTGTAGAACAGACTTCCTTCTTTTGAGGTGAGATTTGTAGGGTGTTGTGAGGCCCGTACAGCCTCCTCTGTTTGTGAGTGAACAAGAGACGAATCAGCTCAGTATTCTGTTGCCCACAAATAAGAATTCCCACACTTTGGGACAAAAATATTGTGCCAAAGACTAACTGCTATATATCGATGTGAACTCCCGTGGATTAAGTGTACTTCCTCAGACATGAGCATGTCCTCAGACAGAAGCGGACTTGATCTATGATAGCTCACATTAAAATACAGCAGTTACCGGTAGTCTTTAATAATAACTGTGTGCCATCAAATCCATTCTCACTTATGATGGCCCTTTTCAGGATTTGCTAGAGAGCACTCAGAAGTAGTTTATTGTCGTTGTTTATTCGTTTAGTCGTGTCCGACTCTTCATGACCCCATGGACCAGAGCACGCCAGGCCTTCCTGTCTTCCACTGCCTCCCGGAGTTGGGTCAAATTCATGTTGGAAGCCTCAGTGACACTGTCCAACCATCTCATCCTCTGTCGTCCCCTTCTCCTCTTGCCTTCACACTTTCCCAACATCAGGGTCTTTTCCAGGGAGTCTTCTCTTCTCCTGAGATGGCCAAAGGATTGGAGCCTCAGCTTCAGGATCTGTCCTTCCAGTGAGCACTCAGGGTTGATTTCCTTCAAAATGGATAGGTTTGTTCTCCTTGCAGTCTAGGGGACTCTCAAGAGCCTCCTCCAGCACCACAATTCAAAAGCATAAATTCTTTGGCGATCAGCTTTCTTTATCGTCCATAAAAAGTAGTTTACCATTCCTTTTATCTGGGACATCTCGGGACTGTCCAGCTTGTCCAAGGCCACACAAGCTGGCTCTACTTGCAGGAGGCACAGTGGGGAATCAAACGCCCAAACCACTAAGCTATCCAGCCAGCTGCAGTTATTCTTTAAGACACCACAAAGTTTTTGGGGTTTTCTTTTTCTTTTCTTTTGTCTGATATGCTCATACAGACTCGACAAAGTTACCTACCTCTGGTCTCTATGGTGGATGGAGTGGCACAAGTCATTATAGGCTGCTCTTTTATGATCTCTCATCTTAAAAGGGTTCTTAATAATGTACCATTAAAACAATAGGAACTAAATTTCAAGTTATATATAAAGAAAGGAAGTGGAAAAAATAGAGTCAAAACTAGACTTCATTCTTTTGATGGAAGTTTGGTGTTTGGTTGTGTGTGTAGGGCTGTGAAGCCTCTTATGCATATGAGTGAAGACAGAAATCAACCCAGCATTCTGTTGGTCACAAATAAGAATATCCATTCTTTGTGTCAAGAACTTTGTGGCACGTTGATGATGAATTGCTATATATTAATACGAACTTTCCTGGATCAAATTCACTTCCTCAGACAGGGACCCTTTCTAAGACAGAAGTGGACTTGATTCACAATTGTGCACATTAAAATACAGCCACCAAAAAGGTTTTTTCCCTCTCTCTCTCTTTTGGTCTGATGTGCTCACACAGACTAATACTGGTACTTCTTTGAAAACTCTGTCTCTAATTCTAAAGTGTAATCCTATACACAAGAAGAGCACTGAACAGCATTTACTTCTGAGTAGATGGGGTCATGGTGGCGCTGCGGGTTAAACTGCAGGCCTCTGTGCTGCAAGGTCAGAAGACCAGCAGTTGTAAGATCGAATCCACGCGACAGATGGAGCTCCCATTGCTTGTCCCAGCTCCTGCCAACCTAGCGGTTTGAAACCATGTAAATGCGAGTAGATAAATAGGTACCACCTTGGTAGGAAGATAAATGGCGTTCTGTGTCTAGTCACACTGGCCACGTGACCATGGAAACAGTCTTCGGACAAATGCTGCCTCTATGGCTTGGAAATGAAGATGAGCACCGCACCCTAGAGTTGGACACGACTGGACTGAATGTCAAGGGGAACCTTTACCTAGATGGGGCACATATGACTCTGTTACATTGTGTATGAGCTGCATGCACCCCCAAATCACCTTTGATCCATGGTGATTTGCTGCTAGTTGTGACCTCATTCCCCATTGTGCATGCGGAGCTACGCAACAGGATTTCTACTGTATTTTAATGCCATCGAAAATGGAAATGGGATAAGACATAACCAATAATCTTCTTTTGAAACTGTTTATTAAAATCATGTTTGTTTATGTACTACTGCAACATGCAATGCTGATTGTACCATAAAAAAGTATAATGTGGGATTCCTATGAGAATTATGTTACTGCCTTGTAGATCTCTGTTGTGTTGATTTTGAATGAAAGTATTTTTCCTGGAGCAGGTTTAATAATTAAATAAAAGGGGATAAATAACATCCAAGTCTTAATTACTCCTTTCTCGTTTTCAGTGACACACGCAAAAAATGCAATGAAATGTAGACTAGGGTAATTATAGGTGAAGCGTTTTCAATTAGCCTTTGTTAATGCTATTAATGCGATTAGTAATGTATAGTAAAAAAAGAGTCAATGCATTTATCTAAATAATTTTTATGATGCCCATTCAAGTGGCAACATGCAAACAGTTTGAAAATGTAGATCGGAAAACGTGGCTTGGATCAGACAAAGAGATAAAAGGGGCTTTGTATTCACCTTCTTGGGGTTTTATTATCCCCCTGCCCATGGAAATATTCATCCCCCCCCTTTATTGCTGACATTCAACCACCATCAGCACACAAGTGGAAGATATCAGAAGAATTGCAGGAACTCCAAAATTTCATCAATTCATCCATTTATTGAGTGCATTTATACCCTGCCCTTTAACCAAAATAGCTGGCTTACAAAACAGCTGGCATATGACAGTCCCAATCTTCAGGCTCACAATCCAAAATTCAGACACGACACCCAAGGGAGAAAGGAGGAGAAGGGAAGAGGGGGGGAAAAGTGGTTAAGAGATGCGTAACTTACTCAAAAGAAGACAGGGAGAGTATCTGGAAGTTGAGTCATGGCAACTAGACTTCATTCTTGTTGGGTTGAAACGTTTCGCTGCTCATCCTAGTAGCCGCCATGACTAAATTTCCTAATAAACTCACTTGGATGGCTGAGAATCTACACAGGGAGAGGCACCTAGCAAGTTCTGAGAACCTTACAATGACACTCAATGCTTTCTCTTCATCAACAGGCAGACATTACCTCCTGCAGCCAGGTCCAGTAAATTAAATTAAATATTTTTTTTTCTTAGACTTGTGCAGATAACCAATAGACTTTAGAATGGGTTGTGTTGTGAGCAGGGTGGAATCAGCTGACCAAGTATGAAGAAGAGGGAAGAGAAGGTACAGTTCGGAATGTGTTAAAATAATTGTTGTTGTTTTAATCATTGGGTGTACTGACCTAGGACAGAGCTTGTGATGAATATTGACCACTTTGTAGACTTACACTTGTTGTTGTTTAGTTGTTAAGTCGTGTTCGACTCTTCCTGACCCCATGGACCAGAGTACACCAGGCTCTCCTGTCTTCCACTGCCTTCCAGAGTTGCGTCAGATTCATGTTGGTAGCTTTGATGACACTGTCCAACCATCTCATCCTCTATCGTCCCATTCTCCTCCTGCCTTCACAAGGCTTACACTAGACAACATGAAAAGCCTGCTTATTGTTCAGTAACAATAGCATGGAGATCCATGCTGAGACAATGCAGGAGACAAGAAATATCTAAACTCAGTTAGCAAAGCCCCTAGAATGGGCATCTATGAGTCTGATCCTGCAACCATTATCATCACAAAGAAGTAGCAGCAGCAGGGAGAAACAGGAAGTGACCTCACAAAAAGGTTAAGAACAAGAGACCCAAAGAGTAGTCATCTTAATGAATAAATCTAGAAAGAGACAGGAAGAACTACTCTTATGTATGCATCGTTCGATTGCCCTCCTGAACATTTCTTTGTCAGGATTCTCTTCCAAAAAGAAGGAAAAATGTGGCTTGTAGGTGGAGCTTTCAACAGAAGCTTTTGAAAAATAACGGGCTTATTACAGGGTTGCAGCTCCTGACACGGGGTAAACACAGACTCCTATGGAAAAGGGGACCAGTTGTATCATGCAAGTGACGGCATGAGCCAAAACATTGGCGTATTCAAAAGGAACTGTTAAAACAACTTGGTATCCATTTAAAAGCGGAGCAGGAGGAAAAGAGACAGGATCCTCCAGGAAAAAGCCCTGCCGTCATCAGTGGCTTGGTAGCCAAAGGGCTGTCTAAATAAAAAGATATATGGAAGGAGGTGGTGGAAGGACAGCAAGGAGGGGACCAGCCTCGCCTATGCTGAAATGATGCCTAAGACGTATTTCCGGTCACACTGGGCTCTTGCTGAGAAGATGTGTGTGGATAAGCCGAGGCATCCTTGTCTGACTCGCACTTCAGGGCTGAGCAGATCCTGTTCACCACACTTCTTGCACACCGGTGTGTGAGCTTCTGAAGATTTCCACCAATGTGTTGAAGAGGGGAGGGATGTGTGGCTGGCTGGCTGCACGTAGGATATGGACCCACTAATGCATGAGTGCGCAGCCTGCCAGCACAACAGCTCCTCTAAACAGGGTATTGAAAAGTTTTGGCAGCCAAGTTCATAACTTGGGCATGCTGCCGTCGTGAGGTTAGCCTGCACGCCCTCCAGCCAGAACATTCGGAGTCAAAAACGTGCCCTTTCTCGAGGTCTCTTTAAGAACACGTTGCACATAAAGCTTATAAGGCTAATCTATACCATTCATGGTCTTGGTGAGATGAAGCCTCCAGAGAAGAAGGTGGAAGAGGACAGAAGCAGACGCTTTGTTTACTTGGCTTAGTAGTGGATACAGAATCACCAACAAAACTGTGTGTGTGTGTTTAGTCGTTTAGTCGTGTCCGACTCTTCGTGACCCCATGGACCAGAGCACGCCAGGCCCTCCTGTCTTCTACTGCCTCCCGGAGTTGTGTCAGGTTCATGTTGGTTGCTTCGCAGACACTGTCCAGCCATCTCATCCTCGGTCGTCCCCTTCTCCTCTTGCCATCACACCTTCCTAACATCAGGGTCTTTTCCAAGGACTCTTTTCTTCTCATGAGATGGCCAAAGTACTGGAGCCTCAGCTTCAGGATCTGTCCTTCAAGTGAGCATTCAGGGTTGATTTCCTTTAGAATTGATAGGTTTGTTCTCCTTGCAGTCCAGGGGACTCTCAAGAGCCTCCTCCAGCACCACAATTCAAAGGCATCAATTCTTCGGCAGTCAGCTTTCTTTATGGTCCAGCTCTCACTTCCATACATCACGACAGGAAAAACCATAGCTTTGACTATTCGGACTTTTGTTGGCAAGGTGATGTCTCTGCTTTTCAAGATGCTGTCAAGATTTGTCATCGCTTTCCTCCCAAGAAGAAGGCGCCTTTTAATTTCAGGGCTGCTGTCTCCATCTGCAGTGATCATGGAGCCCAGGAAGATAAAATTTGACACTGCCTCCATATCTTCCCCTTCTATTTCCCAGGAGGTGATGGGACCAGTGGCCATGATCTTAGCAAAACTAGCAATCTGTAAATAATTAGAAAGAAAGAGGGGAAAAAAAGAAAATGGTTTCTTGAAACAATATGCCCAATGGATGCCCACTATTAAAGGACACCATGACACTTCCTTTGAATATTAAGAAACAAAAACAATTTGAGTTAGTAGAACTGGGAAGGGGGAGGAGGACTTCTCATAGATTCGATTTGCTCTGAATTTAGATTTTTGATCTTATCTATCTATCTATCTAT
This sequence comes from Pogona vitticeps, assembly GCF_051106095.1. Classification (NCBI taxonomy): domain Eukaryota; kingdom Metazoa; phylum Chordata; class Lepidosauria; order Squamata; family Agamidae; genus Pogona; species Pogona vitticeps. The sequence goes on from NC_135783.1 coordinate 9,180,358, forward strand.
CTATCTATCTATCTATCTATCTATCTATCTATCTATCTATCTATCTATCTATCTATCTATCTATCTATCTATCTATCTATCTATCTATCTATCTATCTATCTATCTATCTATCTATCTATCCGCCCGTCCGCCCGCCCGCCCGCCCGCCCGTCCGCCCGTCCGCCTATCCATTTTATCTATCTATCTATCTATCTATCTATCTATCTATCTATCTATCTATCTATCTATCTATCTATCTATCTATCTATCTATCTATCTATCTATCTATCTATCTATCTATCTATCTATCTATCTATCTATCTATCTATCTATCTATCTATCTATCTATCTATCTATCTATCTATCTATCTGTCTGTCTGTCTGTCTGTCTCCTCTGGTGAAGCCAGTACAGTTTAGGGCAGGGTTTGGGGTGATGTGACTATTGTCCTTTCAGCGAAAAGAAATGAGGAATAAAACAGAACAAAACATTTACTGATGATGGTTCTGAGGGTCTTTCATACGCCTAGGATGATTTCCACCCACCATGCTTTTTTGTGGGCATTTCACCACAAATAAATTTGAAAATTTGACAGCCGCCTTTTTTTTTCTGAAGGCGAGGACAGGAGGGAGCGCAGGCTGAGAATAATCAGTGTGTGCGGACTGATTCAAGTACAAACTGAAAAGAGAGTAAATGGTAGTACGTTAAGAGAAAACGCGGCTTATACAGGTGGACCCTAGGGCACCAGAGGTTTGTCTTTTAGAATCAGTGGGACACAGACCTACCTGAGGGCCACCTTATTATCTCCTGTTTGCCCCCTTACTGGAGACAGACGGTCAGGGCTCTACTTGTGTTTCATTTCTCTCACACTCATCATCATACTATATGAGTGCTTCTCTTTGTGTGGGAGACAGGAGAGAAGACTGTGGATGAAGGAGTCAACTGCATAGCTTTGATACCAGACACAGATTTCTGATTTGGGGCCCAAGTATATTTATCACGATTGTCCTGATGCATAACTTGCATTGCAGACAAAAAGCTACCGTTAGGGCAGAATATGGAGAGAGAAAATGGTTTCCTATAGGCAACAGTGTCAGACAAGGGTGCATTTTCTCCCCTTATCTGTTCAATCTGTATGCAGAGCACATCACATAGAAAACTGGATTAGATTCAGATGGAGGAGCAAAAAATTGACAGAAGAAGAATCCATCATTTAAGACCTGCAAATGGCACACACCATCTAACTGGCAGAAAGCATCAAAAACATGAAACTGTTAGAGAAAATGAAAGAAGAAAGTGCCAAAGCAGGACTGCAGTTGAATGTTAAGAAAACAAAAAGTCATGACTACAGAAGAACTACACAGGTTTAGCATTGAGAATGAAGAAATTGAAATAGATAATTTGTATATGGTTCATCCATCAATCCACATGGAGAATGCAGCCAAGAAAGAAGGAAAGAAATCAGAAGATGACTGAGCCTCAAAAGGGCAGCAATGAAGGAACTAAAAAAGACAATCAAGTGTAAGGAGACCAAGACTACGATAATCCACATTCTTGTATTTCCGATCACCTTGTATAGTTGTGAAAGATGGACAGTAACGAAAGCTGACTAGATAAAAAAATTGTTTGAAATGTGGTGCTGGAGGAGAGCTTTGTAAATACCCTGGATTGCCAGAAAGAGATCGGACTTCTTTGAAGGGTGGAGTAGGGGGAAAACAGTATCCCCTAATATGGGACTACTGGGAGGGCTGTAACAGACAAAGACAAAGAAAGAAAGAAAGAAAGAAAGAAAGAAAGAAAGAAAGAAAGAAAGAAAGAAAGAAAGAAAGAAAGAAAGAAAGAAAGAAAGAAAGAAAGAAAGAAAGAAAGAAAGATCTAGTGGAGGGAGGGCAGCAAAGGGAGTCTGTATTAGAGAGAGTTGTCCCAAGCTAGGAGATAAAAGCTGCATTACATGAAATTAATGGAAGCTCTCTGAGACATACATGAATCAATGTTTCAACGCTGAGAAACCAGCACAAAAGAATAAAGAAATCTGAGGACTAACTATATCTTCAAAGGTCTCCTATTTACCCTACTATCCTGGTACAGAGACATGTGGGGGGGGGAGAAAAGAAGGGGGGGAGACCGCTGTGATTGAATGAATGAGACCATATGAGCGATATTGGTGCCGTATGCATTCTATTTAGCTGATATCAAACACAGTTTAATGAAAGTTAAATAGTTTCTGAGGAGTGCATGAGCTGGAACGGATTAGATTCCACAGAGGGGGTCTGTCAGCATATTGTTGCTCTCACATATTCCCTGTTCGGAGCTGCCACAATTCCAGCACTCCATTAGCAATACACAAAAGACTTATGCAGATAGTGGGGGGAGAAAGTGCGTTCCCGCCATGTTGGGAAGAAATAATGAAATAAAAGCCCGACGCACGGCGGAGGTGATGTTCCATGGGCTCATCTGAAACTAGATCTCGGTAATTCAGAAGGCGATAAAAGAGAGCCAGCGAGGACGGAAGGAGGAGACAGGTTTAGGGCTATCATATTTATTATTGATTCATTGTAAGCAAGTGGGCACGGCTACCGTGTTTTATATTAATTGCACCACACACACTTTTTATTTTGGTGCATTATGATAATCAGCACTGATCTCCAATTTCTCTGTCAGATTCTCTTGTAAGCCAGCGTGTGATATTGGCTCAATATATTTTTTTTTTAAAAAAAGATTTGAATTTTTACCTATTTCATATCACCTATACACTCCATTTTGGCCTCGATCTAATATAATTTTGGATGTATTTAAGCACCCTCGGCAACGTTAAAGATGCTTAACCAGACATTGAGGAAACAGAAATTATTTCTTCGTTTACCTTTAGTTCTTCCTGAATTTCAGTATATCTTCAACACTGGGATATTTCGTTTTCAGATTTCCATAAAGCTGTACAAATATGTGCATTCATTCATTTCTTCATTTTATTCACACCCCTTTTTCTCCCGCTGTAACATTCGAAGTGTATATTTTGAAGAATAACTGTGGTTTGGTTTGTGTATTCATTCAGAATTGCAAACGTTACGACATTTGCTTTAGCTATCATCTAGGTCGTCGTCTCGTCATTTAGTCATTTAGTCGTGTCCGACTCTTCATGACCCCATGGACCAGAGCACTCCAGGCCCTCCTATCTTCCACTGCCTCCCAGAGTTCTGTCAATTTCATGTTGGTTGCTTCGCAAACACTGTCCAGCCATCTCATCCTCTGTCGACCCCTTCTCCTCTTGATGTCACACTTTCCTAACATCAGGGTCTTTTCCAAGGAGTCTTCTCTTCTCATCAGATGGCCAAAGGATTGGAGCCTCAGCTTCAGGATCTGTCCTTCCAGTGAGCACTCAGGGTTGATTTCCTTCAAAATGGATAGGTTTGTTCTCCTTGCAGTCCAGGGGACTCTCAAGAGCCTCCTCCAGCACCACAATTCAAAGGCATCATCTAGGTAGCTTCAATCAAATATGTGTTGAATTACTTCTCAGGTTGCTTCCGACTCCATAGGAATGCCAGTGGGTGTTTCTTCAGCGGAAGCATAAGGCTAAGGCTTAAGTGCAGGGTTCAAGGGTCATGTACTTCCTCCACCTGCTAAACAGCGTCCATTTGAATGGGGCCAATAGAGATGGGCACAAACTACAGGTATGGTGGCTTGGCATACTTTGTTTCCTGCCACAACAGATGCTTGACGGTTCAGCACCCTGCCGTGCCCTGGCTTCCCTGCCCCACCTCCTCTGCTGCTGCTTCTGAGAGAATGCCCCCACCCTGGAGGGGACAAGGTGCCAAACCGCTGAACACCTGTTGTGGTAAACAAACTGGCACGGACCACTGAACTGCCGGTTTGTGCCCATCTCTAGGCCCAATTCACTAACACCCAAACTATGCCATTTCTACTTCTCAACATCATGACTAGTGATAAAACAGCATGGGGCATTCACTGTTTTTGTCCATGTTTTCTTGTCCCTGTACATCATATTAGCTAGGACAAAAAAAGTACTCAAACATCAAAATCGCAGTAGGCTGATAAAGAAAATTACGTGGTTGTTTTTTTGCCTGCTTGAAACAATCAAACTTTACACGGTAAGTAGCTGAAACCTGGGGTTCCTTCTCTGGAACCAATCTAGTGACAATGTTACGAAATGCCTACCACGATGGTCATGAATCCTGCATCAAACCACAAGGCACATTCATGATGGCGTCATCTATGCCAGTAGTTCCTCACCTTGCGTCCCCAGACGTTTTTGGACTACAATTCCCAGAAGCCCTTGCCAGCACAGCTAGTGGTGAAGGTTTCTGGGAGTTGCAGTCCAAGAACATCTGGGGACCGAAGGCTGGGAACCATTGATCCATGCAATGGTTAATGCACCATGGTAAGCATAGCCTTGTGGCTGGGAGGATGGGAGCCCCGAGCCCTGATGGCCTTAGGGACATAGGAAGGTGCCTTACATATCACCTGGCTGTCAACTAAGACAACATTATCAATTATAACAATTTTTTTGCACCCAAGTCCTCGGCAGCAGCGCCAGGACAGAAGTTACTTGTAGAATTGCAAAGTTCAAGTGTCCTTTAAAATTTCAAATTCAGACAAAAACAGAAACAAACAAACAAAAAAAAACACCCCAAGATATCTTCCTCAACTGGGTTGAGGAAGGATCAGCTCCACATGCAGAGACTTCAAATCCCTGGACCAAGTTGGCAAGGCCCTGAGTAGTCTAAGTATCAACAGCAGCTCCAGTCTCTTCAGCTCTCCCAGTCTTTCCAATTCAAATCTCTTTCTCACAGTTCCACTCTTTTTATTCCCACCCCTTTGGACTGAACCAATATCTCATGGGGGTTACAACAACCATTGTAGCGTCAGATACCGGCTCTAATATCTGTGGTGTGAGGAATCCATTCGGGGTTCTATTCCGAGCTTCCAAAGTGAGGAACCCTATCCCTTACCAAAACAGTTTACAGTGGTGCCTCGCTTTACGATTACCCCGCATTACGACAAAACCGCTTAACGACAATCTTTTTGTGATCGCAATTGCGATTGCAAAACGATGGTCCAAATGGGGGAATTTTGCTTTGCGATGATCGGTTCCCTGCTTCGGGAACCGATTCTTCGCAAAATGACGTTTTTCAAACAGCTGATTGGCGGTTTCAATATGGCCACCGGGTGATTAAAATGGCTCCCCGCTGTATTTAGGGATGTATTCCTCACTATACAGGCAGTGAAAATGGCCGCCATATGGAGGATCTTTGCTGGACTGTGAGTTTTTACCCCATTGGAACGCACTGAACGGGTTTCAATGCATTTCAATGGGATTTTTTCCTGCTTTACAATGTTTTCGCTTAACGGCGATTTTCCTGGAACGGATTATTATCATCAACTGAGGCACCACTGTATATATCCTGGATATTCATACTAAAACCTGAAGTGGCCCCCTGGCCTCACCAGCATCAGAGTCACCACTTTCCACCAGCTTCTGTGGACTTCCAGCCCTATGAGAGTGTCTCAAATTATTATACAATATAATATTGTATAGGCCACCCCCTTGCTTCTTGTCTTAGATTCCTTCTGTGTCAGTTTTTACTCTTTTGATGCACATTATCGTCCATGTCCTATTTTACCACCATACGTAAAGCCACAGTCCATCTGTGGAAGACCAATGCATTAAAGGAAACACATGAACAGTTGCTGATAGACTGTGTCAGCCCAGTACCTCTGATTTGAAATTTCCATTGACAATGGCCTGGATTATTGACGTACCCTTTGGGGGAAAAAACAAACAAATGTGGAAATCAGCACCTGGCCCAGATATACCCTGGCTTCAGTTTTTGCCCTGGAATGCTTTGCTTGAATTTGAGATTAAGCGAGTAAAACAGTTTCCACACATAAAAGCAAACACTGCTCTCTGATTTTAATTGAAGAACCCGTCACAAAAATCAGGCCAAATGTCCTTTCTGTGGGTGTTTCGCATTGCTGTAAAACAATTCCCTTCCTTTTGGGAAGATCTCTTTCTCTCCCTTGATGTGGCTTGGAAGGATTACGTTATGAATTGTAGTTCTTAGTATTGTGTCTGCCTAGCTTTTTTTTTTTTGGTGGGCTGGGGAGAGGGACCCGATTTTTCAAAATGGCTAGCTACGGTTAGAGCTATTTCTGGGTTTTTGATTTAATCTGACAGAACTAAGCTTGCACCATGAAATCCGTACTTTCACTGGATAATAGAAGTTGCCACACTGGAACAAAAGAGTTTTCCATTTAGGTCAGGGTTTTGCTCTTGGTACAGGGAGCTGTGTGCGCACATGCAAAATTACACCACAGATTCTTATGAGGGAAACAGCTAAAATGCAACTAAAATGCAAGCAATTGGAATCTAACCATTAGGAGCTAAAATGTCAGCTAGAATAGCTGAGATAAAACAATAATGCCTGTGTTGAACATACGGATTGGGGTTACGTACGCACATGTACGTTTTCTCTGCAAACACAAGACAAAATGCAGTAATATTGGTTCCCTGGTAGGCATGTCTTTCAGATGTGGAGTCGTAAGACCAAATCCATGTGATGGAGTGAGCTCCCGTCGCTTGTCCCAGCTCCTGCCAACCTAGCAGTTTGAAAGCATATAAATGTGAGTACAGTGGTGCCCCGCAATACGATGACCCTGCAGTAGGACGAAACTGCAGTACGATGACTTTTTTGTGATCGCTATAGCGATCGCAAAAAATGATGGTTCCTATGGGGGAAATCCGCTTTACAATGATTAGGTCCCTACTTCGGGAACCGTTTTTTCACTGGGCGACAATCTTTACAGCTGATCGTCGGCTTCGCAAAATGGCCTCCCACTGTTTTCCGACCCATGCTTCGGAAGACAGTGATTAAAAACAGCTGATTGGCGGTATAAAAATGGCTGCCCTATAGAGGATCTTTGCTGGATGACGAGGTAATTTCCCCATTGGAACACATTAACCAGTTTTCAATGCATTCCAATGGGGATTTTTTTCACATGGCAACGATTTTGTTGTACAGTGATTTTCCTGGAACGGATTATCATCGTCATGCGGGGCACCACTGTAGATAAATAGGTACCAACACAGTGGGAAGGTATCAGTGTTCCATGTCTAGTCATGCTGGCCATGTGACCACGGAAACTGGCTATGGACAAACACTGGCTCTATGGCTTGGAGATGGGGATGAGCACCATGCCCTAGAGTCAAACATGACTTGACTAAATGTCAAGGGGAACCTTTCCCTTTATCTTTAAGGTCTGGCTCCTGCAGGTGGGACTCCTAGGAAGGAGGGTTATGGACATCTCTTTTTTAAACTTCGTATAAGGATCCAAAGAGATGGTTGGCGTTTTGAACAGTCTTGCATGCTGCTTGAGAAGGAGGGACCTTTCTGGGCTGGTGTGACTGCCAATCTATTCAGCACTAACCAATAGTTCCCTGTTGCCTCTGAATCCAAAGAGAGCCCCGCCTCTCTTCTGAGCTCTTTCCCCCTCTCTATGGTCTGTTGAAGTCTGTTGTTGAAAGCAGTCTTGTTTGACAGTTGGCTGTTTTGATCCATCCAACAGTAAGTAATAAAAACCTTTTCTTCTTTATTTCATTTTATTCTTCTGCCGCACAGTTAGAGGAATTTAACTTAAAAATAAATAAATCCAAACCTGTGCAACATAATATGCTTGAAAAAATGCCTCCAGCCCTTCTGTTTGGGATCATTTGCCTTTTCACTGTATTTTCTGGCGTCCGCTCACCTGTTTATACCTTGAGGGTTCCTCTTCCCGCCTGACACATTGGTTTCTCAGAGTGAAAGGCCTTGCCTGAGAAGTTAATGTCTCAACTTGCGAGGGACAAGAGATAAGGATTCCTGTAATTCAGTCAAAAAAAAAAAAAGATGAGAAAATGCTCTATTTTCTCCAGACCTTTTTCTTCTCTTTTTAAATCCTCCTCTATTAATTTTATCTGGACTAAAGGTAAGAGTTTCCTCAGGCATCACTTCTAAGTCATTTTTATCATTATGCATAGTATAGTTTTAAAGTGGACCAAAACGAGCAAGTGGAAGATCCATTTAAGGTTGCCAGTCAGAGCCACTAAGGTAATTGGCTCCGTATCGTCCTCCCTTTTTTCTAAATGAAGATAATTTTATTAAGTGGTCTAGGAGGTGCTTCACTCATGTCACCAGCTGCCTATTAGAGGCAGACAGTGGGTTCCTCACCATATTATTTCCATCTGTTCTCGTGACATTATGTCATCATCGTCAATGGTTGCATCATGTCAAAGGTTGCCTAGTCTTGTGAATTGACGTCTCCAGGGGGATGGTTGTTTTAGATTTTTTGGTGAAAAGGCAGGAGGACCAGGATGCCCTTCAGAAGGCAGATGAAGAAATGACAAAAAAGACAAAAAGGATTGGCTGAAATAGCTTTTCCTTTTGAAAAACCTGAGCGCATGGCAAATGAATATACCGTATGTTTGCCAATTTTTAAAAAGAAATACATTATCCTTGTTTGTGATCAGCAATAATATGGTCTTGTTCCCTTCTGGAGAAGTGGAAAGCACAGATTCTTTCCTCATCTCAGGGATTGATTGGTTGGTTGGTTGGTTGGTTGATTGATTGATTGATTGATTGATTGATTGATTGATTGATTGATTGATATGCCACCGTTCTCCCCCCCTAGGGGTCCTCAGGTGGCTTACAACAGGTAAAACAACAGAACAACCATAAAACAACAGATTTAAGAAACTCAATATAAACCTGGTTGTTGTGGGTTTCTCGGGCTCTTTGGCCGTGTTCTGAAGGTTGTTCTTCCTAATGTTTGTTCTTCCTAACGTTTCACCAGTCTCCGTGGCCGGCATCTTCAGAGGACAGGTGTCAGAAGCATCCACAAGCCCACTACAAACAAGATATTGGATATGATACTTTGGAAAAGTGACAGAACGAAGCCGTGGACCGATTTTATACAAAGGCAGAAAAGCATCTATTTCAGCCATGATTTCAACCAGGACAGGCACTGTCCCCCCCCCCCACCTCCAGGTGGCACAAGCAGTAAAAATGGATTTTCTTTCTTTCTTGAAAAATGTTTAGCAGAGAAATGAAGAAAGCATGGAAGGGATCTGTTATAGGGCTGCGTGCTTGAAGTTAGTGACACTAACTGCAGATGGCATTTTGCATGTTTCCTAAGGTACGGAAATGAAAACGTTCTGGTGCCTTGGGTCGCTTGTATATGAACTTCCCAAGGGTAACAAAGAAAAAATCCAGAGTTTTGCTCCTTTCTGTCTTCTCTACCTGACAGAAGAGCTGCCCGGTTTGGAAACAATTCTCCCTGCTTTTAGGAAATGCAGAATGATAACAACACATTGGCCAATAAATGAATATTCAAACTTACTGTGATATTGAACCAATTTCCTGAAGGGTGGCTTTTCAGACTTGAGCATGCATTCCTCAAGTAATTTCAAGGGTATTTTTGCAGCCATGACACCACTTTTTTTCCCCAATAACAGGAAGCTATATGGTTTGGACACTTTGCTTTCCCTTTGCTCTTGCAGAAGTGGGTGGTACACCCCTTTTTGTTTTAGACTCATCTTCCCTGGGCCAAAGACTCCATTGATGTGACTTTGCCACTCATTAGTGCTGCGGGCTAAACCGCAGAAGCCTGTGCTGCAGGGTCAGAAGACCAAGCAGTCGTAAGATCGAATCCACGTGACGGAGTGAGCACCCGTCGCTTGTCCCAGCTCCCGCCAATCTAGCGGTTCGAAAGCATGCAAATGCAAGTAGATAAATAGGGACCACCTCGGTGGGAAGGTAACAGTGTTCCATGTCTAAGTCGCACTGGCCATGTGACCACGGAAGATTGTCTTCGGACAAACGCTGGCTCTATGGCTTGGAAACGGGGATGAGCACCGCCCCCTAGAGTCGAACACGACTGGACAAAAATTGTCAAGGGGAACCTTTACCTTTACCTAGACACATGGCAACAAAGCCTATAAAGTAGTAAATTCATTCTTTAATTATCCTAAAGGTCTTTTCCAGGTATGAACTTAGACCTCCTGGTCTTACCAAGGTGCTTCTTTTGAAATAGACTTCTTTTTTCATTAATGATACTTTTGCTCTCTTTCTCCCCACCTCTCTCTCTCACACACACAAATGCATATACAAACATAATGTGCCTTCCTTGAATGGCCATGCTCTTTATTAAGGGCAGCATTGCTGCCGCCACCTTGTAGATATCACAGCATGTGCTCCACGAACCCAAGCTAATGGGTGGTTATTGTTTGCTTATGCGCCATAATGGTTCCCAGATGAGCAGTCTTGAGGATTCTCATGTTGCAGAATCAAGGGTATGGTTGCAGTGAGTGGTGGGGGAGAAGGGAGGCTGGGGGTGGAAGAAGCACATAAACTTTGTGAATGAGTTGTGAGTTTTCCTGCAAGGTAGCTTAGGAGCATTATTTTATCCGGAACACTATGCAAATAAATAGTTATTTCAGATTTAAAAACATGTAACATGCTGCTCATTCTAGTTTTGTCCTGACTTCATGTTGTAGCAGCCTACTCAAGCCTCCTATTTTAATTCTGATGGTGCGTCAAGGTCATCTAGCAATTGAACCCAACCTCTTAATGAAATGTATTATAATTCTTGGCTGAAAGAGGGATGGTGCAGTTTTGTAGAGTGGCCAAACTCCCCTTGTGTAATTTATGTCAGCTTAAGGGGAATAGGATGGTCTGCAGTGGAAGATTGCTGAAAATTAGAGTCCCCACTTCAAGTCCTCATGATTTAGGCTTAATCTCATTGCACATGTGTTGGGTGGCTTCAGGCGCAACCCAAGATCGAAGTGGGGACTCTTTAATTAGTGGCAGTTTGATTCATGCAAGAATCTCAAAGGAATGCTGTGTTATAGGTTCTTGCATGAATCAGAATGCTGCTAATTGAAGAGATTCAAACAAACAAACAAACAAATCCTATCTTTTTGTTCTATCATTTCCCATCTTGAACATACCATATTATTGATTTAATTGTTTGATGATTATGATGTTTTATTGTATTTTATGATATTTTATGACATTTGTAAGCCGCCCCGAGTAGACGCTGTCTAGGGGGACGGGGTAAAAATCAAATCAAATCAAATCAAATCAAATCAAATCAAATCAAATCAAATCAAATCAAATCAAATCAAATAAATAAATAAATAAATAAATAAATAAATAAATAAATAAATAAATAAATAAATAAATAAATAAATAAAAAAGATTCAGGGTTGTGTACAAAGCAATGCTCATGGACAATGATATTAAGCAATGGGGAATTTAAAGAGGAGGCTGTTTAATTAGCAGTAATCTGCCACTATAGACTGCCCCATTTCCTAGATGGAGGTGTAAATTATGCAAGAAGATTTTAGCCAGTTCTGTCAGAACGGAATGGGCCAAGGCTCTCAAAAATCTGTCAAAGACTGTTATGGAAAGTTGTGAAAACATCTGAGTCTTATGCTAAATAATAATGTTGTTTGCCTACAAGAGGTGTCACTGTGTCTCTAATGAGCTTCGCTTGTCCTTAGTTATCTTAGGAATTACTAAATCTGATTACAGTAGTTGCCAAATATTGTGAGGCCATTTTACCCACCATGTGATCTCTGAAAGGTAATCGCTTGAGGAGAACCAAAACAAAATATGGAAGTGGAATCAGTGTCAGAAAAAGTGAACAGCTGCTGTTTAGAGTGCAGAGAGATGAGTCTGCACATCCACTATCCAACAGGGTTCTCCACCTGAATCAGGATGCCGTTTATGGCTGCACCACCACTCTGATGGCCATGCATGTCTCCTAAGGCAGTGGTCCCCAACCTTGGGCCTCCAGATGTTCTTGGACTTCAGCTCCCAGAAATCCTGGCCAGTAGAGGTGCTGGTGAAGGCTTCTGGGAGTTGTAGCCCAAGAACATCTGGAGGCCCAAAGTTGGGGACCACTGTCCTAAGGCATCCTAGATTTTTCCACCTTCTTGCTCCGGTGGAGAACCTCTGTAGAGAGAGAAATTTCTCTTCTACTTTCAAACAAGACAAGCAACAAGGGAGAAGTTTGTTGCCGTGAAAATGGACCCAATAGCTGAGAACAAGAAGTACTTTGCCTTGCCTTGCTTTCCGAGGCCTTGAGGCACCTACTGGAAGGCTTGCTAGGGTGAAAAAGAAAATTCCTAGAGTGACGTGGCTCTAGAAATTCCTCCTAGCAGGGATTCTCTGAGGGAATACTTTTAATTGGCGGGCGAGTGAAAGGACGGGCGATCAAACAAGAGTTTTTCTGTTCCTCTCAGGGCTGTTCGCATATGTGGAATCGATTCCAATGACGTGGTTCTAAATCTTCCTCAAAATAAATGTACCTCTGGTGGAGGTGCAGAACACTTTGCTCCCCTGGCACACTACTCCACGTGTGCACATATCTCATATGTACACCTAAATCTGAGTTGTTTTTAAAAGCAGAATCACATACAAGAGCGTTTTTTATTGTCAGTGAGAGCAGGCTCTTAGACAGCCAGTCACTGAGGGAAAGCATGCCTGAAGAGAAAGGTCTTTACCTGCTTATCGAAGGACAGCAAAGATGGGGCCAGGTTGGCCTCCAGTGGGAGGGAGTTCCACAGTCTGGGAGCAACCACAGAGAAGACCTTCTCCCATGTCTCCACTAAGCACATCTGTGAAGGTGGTGGGACTGAAAGAAAGAGCTCCCCTGATGATCTTAACACCTAGGCATGCTCGTAAGTAAAAACATGATCGCTGAGGTAACTCTGACCCAAGCCATTTAGGGTTTTATAGGTCAAAACCAGCACTCTGAATTGAGCCCAGAAATGTTGATCCTGTCTTGTCAAGTATCCTTGGTAAGCAAAGTAATCTTGGCACCTCACAAGCCTTTCCTGGATGTAAGAATATAAGATCATAATCATAATAAATTGCACAATTAGTCATTCCCTCCTTTTTCATCCAAAAATTTGCAGCCTGAGGAGGCCACCTCGTGCTGTGTGGAGCTGGGATTCAAACCGCAGGCCGCCGTGGCTCGGAGCGCCCACGTTTAACCGCTACAATTTCTTCGCATCTTTCCCGTTTAGTCACCCGCCCATTTTACCCGAGGCAAAAAACACCATACGAAATTTGGGATGCTTGTTTGGGAAAAAGAAAGGCTTGTGAAAATTATCAAGGTGGGTGGGTGGGTGGTGGGTGTCCCCGGTTTTGCCCCACCTGGAATATCACATCAGAATTTCCTCACTGAGGAAGGAAATCTAAGAGAAGCTGAAGAGCTTTCCCGAAGAGGTCCAAAAATTCTCGGGTGTGGGCGGGTGTCACTCAATTGTCAAGTTTCCCACAGAAATTTTGAATTTGAGTGACGCCTGAAGCAAATATAGATGGACGTTTATGCAAACACTTCCAAACTATCTTAAAGAAAGCCTTTCATGGAGGGCTGGCAGAAGATACCTGCGACTCTCTAGATCCTGTTGCACTCCATGCACCCATTCACTGCAGGCCCCTGGACCAGGGTTGAAGGATGATGGGAATGGTAGTTTCCCCAACCTCTTGTTGGGCACAGGTTTCCACAACTCTTCAATAAAGGCTGGAGTGCCGGGGAGAGAGACATCCCTCTCTTGGCGCGGCCATTGTTCTCTGGTGAAGAGCTGTTACCTGTGTAACTGCATCACATCTTCCTCTTTGCAGTGAAAATGTTGGAAAATGCACGGATCGGCAAGGAACGGGTTAGCTTTTTTCTTTTACAGCTGCTCCTTTTTTTCTCCTTTCCTTCCCCCTCCTTGCCCAGTGAAATGTTTATCGACTCACGGGGGAAGGTCTCCTTTCTTTCGGTGAGTTAAGTCAGCCTGTGCTTTTGTTTGACGCTGCCCATTTGACGAAAGCTTATCCCTGACCTTCTGCCAGAGAGACTGATGACAAGGACAGTTTGCACTAACCTTGACATTCAGGAGGGTAAATGACTCCCCCCCCCCTCCCAAACACTCAAAACTCCCTCCCACCTTCCCTTCGCACTAGTAGTTGGCAAACAAGGGAGAGCCAGTCAAGGGCTAATGAATCTGTACCTGAGAGGAAACTGAACAACCATTGTGCTTTTAAAGACAACAGCGCTGCTCCTGGAGAGCCCGAAGGAACGTATCAAATCTTGGCTCTGCTGAAGTTTGTATCTCCAGACGTTGGGACTCTAGGAAGCCATACTTTGTTGTCGTTCTGCGCTGTCAAGTCTCTTCCGACTTATGGCAACCCTATGGATGAGTGATCTCCAAAATGGCCTGTCCTCAACCATCCTGCTCAGCTCTTGTAAACTCAAGCTTGTAGCTTCCTTGAGGGAATCAGCCCATCTCATATTTGCTCTTCTTCTTTTCCTGCTGCCTTCAACTTTACCTACCGTTATGGTCTTCTCCAGAGAATCCTGCCTCCTCAAGATGTGCCCAAAGTAGGACAGCCTCCGCCTCAACATTTTTTTTGTCTCCAGAGAGAGTTTGGGTTTGATTTGCTCTAGGACCCACACTTTCAACTTTCTTGCACCCTCACAAAGGCTCTTGTGGTACCCGACAGAAAGTTGCTCCTATGTTTGAAGAATACATTACAAAGCGGAAGAGGTTAAGAATTCTGGTCTGTTCTCTGGGCCAGCCCAGAGGTTAATCAAATGAGGGCAGTCCCCTCAGGCCACAGAGCCACCACTGCCATCAGCTCTGCTGCTTCATTCTTCCCGTGTCAGTCAGTATACATCTGCTTAGCCTGGCCGAGGAGCACCCTCGTCCCCAAAACGTTTATTTGGGGCCCAGAGGAGGAGGAGAGTTACGGTGGGGGTGCTTCCCCACCTCAGCAACTTGTCTGAAGAGCATCGCTATTTCTTCTGTGACTGAGGCTGAGGCATGAGAGGGAAATGTGGTCCAAACCACCACTAAACTAACCAACCTAAAACTGCATATTTGGGGCACATCTTTCTCCTCAGTGCCCCGATCCTATGCTACTTTAGTAAGGGTAGTTATAAACATGGTTGGGACAATGGATCTGGAATATGTTGATGGGGAGAAAGAGAAAACTCCAGAGCCTGGAAAAGTTATTTTCTGAAATATTTGGAAGTTGAGTCATGGCAACTGGACTTCTTTCTTATTAGGTTGAAACGTTTCACTACTCATCCGAGCAGCTTCTTCAATCTGAGGAGGGTAGGAGATCCTGGATATATCCTCCACATTGGTTTCACTTCCCTCTGGTCTGAAGTGGAACCAACATGGAGGGGAAGTGAAACGAACATGGAGGGTGAACATGGAGAAGCGACACATTTCAACTTAATAACAAAGAAGTCCAGTTGCCATGACTCAACTTACACACAAATTCACCTGGATGACTGAGAATCTTCACAGATATATTTCTGAGACATTGTTTCCAGAAACCCCTCATAATCACGGTGTCTGGGGGTTTCTGGGACTTGTGGCAGCACCACCACTTCCAAAAGGAAACAAAGCCATGCTGTCCTTCTACAAAATCCAGAAATGAGGTTGGGCACCAGCTTTGTAGGAGATTCATGGTGCAGTGGTTAAATTGCAGTACTGCAGCCAAAATCCTGGTCACAACCCAGGTTCAATCCCAGTAGCCAGCTCGAGGTTCATTGAGCCTTTCATCCTTCCAAGGTCAGTAAATGGAGGATCCAGGTTGTGGCGATGGCGGTGGGGACAATGTGTAGACAGCATAATTAAATTATGAACAGCCCAGAAAGTGCTTTAAGTACTATGGAGAAGCATATGAAAGCAACATGCTTTGCTTTTGTTTGCTTTATTGGTTTGTTAAAATAACACATGAAGAACTCTTGAGTCTTCCAGAACTCAAAAACATGCCTTTTTGATGCAACAATGGCATTAACTAAACCTGATGGTAGGTACTCCAGAAATTCACAATTCCTGAATTGTCCTTGATAAAAAGAATCAATATCTTGTTTTGGTTACCGCCACCACCACCCTTTAAACACTGATCTGAGTGCTCCTAGTGCAATCTTTTAGATGATTACAGGAGGCCAGTCACAAGAAGGGGCCTGCTGGGTTACACCCGAGAGCTACAGCAGCCATCAAGTGCTTCTGGGAAGTCCCTTGAATGCAATTGGCTTTCTGCATTCTGGTTCCCCAGCAGCTAGCATTTAGTGGCAAGTGGTCTTGAACACGGGGGTTGTTTTGCAATGGGTGGGATCCCATATCTGCACCTCACAGATGGAAGAGTTCCTCCCATCCATAGGAGGCATCTTTTCCACCAGAGGAACAGTCTGAGAACATAAGCTCCCACCTTTTTAGAACATCAGGACCAGTCTTGGACATTGTGCTGTCTAAAGTTGAGAACAAGATAGCACTACGGACTTTGCCACCTCCAAGAGCAGAGGTTATTTTAGGATGCATCAAAACGGCACATACCAAACATTCCTTCCAAGGGAGGTATGTCATTGCTGCTCCCCAGTGTCCTCCACCACCTTTGGCATTTTTCTTACTCTGCCTAACTGTAGAGTTGGCTCCGTCTAACTGCATAACCATCGCAAGTAGACATCCACACAGGGAATGCACCCACCAAAGGAAATTAAGTTGGATCCATCTCAGTGGCTAAAAGTCTCTAAAGAACCTCTTCTTATCATGAGCCTGCCACTTTTGGCTTAAAGTGACCCTAACAGGATTTTTGAGATATGTGAGATACTCAAAAAGTGGTTTGCCACTGCCACCTCCCAGTGTGTTTCCATAGCTGATGGGATTTTGAACCCAAATCTCCTGACCGAATGTCTGTCATTCTGTTCATTACCCCATGGTGGCTCTGAAGAACCTATTCTCCATGAGATTGCCTAGAATATTTCTAAGCCATCTAGAAGGACATGTTTCCTTAGCCGCCTAGAGTGGTCCTGACCCAACCAGATAGGCGGGATATAAATAAAATAAATAAATAAAATAAATAAATACTTATGAATCTGAACTGATACAACATACCTTTGATGTGCTGCTGCACATAACTGTACACAGTGGCACAAAGTAAGGCAAGTACTGTACCTCATGGACAATAACACAACCGTGCTACTCATCAGCAATGTCTGAACTCCTTTTCGGAAGTTGTTGCTATGATATTTCCCACAAGTAAGAGCAGGTTCTATGGTCACAATGGTTCCTGGGTTCGTGTTGAATATGTCAAAACCAGCATTGTTACATTTTTTGCAGAAAACAAGAGGTTTTCTGTGAATCCACACAATTGGGTTGTTCTGCGCCTGCGCAGGAACTCTTGGAAGTTTCTAGAGCTTAAAGATAATTGATTAGTGGGACGTTCCCGCATGGAGCGCATGCTCTGCCCACCCAAAGTCCCCTCAGTTCCTGAAAGAGTCCGCTGCTGTCAAAGATCTATTTAAAAGACAATGTTACGGAAAGAGAGAAGGATGGGTGGGATGTGTGGATTCACGGAGGACCACTAGGAGACCCATGGTTACAGGTAGGTAACCTCTCTTTCTTCTTCGTGGTCTCTGTGAATGCACACAATTGGGTGACTGGCGTCACGGTAGAAGATAAGTCAAAATGGCTCTTCCAAAAGCAGCATCGTTTTTCGCCCGGATATCAAGACAGTAATGTCGCACAAAGGTCGGTGGATTAAACCATGTAGCTGCATGGCAGATGTGAGGAAGCTGAACTCCATGATTAAGTTCAGTAGAGGTGGACAGCGCTCTTGTAGAGTGGGCCTTCGAATGTTCAGGTGGCGTTTTGCCTGTCAATTCATATGCCAGTTATAGAATAATCCATCAAGAGATAGTTTGAAATGAAGCTGGAGCACCTTTATGAGGGCCATGGAAACAGAAAAAGTTGTGATTTTCTAAATGATTTAGTCCTGATAATGTAGAAGACTAGAGAGCATCTTACATCAAGCATGTGGAGCATGCGCTCGAGTGGTGTAGAAGGCGAAGGGTATAGAGTAGGTAATATCAACGGTTGATTAAGATGAAATTCAGAGACAACTTTAGGTAAAAATGATACATGACAATAGAGGGTGGCTTTATCTGGGTGCAACTGAAGGAAAGGTGAGTCAGATCTGAGGACAGCAAGTTTGCTAGCACGTTTAGCAGATGTTATTGCTACGAGGAATGATGTCTTCAGAGAAAGTAATTTAAAATTGGCAGTAACCATTGGTTCAAAGGGTGGTCGAGTAAATGCATTGAGGACAAGTTGCAAGGACCACTGGGGAAGAGGATGTTGGCGTGGTGGGCAAATATTGTGGAGTCCCTTGAGGAATTTTTACAAAGTTGGGTGGGGAAAAAGGTTAGCAGAATTGGAATGAAGTGCTTGGTGTGCCACAATAGCAGAGATATGAAGTTTCAGGGTAGAATGTGATAGTCTGAGATAAAAGAGATGAAGGACAAAGGTAAGTACAATCTTCAAAGAAACAGGGATCACAGGTAAGTTGTGGGAGGTGGCAAAGGTTAGGAAAACCTTCCATTTGTTCCAATATAGGAGTTGGGTTGAAGGTTTTCGAGCTCAATCAAGTATGTCTCTTATGGCAGGAGAATTCGCCACACTGTCAGGCTCAGAGAGTCTATGTCTGGATGGTAAAGTTTCCCATTGTCCTGGGTGAGAAGATTGGGTAACGAGGGGAAATGGAAAATCTGTTGACATCGGCCTCAGGTGGGTGAACCATGGTTGTCGTGGACACCAGGGGGCGAGAAGTATGGCATTTGAGGGAAATTGATGAAGCTGAAGGATGGTGCATTGAATGAATGGTAACGAAGGGGTAGAGGAATCCATCATTCCAATCTATCATAAAGGCATCTCCAAGTGAGTTCTTGCTGGTACCAGCACGGGAGCAATATCGATGACACTTGGCGTTGGTCTCGGAGGTGAAGACATCGATGGACAGATGGCAGAGGAGATCGAAAACTTTTTCATCCAATAACTACTCGTGTGTTCGTGTCCTGAGGCGACTGAGATAGTCTGCGAGTAGACTGTTGTCTGTGGAGACATATACTGCTACTGGGAAAATGTGGTGTAGGTAACACCACTCCCAGAGCTTGACAGCCAGGTATAGTAATGAGAGGGAGTGCGTGCCTCCCTGTTTGTTCACATAATAAAGAGCTGTTGTATTGTCTGTAGCTAGTTGTACAGCTTGCCCTGCAACGACTGATAAAAAGGTGTGAAAGGCCTTGATGATTGCTAAAAGTTCGAGGTGGTTTATGTGTAATAACTGTTTTTGTCTTGTCCAGAGTCCATGGTAGAAAAGGTCCTCCAATGGGTAGATGTGGAAGAAACATCCACCAGGTGAGCTGATGGGCAAGCTTGTAAGTTACTGTGAGATGTCTGGACAGGAAGCCTGTCATGGGATCAAAGAGTGACAGATACCATGACTGGAGGGACCTCATTTTCAGCCGAGCATGTTGGATAATGGCAGTCGTGGAAGCCATGAGCCCGAGAAGGTGTTGGGTTTGATATGCCGATCCCGAGGCTAAAAGTCAAAAATGTTGTATTGCTCTTATTAGTCTGATGATCCTCTCCTGAGGCAGAAAGGCTCTGGCTTGTAGGGAATTGAAGAACGCTCCAATATAAGTGGCAGTCTGTGATGGTTCGAGATGGGATTTGGCAAGGTTCACCTTGAGTCCAAGGTCTCGAAGAGTATCAAGAGTGAATTGGCTTCATGATAGGAAATGGCAACTATCAACCAATCGTTGATATAAGGAAATATGGTGATACCTTGATGGAAATAGGTGGCGACCGGTGCCATTCATTTGGTAAAGGTACTCAGTGCCGTAGAGAGACCGAATGGGAGGGAACAGAACTGGCATGAGATGTTGTCAAATCGGAATCGGAGGAATTTGTGGTGATATGGATGGATAGAGATGTGAAAGTACGTATCTTGATGGTCGATGACAACAAACCAATCTCCCTGTGAAAGGAGAGGGATAATAGTGTCAAGCGTCAGTATTCTGAAATGTTTAGGTTGAATGAACTTATTGAGATTTCAAAGGTCAAGAATAGGGTGGAGTCCTCTGTCTTTTTTCCTATTGTAAAATATCTTGAATAAAATCCTTCGTGGAGGGCAGAAGGAGGGACTATGTACTCACCACCTCTCAAGATAATTGGTTCTAATGCTGTACTGCTCTAACAGTTAGGAAGTTTTCCCTGATATTCAGTCTAAATCTAATTTTCTGTAGTTTGAGCCCAGTATTATGTGTCCTGCACTCTGGGGTGACTGAGAACTGATCCTGCCTCTCCTTTGTATGAATATTTTTCAGATTATTTGAAAAGTGTTATCATATCACCACTTTGTCTTCTTTTCTCAAGGCTAAACATGCCCAGTTCTTTCCATCTTCCCTCACAGGGCTTGGTTTCCAGCCCCCTGATCATCCTTGTTGCCCTCCTGCAGACTTGCTCCAGTTTGTTGGCATCCTTCTTGAAGTGTGGTGTCCAGAACTGGACACAGTGCTCTAGATGAGGTCTAACCTGTGCCGAATAGAGGGGGACTAGAACCTCACAGGCTATGGAGACTATACTTCTGTGTATGCATCCTAAAAGAGCATTGGCCTTTTTTGCAGCCATATTGCACATTTGGCTCACATTCAGCTTGGAAATTACAATAATTCCAAGATACTTCCCACTCACAATATTATTGAGCCAGGTATCCCTCACCTTGTAACTGGGCGGTTTTTTTTAAATCCCTAGGTGCAGTACTTTTCATGTATCCTGTTGAATTTCATTCTGTTGCTCCAGCCTATCAAGATATTTTTTCAAATGTTGTTCCTTTTTTTCCAAGGTACTGGCTATTCCTTCATTTGGCCTCACCTTGAGTTGCCATATGCCTTTATTTCTTCAAGCTAATAAGAGGCACAACACTTTTCCAATATTACTCAAGGACATATATACCTGGACATTTGTTTCATGTCCTGTCATTCCTGTATTGATCTTAGTACAGGTAGAATCACCTTCAGTGTCCTCGTAGTGACACCATCTGTGACTCTGCGTAGTGTACATGGGCAAGCAGACTATATATATATATAAGGTAAAGGTTCCCCTTGACATTAATCCAGTTGTGTCTGACTCTAGGGCGCGGTGCTCATCCCCGTTTCCAAGCCATAGAGCCAGCGTTTGTCCAAAGACAGTTTCCGTGGTCACGTGGCCAGTGTGACTAGACACAGAATGCCGTAACCTTCCCACCAGGGTGGTACCTATTTATCTACTCACATTTTTAACATGCTTTTGAAGTGCTAGGTCAACTATAAATATCTGTAGCTCTTCAACTCTAACTTTTTGGTTTCCGTTCACAGGTCATTGCTATCCAAATCGAATCTTGTATGGCCACCAAATGGCTACTGCAAGCCAGAAGTGAATTCAGGGGTCACATACTAGGGAGATGAAGAAATGTACCTGAGAGTCAAAGCTGGCTGGTGAGAACAGATAGCATCAACCTCTTGGAAGATAATTATGACCCTTATAACATTCCAGACCTTTATATGGGTTATAATCATCTTCAAACCCTTTCTTCCTGGGATGAGCCAGTGATTACTGTAGGTGGGCAAAGTCATCCTCCTCCTCCTCATCTTAGACCTGCAGAGCTGGAAGGGACCCTATGGATCATCAAGTCCAGTTACTGTCAAGGAGGCCAAGTGGAGAATTGAACTTCCAACCTCTGGCTCCACAGACAGATGGCTAAACCCCTGAGCCATCCAGCAGTCATTCCAGTTCTTGAGACCAATGTCCTGTCTAGGATGAGACTGTACCAGATCAACACACAAGACCATACATTCACAGAACTGCAGGCTTTTTGGAGCCAAACCAATAGGGAAACATCTGCTAAGGATGCATCTTTGTTGATGCAGCTGCCCAGGATCCATGCTATGTCTTGTTATATCATTACAGACCATTGTAAAAGGGACAGCCTGGCAGGAATGCCACAACGACCACTCTCGTCCTTCTCCACTAGTGACCACATGGAAGTTGTCATTCTTGTTATATGCCATCAAGTCATCTCTGGGCATATGATGGAGTGATCTCCAAAATGTCCAGCCCTCAGCTGCCAAGCTCATCTCCTATAAAGTCAAGACCTGAGGTTTCCTTGATGGAAAGAATCCATCTCATATTTGGTCATCCTCTTTTCCTGCTGCCTTCAACTTCTCCCAGCATTATTGTCTTTTCCAGTGAATCTTGCCTTCACGTGATATACCCAAAGTATGAGAACCTCCATTTCACAATGTTTGCCTCCAGGCAAGTTCAGGCTTGATTTGTTGTAGGATCCACTTGTTAATTTTTCTGGCAGTCCAAAGTATCCACAAATAAATGTTTCTCCCGACTCGCATCAGCTTTCCTCACTGCCCTGTTTTCACATCTATATACAGTAACTGGGAATACAATAGTGTGTATGATCTTGATCTTTGTCTCTAGTGATACATCCTTACACTTGATGATCTTCATTGCTGCCATTCTGATTCTCAATCTGTTTCTGATTTCTTGGCTGCCATCTCCATATGGATTAATGAATGAACCAAGATATACAAACTCTTTTAACAGTTTCTTTGCTGTTGACATTAAAGTTGTGCTGTTCTTCCGTTATCATGTTCAACTGCAGTTCTGCTTTGACACTTTTGTCTTTCATTTTCACCAACTGTCATTTTGAGTCATTGCTATTTTCTGCCAGTAAGATGATATAATCTACATATCTCAAATGACTGATGTTTCTTCCACAATTTTCACTCCTCTTTCATCTGAATATAAACCAGTTTTCTGTATTTGTTCTATGTAGAGATTGAACAGATAAGGGCATAAAATGCACCCTCGCCTGACACCTTTGCATATAGGGAACCATTCTGTCTCCATATTCTGTCCTAATAGTAGCTTCTTGTCCACAATACAGATTACGCATCAGGACAATCAACAGCTGAGGCACCCCCATTTCTTTCAAAACAGCCCATAATGGTTACAAAGTCAGAAGCTTTACTGTAGACTAAAAAAACATATACTGACATTTTTCTCAGATTCTTTGATATGATCCAGGTGAGCCAGTGGATATTTGTAATATGATCTCAAGTGTCTCTTCCTTTTCGGAATCCAGCTTGAAGATCAGGCATTTCTTGCTCCATATAAGGTAAAAGCCTTTTTTGCAACACCTTGAACATCACTTTGTTTGCATGGGAAATTAGACCAACCATCCTATAGTTGTTGCACTCCTTTATATTTATTTACATCAAACAATTCCAGACTGTGAACCATTGTTTTCTTTTCCATTTTTGTTAGCATAGTCTCATTAACATTTTGACAGATTCAGTCTCTGTGACTTGAAATAGTCCTATCTGTATCCCATCTACCCCAGTGATTTATTACTTCACTGTGCTTCCAAAGCAGCTTTCACTTCACCTTGTAGACTTGCAGGTCTTCATCACAGGATTCCTTTTCAAGGGAATCTGCCATTCTTTTATGTTTTCTGTATAAACTGTCTCTTTTCTGTTTCTACCTTCTCTTTATTTTTCCCCCAGATCAGATAGTGTGCTTCACTATTGGTCTTTCAATGTTCCTAGTCTGGGCTTAAATATCCTTTTGATTTCTTGGATTTTCTTGAAGAGATCTCTTGTTTTTCCTCTTTTGTTGTTGTCTTTGATTTCTTTTCACTGACCATTATAATAGTTCTCTTTGTCTCTACATGACAGTTGCCAAACATTTGCTTTCAGGATTCTGAACCTCCTTCTGTTATCTTTTACTTTTGCTTCTTGTCTGTCCTTTACAATTTTGTTCCTTCTGCAATCCATCTAGAATTTTATTTTCTTTTTATTACAGGAATGGTCATTTTGCATTATTTTGCATTCTAATATCTCTGTTTTCAATCCAGAGTCCTTCTTGTCAATTCAGTTTAGTAAGGCAAGTCTGTTCTTTATATGGACTTTAAATGCATCAAGAATGCTGTTTAAATTATATTTTGGCTCTAGGATTCTTTTAGTGTTCTTCTTCAGCTTTACTCTAATATTTGCAGTTAACAATTCATGATGAGTTCTGCAATATTTTCCTGGTCTTATTTTGAAAGAGAGAATACAGCTTTTCCACATCTTGCTTCCAGTTATATAGTCTATTTGATTTTTATATTGCCCATCTAGTGATGTTCATGTGTACAGTTGTCTGTTTGGTTCCTTGAAGCATTTATTGTTGGAAGCAACTATTTCCAAATAATTAGTTGACTGTCATTCCTTTTTAACCCAACAACAAAAATGTTACATGGCACATACTGTACACCTTAACAAGGGATAGCCCCACTCCGCCTGGGGTGCAATGCTAACTTTTCAGTTCCTTTTGGTTTTACAAGAGGCTGGATTCATTCAATGGTGTTAGAGAAGTATCACATGCTTTAGCTCTTATCTCGTACTGCATCCTGGGCATTGTCTTTTTTAGGTGTTGAGATGCCAGCAAGGTGAAAGGAAGAGAACATCTTCTGTACCACCAGCTAGTAGCAGTTATAAAGTCAAAAAGTAACTAAAATTACCCATGCTTGCTACTTTCAATGGAGATAAATTGCAATTGCTTGGGTAGAATTAACCGGTCAGTGGCTTGCCATTCCCTGAGATTTCAGGGCCAAATCTGAGATCAGAAATATGCACATTTGTGTTTCTGGACTATGCCTTCCCAGGCTGGGGATCCTGGGAATTTGTAGTTAAAAAAACCCAGAAAACAAATACACACACTTAATGGAGACCATCCTTTAGGAGGGATTTGTGATGCTATGGAATAAAGGCCTTTGTGTAATAATTACAATGTTGTGTGTGTGTGCCTTAAACGAATAATAGGTGTGCAACACATGTACATACTTCCCTATGCTGAGCCCCAGGAGAGAGTGGGGAGGAAAGATCTGCTCAGCTGTGAATAAAATAAATAAAATCACATGTTTTCCCTCTTTGAACACTCCTGGCTCTGAGATCGGGTTCCCTGACTAGGGAAACGCAGCCATTGCTTGACTTCAGCCAGCACCTGTAGACCTCTGGCAAACCTGTGCCCATTCAAAAACCCCAGTCCTGCGTCAGGGCCAGCCCCAAAAAGCCTCCGTCTCTACCCCAATGCTTTGGATCGCCAGGTTGATCCATGGAATGCGTTATTCAATTCTCTCGCGTTTATCTGAAAAGTAAACGAGAGGCCACGGCAGGAGAAGGGAAAACTTATGAGCTCAGCCGGAGGAATTTCTTCCTTGAAGTAGTGGATCATCACGGTGCTGATCTGTAGAATATATTATTCAAATCCCTTGAGCTTTGTTTTAAAAATAAATGAGGTACCAGGCCGAGGGAGGAGCTGAAGTCAGACAAAGATGCATCCATGGCTAAGATGATGCTCGTCATTAGCTGGTGATGCTTTACACTGGGGTGGGGTGGGGGGGTTTCACAGCCTTCTCATATGATTTAAATGCCTAAGCACATAAAAGATTCCCTGACCTTCCGATAGCGGGCTCCAGATCCCGCTGAGAGCGTGCACACCGTGCGCTGTGCCATCATCACACATGAATGAGAAACAGCCCGGCGAATTTACGGATAAACAGGGATGTAGCTTTGTATGTGGTTGGGGCACGGACATTATTTTTTTATTTTTTTGCATTTAATGATCAAATGCACAAGAGTGCCTTGAACTCTCAGAACATGAAATGGGGAAAGAACTCAAAGGGAAGGGGGGAAAAAATCTTTCCGCACCACGAACGGTGGGCGCCCCTGGGTGAAGCCTGTCAGGAGCGAGTTGAAGGCAGATAAGTCTATAACCTTGTGAAAGTCTAACAAGAGAGCAACAGCCACTGTGGTCGCTGGCTCCCGGAGAAAGGGGAAGCGATGCCGTCTACAGCAACGGAACAGATAATATTTTATCTCCCTCCGGATCAGCTAAGGTTTTTTTTTCTCTCCTTCTTTTTCCAGGAGAATGTTGCAAAGTTAAAATTTGGATGCTTGCAGACAAACAACTACCGGTACAACTTAGCAAAAGCTTGCTTTAAATCTCTCTCTTATTTATTTATTTATTTGTTTGTTTGTTTGTTTGTTTGTTTGTTTCAATTTATTTTATTTTATTTTATTTATATCCCAGCTATCTGGTCGGGTCAGGACCACTCTAGGCGGCTTCTCAGTCCTGTTTAGGCTCAGAGGAGGGCAGAAAGGATGATCAGGGGACTGGAAACGAAGCCCTATGAGGAAAGACAGAAAGAAATGGGCATGTTTGGCCTTGAGAAAAGAAGACTGAGGGGAGACAGGATAGCAATTTTCAAATATTTGAAAGGTAGTCATGCAGAAGAGTGGCAGGAACTATTCTTGATCATCCCAGAGTGCTGGGCATGTAATAATGGGCTCAAGCTAGTAAAGGCAAAGGTTCCCCTTGACATTTAGTCCAGTCATGTCCAACTCTAGGGCGCAGTGCTCATCCCAGTCTCCAAGCCGTAGAGCCAGTGTTTTGTCCGTAGACAGTTTCTGTGGTCACGTGGCCAGCATGACTAGCCGTGACCTTCCCACCGTGGTGGTACCTAATTATCGACTCACATTTTTGCATGCTTTCGAACGGCTAGGTTGGCAGGAGCTGGGACAAGCAATGGGATCTCACTCTATCGCATGGATTCTATCTTACAACGGCTGGTCTTCCGACCTTGCAGCACAGAGGCTTCTCCGGTTTAAGCCACTGCGCCACCACATCCCTGGTCTCAAGCGATCATAAGATCAAATCCACACAACTGAGTGAGCTCCTGTCACTTTGTCCCAGCTCCTTGCCAACCTAGGAGTTCAAAAGCATGCAAATGTGAGTAGATAAATAGGTACCACATTGGTGGGAAGGTAAAACGGCGTTCCCTAGTCACGCTGGCCACGTGAGAATGGAAGCTGTCTTCGGACAAACGCTAGCTCTATGGCTTGAAAACAGGATGAGCACCGCCCCCTAGAGTTGGACACGACTGGACTAAAAATGTCAAGGGGAACTTTTACCCTTATCTTATGCAGGAAAACTGTTAGAGAAGTTTGACAATGGAACCAAAGGCCTTGGAAGGTGGTAAGTGCTCCAGAGCTGGAGGCATTCAAGGGAAAAATGGGATTACGTGGATGGAAGGTGTGTGTGTGTTTGTGTTCTTTAGTGGACCCAGAATCCAAATTCCCATTGTCAGAACTTCTCAGGGGATACTTCTACCGTACAGGTATTGCTATTTTAATGGTAGAAACGGGGCAAAGATAAATAAAATAAAATAATTTGAGGCACTGATAACCACTTTTGTCTTTGTTTGAAACGTGTAGGGGGAGCGCGTCTTGTGTTAAAATGAAATCCTACTTTCTGGAATATTAAAGGAGACCTTTAAAACAGAATTTTAGTTAGAAAACCCTCTAGTTGTACTGCCAAATTTCAGGGACTTCAACAGAGCAGAATTAGTTTCAAATTTCTACAAGAAAAAACCACCTTGTTTTGTTCTCATTAACTGGCACTTACAGTCTCCATAGCTCAATCTGAGACGCAGGTAAGTGAAAGAATAAAAAGTTTCATTGACTCACCGTTGAACAGATCAAAAAACAGCATACTATACAGAAATGACTGCTTACAGCAACAGGTCTCAACAGACTCACAGCCTGCTTCCAGCAACTCCTGCAGATGACATTCAATGGCAAACTGCACTACTTTCAGTAGAGTAAAAGAGAGAGGGGGAAAGACGCTTCAGCAGAGAGGCGTGACTCCCTTTGAAATCAGAGGCAAGGAAGAAACAACTGGTTACTCCCGGATTGATTGACAGTCTCCCCAGACAAACCTACTAAAGACAGCATACGAGGTTGTGATAACTCCAACAAAAACAAGATATGTACTCTCCGCAAGCCTTCTGTTAACTCAGGATACCGTTTCCAATTTTTTTCATCACCCGGTTCTGGCAGCAGAGTGGTAGATATTAGCTGTGTTGTTGTGAGGCCAGAAGGAACACATGGGATAGTGAGGACATGGAATCCACTTGCTCGCCCTTATGCAGACAAAATGGCAGGAACTCATTGGGTACCTAACATCTTGAAAGGATCCCGTAACACTTTTTTGAGCAATGCAAATGAGCTCCCGTTTGGAAATAACCGAGAAAGGAGTCAAATTATGCCACCAGGGCCTGCACGTCACTCAAGTTGGGTCAGGAAGAACATATAAAGTGGGCATTTTCCTCCACACATACCATGATTCGTTACCATATGAGTCATAAAACGAGGTATATATTTAAATTCTGAGGTGATATTTTCCATATCCTTAAATTAACACCCTGGGGCTTTCCTGCCACATCCGCACCTGCATCCCTTTTTTTGCTATTTTTGTTAAAAAAAACTAAGCTCCGTCTCAGAGAAAACTCCTACAAAACTTGCTAACGATTCCATAACTTTCTAGTTCATCCCTAATCAAGGTACTATCTCGTTTAGATTTGTTTTTAACATCGGATGGGCTCAAAACATATTTATAAATAGTCCAATTTATTTTGAAGTCTTATTTTTCCAGGTATTTTCCTTTCAACATCATGAATTTATCCCCTCAAGTCAGTTCCTCTTGGATCCCTTTTCATCTTCTTGATGCATGTTACAGGTAGAAGGGTCTTGGATGCCCCTTAGTTTGAGTATCCTTCTTTCAACGTCTTTATTCATGTCCAACATGGCAATGGGTATCTAGTCACATATATCTAGAGCCTATACATCTTCACAGCAACACTGGGTCCCACCATCCCCCGGGATCAATGTCCTCAATTATGATGATCTTTCTCCTCTGCTTCCATCTATGCACATTTCATCACTTGCCTTTGAGGGATGGGAATTCTTATTTGAAAGCAACAAATATCTGATTTGTTGGGTCATGCCGTCTTTCTTTCCTCTGAAAGCTCCTCCCACAAAATTCTGTCTCTCTACCTTTGTCGCATAAAATATAATGCCATGTCATCTGTGAAAAAGAGATTAGCATAGCACTAAACATTGGCTCGGGCATGTCATGAGAGTGGCTGATGGTCGGATTCCAAAAGATCTCCTGTGTGGAGAATTAGGGCAGGGAAATCACCTCAGAGGGAGACCACAGCTGCGATACAAGGAGATCTGCAAGCAGGAACTGAAGGCCTTGGAAATGGACCTCAACAGATGGGAAACCTTGACATCTGAGCGTTCAGCCTGGAGGCAGGCAGTGCATCATGGCCTCTCCCAATTTGAAGAGACTCTTGTCCAGGAGGCTGAGGCAAAGAGGCAGTCCTGAAAGCAGCCAAACCAGGGAGCTGGAGAGGGGACGGATTGGATTTGTCTTCAGTGCGGAAGGGATGGTCACTCTCAAATTGGCCTTCTCAGCCAAACTAGACGCTGTTCCAAGCCCTCTATTCTGAGCACGTTACCATAGTCTCTTGAGACTGAAGGATGCCTACACCCAAACATTATGAAATTGGTAGTTGACTGCATCAAATTCCAAAGAAAACAATTTAGATCTTGAAGGGCATAAATGTAGTCCCTACAGTGAAAGGGAATAGGTCATAAAATCTTCCCAATGTGTCAGAGAGTTAAAGACTATGTGAAGGACAATTGAGGGCGTCCACACACTGGCCAGTTCCTCTTTCTCCTGAGCCATATCATTAGCCCTGGTTTGTAGAGGCTAAAGTGAATTCCCTGATAATCAAGGGATAAACAGATAACCTCTTGAACAAAGATTTACGAATTTTGAGAACAGAGATTAACTTCTTTCCTCTTTTTTTCCTATCTGTACTGCCTAGGCATCTTCTACTCCATGTTATTGTCACAGACAGCCATGTGAGGGGAGGCTGGACTCAGAGAAAGGGACTAGTTCAAGACCACCCAGTGGCTCATGAGTATTTGAATTAACCGAAGTAGAGTCTCCAAAATCCCATGAGGTACTAGATCGCCTCCTTTGGACACTGTTTAGGCCTCATCTTGAGTCCTATGTCCAGTTCTGGACACCACACTTTAAGAAGGATGCCGATGAACTGGAGTAAGTTCAGAGGAGGGCAACCAGGATGATCAGGGAGCTGGAAACCAAACCCTGTAAGGAAAGATGGAAAGAACTGGGTTAGACCTCATCTAAAGAACTGGGCATGTTTAGCCTTGAGGAAAGAAGACTGAAACAAGATAGGATGGCACTCTTCAAATACTTGAAAGGGAGTTATACGGAGGTGGGGCAGGATCTCATCTCAATCATCCCAGAATGCAGGACACATAATAATGGGCTCAAGCTCCAGAAAGCCAGCTGAACATCAGGAAAAACTGCCTGTTAGAGCAGAAGGGCCATGGAACCAACGACCTCGGGAGGTGGTGAGCGCTCCAACGCTGGAGGCATTCAGAAGAAAACTGGACAACCCTCTGTCAGATCAGCTTTGATTGGGATTCCTTCACTGAGAAGGGGGTTCAGCTTGATGGCTGTATAGCCCCCTTCCAACTCCATGATTCTAGGACTCTATAATTGAACCTGCATCTTCTGAGCCCAATCCCCACGCTGACACTCCAGCTGCTCTACCACACTCCTCTTATTCTTCAGCCATGTCTCAAGTGACTGCAGAATACCATATTTGCACAGGAGATAAGTTATTTTCCATGCAAGAGGGATTCTTCTTACCAATATTTGCATACATTACCTTTTTGGGTAATTTGGGGGACTCTGGTGGATGCAACCTCCAAAAGTAAGATTTCCGGCCTCTGATCCTGTCTGTCTCTTGAATATCTGCCCCTCTAATCAATACTTTGTTATCTAGACAGGGCAAGGAATGAGCAAGCTGCCATCCTATACACACAGGGGAATAAACTTTCTTGAAGTCAGCAGGGATTACCTCTGAGTAGACACTCTTAGCAATGTCGTGTGAGTTCATGGGAGTCCAAATTTATTAAGGCTCAATTGATTCTTTCCTTTTGCAAGGCAAAGAGAAACATAATCTCCTTCGCTCGGTCGACGGCAAAGCCTTAAAAGGAAAAGAGCTTCCTGAGGTGTCCTTAACAAGAAATATGCCTTCCTGTACCCACAGAATTCTTTTCTTTTGAAGGCTTGTTCTTCCTGCCCCGTTTTTGGCTTCTGAAAATTTCTACTTTCAGTCTTCCAGTTTCTTAAAAAAACACACACACAGAACACTTGTCTTTAGAACCTATTTGCAAGAAAGAAGAAGAAGAAGAAGAAAAGAGCCAGACTTATTCTCAAGAGATCTTGATGGATTTCTACCAACGGGGATTGCCACTTTCTCTGTCTGTGCGTGTTGGTGTGTGAGATAGTTTTCATAGGCACGGAGAGAAGTCAATCAAGTCAAACAAGTCAACATAAAGCCCATTTCTTCCTTCATACTGGCCTTGGGGGAGAGAGAGAAAGAGAGCACTTGACAGAGCATTTCTGAAACACCTTGGCAAGGTGCTAGATCACATCAAGGGACCTTAGTAAGCTTGCCAGTTCCTAGGGCACCAGCTGGAGTCTTAGCACCAAGTGGTACTAGAGGAGGAGAAAGTTGTGATGGTTGAGGTTTGTGTGATATGTCTAAGGCCACCCTTTCCACCCACTCCCAACTGGTGGTACCAAGGCTTTTAAATATGTGTATATGTACTATTCCTGTATGTATGTATGTATGTATGTATGTATGTATGTATGTATGTATGTATGTATGTATGTATGTATGTATGTATGTATGTATGTATGTATGTATGTATGTATGTATGTATGTATGTATGTGTTGTTGTTGTTGTTGTTGTTGTTTAATCATTCAGTCATGTCCGACTCTTCATGATACCATGGACCAGAGCACACCAGGCCCTCCTGTCTTCTACTGCCTCCCGGAGTTGGGTCAAATTCATGTTGGTCGCTTCGATGACACTGTCCAACCATCTCATCCTCTGTCGTCCCCGTCTCCTCTTGCCTTCACACTTTCCCAACATCAAGGTCTTTTCCATAGGAGTCTTCTCTTCTCATCAGATGGCCAAAGTACTGGAGCCTCAGCTTCAGGATCTGTCCTTCCAGTGAGCGCTCAGGGTTGATTTCCTTCAGAATGGATAGGCTTGATCTCCTTGCAGTCCAGGGCACTCTCAAGAGCCTCCTCCAGCACCACAATTCAAAAGCATCAGTTCTTCGGCGGTCAGCCTTCTTTATGGTCCAGCTCTCACTTCCATACATCACTACTGGAAAAACCGTAGCTTTGACTATGCGGACCTTTATCTGCAAGGTAATGTCTCTGCTGTTTAAGATGCTGTCTAAGTTTGTCATCATGTATGTCTTACTGTCCAAAAAAGCAGGGATCAAGAGTTGTGGGAATGCGAAGACTCACAAACACACATGTATGTACAGTATATGCATATACATATGTATATGTAGGAAATATAGAACTGCATATAGCTGAAGATTGAAGGGCAGATTCCACTGTCTTATTGAGGCCAGGATTTTCCCCCCAAAAAGATGTGTCAGGGATTATTTTAATTTTCTTTTGTTTCTTCTTCTGCCTTTTCTTTTTGCTTTCTGGAGAGGGTGGCTTCACTGAAAAGCAGATGGCAGCCTCAGGCCAAAATGGAAATTTTAATAAGAACAACAACAACAACAACAATAATGGATACTGAACTTTGCAAGCCAGTGGTCGCTTCCTTCAAGCCGTCTGAACTAGGTCTTTGTAGCTTTCCCACAGAACTGACCCTTATAACTGTAAGCGGCTGATCGGGGTGAAAAAAACAAAGCACTGGAGAAAAAGTACAAGCTGACCCAGCAGTGACCTTCCTGCAGCCAGGTGTGGGAAAGGAGGGAGAGCGGCTAGGCGAACTCGGTTCTAGTGCATTCCACTTGAATTTTCCTTTTGCTTCCAGGGTTGATAAAAGTCTCCGAATGCAAAGGGCAGGCGCGGATGGGTGGAAATGAGTTTTTCCTCCCCAGGACTCAGCCATGGGTTCAACAAGATAAAAGAGGGCTCTGTTTAAATTACTGACTGTGACAAACCCAGACCTACTGGGATATGTCACACAGTTACACTAAGCTGCCACCAACCATTCCCTATAAGAAGTCACACAGACCAGGGATGGATTTTCAAACAATAAAAGAATAAGGTTTATTTTAAATACACACACAGGAAAATAAAACAATCAGATGAATAGGATAAAGTAACGTGGCTTATTCTCACTCATACAAGCATACAGTTTGGTTCACCCAGAACCCTTAACTTAAAGCACAGACCCTGAACCTATCAGTTCTGGCTAACCAACAGACACCTGAACCTATCAGGTTGGTACTCTGACACACAGAAGTACCCTGTCTGACACACAGACTCCCACAACAGCTTCTTCTTCCCAGCTGCTGCTTCGTCACAACCCAGTGTCTCTCAGCATCTCATAAACTCTCCACACACGCTTCACATATATATACAGTACAGCCCCTCCTCCTGATGTCCCGCCTTCCACTCCCCATAGGATGGAACTTTCCCTCCAAACCCATGACAGACAGGTAACATCAGTGCTGTATGTAACACCTCCCCTCTTTATAAGTTGTTTTGTAGGGGGAAAGCTAACGTGCTTTTCACCAAAAAACAACCTGTATAAAATACACAACAACAGTTATACATACCATATTATACTTACACATACTTACATTCTAAGTTAACCATAGCAATTAGGCATTTAAACATTTACCATATACATTACATCAATTTACTTTTATTCATACAAACCAAATTCAAAACCAGGTACATTTAACTTTTTGTTCACCATTATATACACATAGTCCATGTTCTTTCGCCGTCTTCATTCTTCAGGTCTTCTTGATAAGGCGTCAGCAACACAGTTCACTGACCCTCTGACCACCTTCACTTCAAAGTCATAGTCCTGTAGGTTTAAAGCCCACCTCATAAGTTTGCTATTGTGGGTTTTCATTGTCTTTAACCATTGCAGTGGTGAATGGTCAGTGCACAAAGTAAAATGTCTTCCCCAGATGTAAGGCTTGGCCTTCTGGATCGCGTAGACTATGGCCAAACACTCCTTCTCCACGGTTGCCAAATGTCTCTCACCTTTTTGAAGTTTCCTACTCAGGTAGGACACTGGATGCTGGTCACCATTCTCATCCTCCTGGCACAGAACTGCTCCTACCCCGCTGTTAGACGCATCGGTGTAGATGATGAACTCCCGGTCGAAGTCTGGAGCACGCAGGACAGGATAGTTGATTAACGCCTCCTTCAACCTCTGGAACGCCGCCTCACAGTCGCTGGTCCAAGGGATGCGGTCATCAGCCTTCTTCCTCGTCAGATCGGTCAGCGGAGCCGCAATCTCGCTAAACCTCGGGATGAACTTTCTGTAGTAGCCCACCAACCCAAGAAATGATTTGACTTTTTTCTTGGTGGTGGGTCTGGGCCAATCACGAACTGCTTCTATTTTGGCCTCCAGGGGTTTTATCATTCCTCCCCCTACCATGTGACCCAAGTATTTTATTTCTGGGCTACCCAGCTGACACTTGCTGGCCTTTACTGTTAGCCCTGCTGCACTTAACCTCTGCAGCACTAACTCCAGGTGTATCAGGTGATCTTCCCAGGTATTACTGAAGATCCCTATGTCGTCAATGTAGGCCACTGTAAAGTCACTGAGCCCTGCCAAGGTCTGGTCCATCAGCCTTTGGAATGTGGCTGGTGCATTTCTGAGACCAAAGCTCAGGACTCGAAACTCATAGAGACCAAAAGGGCTGCAAAAGGCAGTCTTTTCTTGATCCCTGGGATCAATTCTTAATTGCCAATATCCCTTTACCAGGTCCAATGATGAGATGAACCGACAACCCCCTATGGTTTCAATCAGGTTGTCTAGCCTGGGCATTGGGTAGGCATCAGGAGTGGTTACACGGTTTAATTTCCTGTAATCGACACAAAACCTAATGCTCCCATCAGGCTTGTCCACAAGGACTATCGGAGAGGACCAAGGACTAGAAGAGGGGACGATTATGTTCTCCCTCAGCATCTCGTCCAGCTCCTTCCGCACCTTGTCCCTATAGGGTCCCGTTACTCGGTATGGGGATACTGCCTGCGGGGGTGCATCCCCTGTGTGGATCCGATGCATCACTCCCTTCACTATCCCCGGCTTGTTGGAAAACACCTGTTGATATTTACTAAGCAGCATTTTTAGTTCTTGCTGCTGGTCTTGGGTGAGTGCAGGACTGATCTTTACCTCCTCTGGGTTGTATTTTACTTCCCCTCTACCCTCCCAGAAGGGTAATTCAGCTTCCTCACTCTCAGCTGCTTTTATCGCGAATAAAACCCTCTGTTCCCCTCTGTAGTAGGGTTTTAGGGCATTCACATGAACCACCCTCCTTGCTTGGTTCTCCTCCTGCTCTATTAGGTAGTTCAGGTCTGACATCTTGGAAATGACCCTATATGGTCCTGCCCATTTGAGCTGCAGTTTATTCTCTCTGCAGGGCCTAAGCCAAAGCACTTCCTCCCCTGGGTCAAAGTGCCTCTCTCTAGCTTTGTGGTCATACCATGTTTTCTGTCTGGCCTTCTGAGCCTGCAGGTTTTCTGCTGCCAGCTCTAGATTTCTCCTTAGGTCATTCATCAAGGTGTCTATGTATGTCACAACGTCTTGTGGGTCATCCTGGGTGATCTGCTCCCAATTTTGTTTGATCAAATCAAGGGGCCCTTTCACCCTTCTCCCAAGTAAAAGTTCAAACGGACTGAACCCGGTACTGGCTTGTGGCACTGATCGATAAGCAAACAAAAGGGATTGCAGCTTCTGGTCCCAATTGTTTGGATTCTCTGCCAAGTAAGCCCTAATCATGCGCATTAGAGTCCCATTGAACTTCTCAGTTAACCCATTACTTTCAGGATGATAGGCAGTGGTTTCCTTGTGCTTTATTCCACAGATTTGCCATAAGCGTTTCATGAGCTTTGATGTGAACGATGCGCCCAAATCTGTGATTATCTCTGAGGCAAATCCCATCCTGGACATATACCCCACCAAAGCATCGGCCACTGTGTTAGTTTCAATGTTAGTCAAGGGTATGGCTTCAGGATACCTTGTGGCATGGTCCACAATTGTTAGAATGAACCTGTTCCCCCTCTTTGTGGCCTTGGGCAAAGGTCCCACAATATCCACCCCTATGCATTTGAACGGAGTGTCAATCACAGGCAAAGGGCACAACTTTGCTTTGGTCCTGTCGCGGTTATTCCCCTGCCTTTGACACACATCACATTGTTTACAGAACTCCCTGATCTGCTTCCCTATGTCAGGCCAGTAAAAATTCTGTGTGATTCTCTGCTGTGTTTTGTTCACTCCTAAGTGCGCAGCAAACATGTCAGAGTGACCCCTTTGTAAGATCATGGGGCGATACTTTTCAGGTACCACCAGCTGACTTCTGATCCCATCTCCCCCTTTTGAGATATTCCTCAGGGTTTCTCTATATAAAATCCCTTTTTTCTCCAGAAATCTCACTGGGGTTTCAGGTGTTAGCTGGGCGTCAGTCACCTGTTCAAAACACTTTTGGAGAGTGGCGTCTGCCTTTTGCTCCTGTCCAAATCTGCTGTCTGTGGTTAAGGTTTCCACCACAGCTTCTGAACTCCCCTCTGCTTCCGTCTCTGGCTCATCATTACCCCCCTGAACTGTCCCTGTGGTGGCTTGTGAGCGTGTAATCACTAGCACCCGTTTCACATGTTCAGCCAGGTCATTTCCCACGAGCACGGCTGCTGGCAGAGTCGATGAAATCGCTATCCGCCAATCTCCCCTCCAGCCTTGAAAGTTGACAGGTACCTCTGCTACTGGCAGAGAGATTACCTGCCCCTCAATCCCTGCCACCTTCATGCTCTCATTTGGGATTATAAACTCCCTAGGAATAATATCTGGATGGCACAGGGTTACCTGGGAACAAGTGTCCCGCAGCCCCCTATACTGACGGTCAAGTATTCCTACGTCCACCCCTGCTGTCTCAAACAACTGAGAATCTGTTTTCACCAGCAAGCAGCGCTTTACCTCCACAAGAGGACCATTTTCCTCAGCCTGATCAGCAGAGGTAGCTGTTCCAGACTGAGTAGCCATGGCAACTGGCTCCCTCAGTGACACTGAGCCTTGCTCTTTCTGGACACAGAACACAGCTTTTGGCTTGGTCCCACTAGCATTCTGAGGCACCATTCCTTTTAGCTGCTTTAATTTCTCACACTCTGAGATTAGATGACCCTTTCCCTGACAGAAATAACATTTTCTGGTGTATTTTGATTCTCTCTCATCTTGTTTTGATTTTCCCTCCAAAATCTGAGGTCTTGGTTTCATGTCTGAGGGCTTCCCTTCACCATGGGCCCCTCCCCCTTGCTGGCTTTTCCCTGGTCCCTGAGAGTACTTGCTGTAGGTTTCTTTGGGTTTACCTACAGATTTCCCCTCACCCAAGGGCTTTCTTATTTGGGAAATAAAATCTGCGACCTCCGCGGCTTCTGCCACAGATTTCGGTTTCCTTTCCCTCACCTGGAATTTCAATTCCCCATGCAGGACTGAATAGAACTGTTCCAGTGCTATCAAGTCTTTAAGCTGCTCATAGGTCTCTGTTCCCTCCTGCGATAGCCATTTCTCAAGCAGCCTCACCAATTGGGCCCCCACTTGGGTAAAAGTCTGTTCTGGTTTTTTGGTGAGGGACCTGAATCTTTGTCTCAGCTGCTCTGCATTTATCCCATGTCTGGCAAACACCAGTTTTTTAAACTCTGCAAAATCTTTCATCAGTTCCTCAGGCATCTCGGCATAGACCTCAGCCAGGCTACCACTGATTAAAGATCGCATGATGGTCATCTTCTCAGTTTCCCTCACTGAGAAGTCCACAAACGCTCTTTCCACTAGGGAAAAGAACACCTCAGGACAATCTCCCTTGTGGTACACAGGGAATTTCTTCAGGTCAGCCTTAGACAATTGGCCTCCCTCAGAATCCCTATTGTTATTATTGTTCTGGTTCATCAGTTCCAGTTTTCTTAATTCAAACGCCATTTTCTCTCTCTCCAATCTTTCTTCTCTTTCCAATCTCTCTATTTCAAATTGCCTTTGTTTCTCCCTTTCCCTTTGCTCCATTTCAAATTGCCTTTCCCTTTCCTCCCTTCTTTCTCTCTCTAATCTTTCCTCCATTTCCCTCACCCTCAGTTCATGCTGTTGGGCTAGGAGTATTTTTCTGAGTTCTGGGTCCTGCT
The DNA here is from genome assembly GCF_051106095.1 of Pogona vitticeps. Taxonomy (NCBI): domain Eukaryota; kingdom Metazoa; phylum Chordata; class Lepidosauria; order Squamata; family Agamidae; genus Pogona; species Pogona vitticeps. The sequence continues at coordinate 9,218,387 of NC_135783.1, forward strand.
CTCCTGTGCTGTCACCTTGCACTGAGCCAAATTCCTCCTCAGAACCTTGGTCAATCTGGGGGTCTTTCACTTCACTCATTTCTGCTACTTGGCTTCGAGTCAAGGGCATAACCCCCCCCTCAGAACAGGCTGCTTTAAAAAGTCAAGCCTCAAAATAAAACGACCACTTTTTTCCTTTTTGCCTCAGACCCAGCTCTCCCTAGAGATTGCTGCTGTTCTTCAGCACTAACTTGCAACAGTATCGAGTCAGAGCCTACCCCCCTCTGCTGGGCCTCTCAGCTGGCAAGCTAGCTCACTGTTACTACGCAGATTTGCCTCAGCTTTTTCCCGCCAAAACTAGACTGCCTCAGAGCACCTTAATCTAAGTCTCCCCAGTTGGCACGTTCTTCTACTAGCGCACCTCCCCGTGAGGTACACCTAGAAGATTACCTACGCGCCTCAGACTGTCCCTGACTAGACCCCCCTTGCTCTGGGCACACTTGCCAAGGCTTTGCTGGACCGCTGGACAACTGGACCAGTCGTATCCCACACGCTGGACACCAATCAATGTGACAAACCCAGACCTACTGGGATATGTCACACAGTTACACTAAGCTGCCACCAACCATTCCCTATAAGAAGTCACACAGACCAGGGATGGATTTTCAAACAATAAAAGAATAAGGTTTATTTTAAATACACACACAGGAAAATAAAACAATCAGATGAATAGGATAAAGTAACGTGGCTTATTCTCACTCATACAAGCATACAGTTTGGTTCACCCAGAACCCTTAACTTAAAGCACAGACCCTGAACCTATCAGTTCTGGCTAACCAACAGACACCTGAACCTATCAGGTTGGTACTCTGACACACAGAAGTACCCTGTCTGACACACAGACTCCCACAACAGCTTCTTCTTCCCAGCTGCTGCTTCGTCACAACCCAGTGTCTCTCAGCATCTCATAAACTCTCCACACACGCTTCACATATATATACAGTACAGCCCCTCCTCCTGATGTCCCGCCTTCCACTCCCCATAGGATGGAACTTTCCCTCCAAACCCATGACAGACAGGTAACATCAGTGCTGTATGTAACACTGACAACTTCTATGGGAGGAAGAAAGAGAGAGAGAGAAGGGAGGGGTGCTTTTTCTGACATGGGGAAGGGAAAGACACCATCTCTCTTTTTTTAAAAATTGAGGTTTTTGCCGTGTTGTGCGTTATAATCACCATCATAATGTTGGAACTGCAAAGCTGGAAGGGACTCTGTGGAGCCCTGGGTCCAGCCCCTGTCAATGTGGCACAGTGGGGAATCTCTACAATGAGATACTTGAACCACCGTGCTATCCGGTGGTCCTAGAAAGACTGGAAAGGAAGAAAGTTCAGTGATGAAAGAGAGGGCACTGTCTAGATATACACAGCCTGGTGCGAGGGACAATAAACAAGCAGAAAGAGAGAGAGAGAGAGAGAGAGAGAGAGAGAGAGAAAGAAAGAAAGAAAGAAAGAAAGAAAGAAAGAAAGAAAGAAAGAAAGAAAGAAAGAAAGAAAGAAAGAAAGAAAGAAAGATGGTAGGATTTAGGTTGGAACTTGAGCTCAATGTCTCAGCCATTGAAGATGAACGTGGACCATAGATCTAGGACAGTGCTTCCCAAACTTGGGTCACCCAGATGTTCTTGGACTGCAACTCCCAGAAACCTTGGCCAACACAGCTGGTGGTGAAGGCTTCTGGGAACTGCAGTTGAAGAAAACTTGGGTTGCCGAAGGTTGGAAACTAAAGATGGGTACAAACCAGAAAACGGGTGGTTCATGATGGTTCGTGACTACCCATGAACTACAGACCATCATGAACTCCCCAAAAAACAAACCAGCAGAGGACAAGAAAGTCCAATGGAGGCCAGTGGCTATGCTTTCGCAGGCTATCATTCTGCTCCTGGTTTTAGTAAGAATGTTACAGGACCCCTCGAAGGGTGTCAATCCTTAGTTCCCCAGAATAGGTTCAGTACATCAGATGGCTGCTTTGAAAGTTTGGACTAAAACCTAAGCATCACCAGCCTGAATTGAGGTTGTCATCTCAGCTGGAAGATGCTGGAAGAGAATCCTGTACATCCTACGCTTGGTCTCCCAAGGTAGTTTGATGCCTTCAAGTAGAGTGGAAGATGCAGTCCCATCATCAGCGGAAGATTAAACTGCCAGGTCAGCAGTTTTTGAAGAATGAGAAGAGATGCCCTTTGTGTCTTCACCTTCAGCAGCAATACATCTCAGCTGGGTATTTACTGGCTGTGCTCATTCGTTCGTTTAGTTGTTTAGTCGTGCCCGACTCTTCGTGACCCCATGGACCAGAGCACGCCAGGCCCTCCTATCTTCCACTGCCTCCCGGAGTTTGGTCAAATTCATGTTGGTGGCTTCGATGACAGTGTCCAGCCATCTCATCCTCAGTCGTCCCCTTCTCCTCTTACCATCACATTTTCCTAACATCCAGGTCTTTTCCAAGGAGTCTTCTCTTCTCATGAGATGGCCAAAGTACTGGAGCCTCAGCTTCAGGATCTGTCCTTCCAGTGAGCACTCAAGGTTGATTTCCTTCAGAATGGATAGGTTTGTTCTCCTTGCAGTCCAGGGGATTCTCAAGAGCCTCCTCCAGCACCACAATTCAAAGGCATCAATTCTTCGCCGATCAGCTTTCTTTATGGTCCAGCTCTCACATCCATACATCACAACAGGATAAACCATAGCTTTGACTATGCGTACTTTTGTTGGCAAGGTGATGTCTCTGCTTTTTAAGATGCTATCAAGGTTTGTCAACCTAATGAGCTGTGCTCATTAGGTTGGATCTTTAAGGAGTTGACCTTAGAGTCCACTGCTCCTGACAACGGCACTGAGGCTGGGTAGCAGGTAATGTAATGACCTTCAAGAATATCCTGTCGGTGGGGAGTGTTCTCAGGCACCTGCAAGGCCAGCTGTCCATCCTTTTTGGAGGATGAAGGCCCTATAGTTCACCTCTTCCAGCACTAAGTATGCCCACTAGGTAGAAGTACATAAGTGGAAGAGAAGGGCCATTTAGTGCCTTGCAGACATAGAAAGGGACTAGGAAATCCCATATGGAACATTGCCTGAGGCTTGGAGTTGATTTTGAAACAGTGCCTGAAGAGTCTTTCTATCTCTACCGGCTGTTCTTCCTCCCTCTTGGGAATTTTTACATGAGAGCCAGAATGTTACAGTGAATGAGAGACAGTATGGGGTAATGGCTAGATTTTTGGACTGGAGCTCTGGAGATCCATGTTCTAGTCTCCATTTAGCCATAAAAATTCAGTGGGTGATCCTGGGCCACTCTGCCTTCGTCTCGCCTAACTTTTAGGATTGTTGTTGTTGTTACGATGATACGAAGAAGAACCAACATACACCAGCTTGAGTTCAGCAGCAAAACGATAGGATGTAAAAGGAAGGAAGAAAGAGTCAGGAATTTCATGGTTCATTAGGTATGTGCCATCAAGATACTTCCAATTTATGGCTACCCTAGTGGGTTTTCTGAAGTATATGCAGCGTTCAAGAGTGGTTTTACCATTTCCACACATAGCCTAGGTGTTTTCATGACTAAGCAAGGATTGGAACCCAGATCTTTGGAACCCTACTCCAACTGTCTGTCTTCTATACCTTGCTGGCTTTCCTTTCTACTACGTCGGAGAGAAATGATAGCACTTTTCAAATACTTAAAAGATAGTCATATAGAGGAGAGGCAGGATCTGTTCTCCATCATCCCAGAGTGCAGGACATGTAACGATAGGCGCAAGTTACAGGAAGCCAGATTTTGGCTGACTAATCAGGAAAAACTTCTTAATTCTTAGAGCAGTATGACAATGGAACCAGTGACTTCAGGAGCTGGTGAGCGCTGCAATGCTGGAGGCATTCAAGGGAAAAGTGGACAACCCTCTATCAAATTTGCTTTGATTTGGATTCTTGCCCTGAGCAGGGGGTCAGACTCGATGGACCAGTTAATTTAAGATTCTATGATTCTGCGCTATTGGGCAGAACACAATTTCCTCAGCACCTCCCTTTTAATGCTGAGATCACTACGTGGGTCTTCTTCACAGGGCTGGTGCGAGGCGTGAAGCAAATAATATCCATGGCACATTCTGGCACTTGAACGGACTGTCTGAACGCATCTCTTTCCCCCCCCCCCCACCTTTCTCTTTGACTTCTATTAATTTTTTAAATTTTTCCTACCAGGTCTGCATTTGAATGCAGTGTTCAAACGTAACAATCATTTGATACACCAGAGAGAAGGAAGCAGAGTGAACATTGCAAAAAAGAAAAGAAAAGAAAAGGAAGGAAGCAAGGAAGGAAAGATGGATGGACGGAAGGAAGAAAGAAAGGAAGAAAGAAAGAAAGAAAAGGAAGGAAGGAAGAAAGAAAGAAAGAAAAGGAAGCAAGCAAGGAAGCAAGGAAGGAAAGAAGGAAGGGCATACGGATGTACAGATGTACGGAAGGAAGGAAGGAAGGAAGGAAGGAAGGAAGGAAGGAAGGAAGGAAGGAAGGAAGGAAGGAAGGAAGGAAGAAAAGAAAAGAAAAGAAAAGAAAAGAAAAGAAAAGAAGAAAAGGAAGGAAGGAAGGACGTACGGATGTACGGAAGAAAGAAAGAAAGAAAGAAAGAAAGAAAGAAAGAAAGAAAGAAAGAAAGAAAGATGGACGGACTGAAGGAAGAAAGGCAGAAAGAAAGAAAGAAAAGGAAGGAAGAAAGAAAAGGAAGCAAGCAAGGAAGCAAGGAAGGAAAAAAGGAAGGACGTATGGATGTACGGAAGGAAGGAAGGAAGGAAAGAAGGAAGGAAGGACGTACGGATGTACGGAAGAAAGAAAGAAAGAAAGAAAGAAAGAAAAGAAAAGAAAAGAAAAGAAAAGAAGGAAGGAAGGAAGGAAGGAAGGAAGGAAGGAAGGAAGGAAGAAAGAAAGGAAGAGAAAGAAAGAAAGAAAGAAAGAAAGAAAGAAAGAAAGAAAGACGGACAGACGGAAGGAAGAAAGGAAGAAAGAAAGAAAGAAAGAAAGAAAGAAAGAAAGAAAGAAAGAAAGAAAGAAAGAAAGAAAGAAAGAAAGAAAGAAAGAAGAGGAAGGAAGGAAGAAAAGGAAGCAAGCAAGGAAGCAAGGAAGGAAAAAAGGAAGGACGTATGGATGTATGGAAAGAAGGAAGGAAGAAGAAAGAAAGAAAGAAAGAAAGAAAGAAAGAAAGAAAGAAAGAAAGAAAGAAAGAAAGAAAGAAAGAAAGAAAGAAAGAAAAGGAAGGAAGGAAGGAAGGAAGGAAGGAAGAATAAAGAAAGAAAGAAAGAAAGAAAGAAAGAAAAGGAAGGAAGGAAGGAAGAAAAGGAAGGAAAGACGGACGGACGGAAGGAAGAAAGGAAGAAAGAAAGAAAGAAAAGGAAGTAAGAAAGAAAAGGAAGCAAGCAAGGAAGCAAGGAAGGAAAGAAGGAAGGACGTATGGATGTATGGAAAGAAGGAAGGAAGAAGAAAGAAAGAAAGAAAGAAAGAAAGAAAGAAAGAAAGAAAGAAAGAAAGAAAGAAAGAAAGAAAGAAAGAAAGAAAGAAAGAAAAGGAAGGAAGGAAGGAAGGAAGGAAGGAAGGAAGGAAGGAAGGAAGGAAGGAAGGAAGGAAGGAAGGAAAGATAGCAGGCAGGCAGGCAGGGATTCAAAACTTGGCTGTCTCCCTTCCAAAAATAAAGCTGCTCCCTTGAAGGAGCTGGCTCTCCCAGGCAGGCTCAGCAGATAATATATTTGTAATTGTGGGGTAGAGAGCTGGAGCTTGAAAAGAAGCTAGGGAGAAGGGGTGGGGGTGGGGGGGCAGACAGGAGATGCTCAGGACTATTCTGTCAGGGGGCACACTGTGCTCTCCTATTCATGGGCATCGTCTACCATTGTTGTACCAGACACGCTCCATTCAGGGGCATTCCCTTCTTCCCTGTTCAACAATGTCACACACTGATCTTGCTCTGTTTGTTGTTAAGAATGAGCAAGTCAGGCCGGGAACGTTTCCCAGACGAGAGGTCAGGAGGTGAGTCTGGACCTCTGGACATTTGTGCCTCTCAATGCACAGACATGTCATGTGAAAAACCGTGTGATCCTTTGAGCATTTTGATGGCTGGGGGTGGTGGTGGCGGCAGGAGGGAGGGGGGGTGTTCGGTTGTTTGTGCGGCGATGCCACAAAGCACAAGCTAGATCATAAGATTAGCTGTCAGGTCAGCTCCTCTGAAATCTTTTATGAAAAACATGCAGAAAAACGGACGGCTGACTCAAAGCTGGCAAAAAAAAAGAAAAAGAAAAGAAAAAGACCAGAAAGGAATCGAGGAGCGTACGCAGATCCCTAAACGTGTCTATAGGGGTGTGTTTGTGTGTGAACATAATGTGTACCATAATGTTTTCGTCGTAGTGGGCCTGTAGAACGTCCATTCTGGGTTAACGATCATTCAGATTTGGGAGACGAAAACACTTCTTTAGAAACTTTGCCATGGATTGAGAGAGAAGGCTGATTTTGAAAAAAAACAAAAGCCAGAGAAGGCATGAGATGCCAATGGATGGAGTACCCCACAGGAAACAACACCCTTTTTTGTATAGCTTAGGGAAACAGTGTGTTGCTTTCAGTAAACACAGACCGACTTGTCTCACAGAAAAAAAAAAGCCTCACAGTTTGCTATCTGCATCGATTATGTTTTTTCTCCCCCTGAGATTAGGAAAAAAACGATAGAAATTATCCTGCGTGTAAGAAGGGTAAAAGGGAAATCAGCGGAGCAACATTTGAAAATACACTGAGAAATAGTTTACTCCAGCAACACGTCGTGTGAAGCGCACGAATAAAGCACTACATGTCAATATCTTATTTTCAACCTACTTTTACAAAAGTATTTGCCATTGTTTAATTTCTTTTCTTTTCTTTTCCCTCCTCAGATTGCTTCTACTTTTTTCCCCTCCATAGCTGCATAAATTCATGCAAGATATGTGGGTTTTCATGGTAGTTCCTGAGAAAGCTACTTTCACTGAAACTGTAAAAAGTACACTTCTGAAAGGGGAACAAGTAAAGTGTGTGTGTGTGTGTGTGTGTGTGTGTGTGTGTGTGTGTGTGTGTGTGTGTGTGTGTGTGTGTGTGTGTGTGTGTGTGTGTGTGTGTGTGTGAGAGAGAGAGAGAGAGAGACAGAGACAGAGACAGAGACAGAGACAGAGAGAGACAGAGAGAGACAGAGAGAGACAGGGTATTTTTGCTTGTAATTTTATTATACTGTTTTTATACCATTTTTTTATTGTTAACTGCCCAGAGTAGACTTGTGTCTAGATGGGCAGGGTATAAATTTAGTAAGTAAGTAAGTAAGTAAGTAAGTAAGTAAGTAAGTAAGTAAGTAAGTAAGTAAGTAAGTAAGTAAGTAAGTAGATAGATAGATAGATAGATAGATAGATAGATAGATAGATAGATAGATAGATAGATAGATAGATAGATAGATAGATAGATAGTAATCAGGGCACAATGTGTGTGTGTGTGTGTGTGTGAAATGAACAAGTAGCATTTAGCTTTCATACATTTAGATTATGCCACCAGCTTTTTTTCCTATAAAAAAAATAACAACTCCCTCTCAAATATAAAGTTATGTGACTGTTATTTGCACATAACAATTTTTGGAAACTCACATCTGGCAAAAAAATCATAAAAATGGGGAAAGGATTTTTGCACTTAGTATATCTTATAAGGTAAACAGTCCTTAGTCTGACACACACACACACACACACACACACACACACAGAGAGAGAGAGAGAGAGAGAGAGAGAGAGAGAGAGAGAGAGAGAGAGAGAGAGAGAGAGAGAGACAGGACCCTAGCAATGTCATGACCCGTAACTAACAACAGTCTTTATGTCCGACATTGTTGCCCTTAAGGCAGAGAGAGAGAGAAAGAGAAACACACACACACACACACACACACACACAGAGAGAGAGAGAGAGAGAGAGAGAGAGAGAGAGAGAGAGAGAGAGAGAGAGAGAGTAAAATATTTTGTTGCCTGTCGAAAGGAATTACTGATTCCAGTCTGGTGAAATTGTACCTGGAAATGTGTTTTACTTATGACAGGTAAATGAATTTGTAAAAAAAAAAAAAAAAAGTACATATGAAAAAGTGCTTGGCATATTTCATGCCGTAGAAAGCAACCCACTAGTTTGTGAACTGTGTTTTATTGATTTGATCAGAAGAATCATTACTGTGCTCTTCCTTATAAAATATGGTCCTTTAATTTCGCTGCACACCAATCTCTAGGCTGGGGCGCATCGTCTGGAATTCTTGGCATACGCTCCCCCAACATGGCTCAGATTGCACAAAACCATTGGACCAGCATGCCGCCATTGTATTTTTATTTTTATTATTAATAATATTATTATTAAAAATTTGCATAAAACAATTACCCCGTGGACAGTGGCTTAAGAGATGTCTAGACAACATTTTTCTGATGGTATCGCTGACCTCAGACACACTAGGCAAGCTTTAAATTAGCAATGAGCAGGGCTGGAGGGCTATATTATGGTAGTTATAAACCATAAGAAGGTATTTAAATAGATAGATAAGACACATGCAAATCTGTCCATTGCCATGACAACCATCTTGATATAGGTTTTCCATATGTAGCAAGAAGGGCAGAGCAAAAGGCACCCGGGAAAAAAAAATAGCATAAAACCTGTAAAGATAATGAACCCTGACAGTGTATTAGACTAGCTTTTGGTCACTTATTAACTCTTAATAGAATACAAACTTCTATAGCAGTACACTGCTCATTGGGTCACAGTACAATTACTTCTAAACCTCTGCCAGTAAGGATCTCAGTTATACGGTCGCACCTAATGTACCAATTCTTCAGAAATTGATCGGACTGATTAAAAAACACTTTGCGATTAGATGCAAATTGCTGGGCTGCTCAAAAGCGCTTAGCAAGAGAGAAAAGAGCAGCAAAATGTGTCATTTTCCAGACATGTCTATATTTGTTTTCCCGTGTAGGTTTTCGAAATTTGATTTTTAAGGCCAAATTGTGGATCGTTTTAACCATTGCCCAAACGCTGTGCCTCCGTCTTGTGTCCTATTAATTAGCTTACTGGAGCCGCCATCCCGAAACTGAGGTGAACTCTTCACACCTCGGAGAAAAAGCCGAGAGAAAAACGGCGAGACACATAGTGCGGATTTACAGCTTTTTCTCCAAAACATGATGGGCGACGACAACATATTAAAATAATCACACACAATAAAAATCAGACTTCTTCCTCCCTTTGAAGGGTTTAGTTTCTGAAAAAGTACCAGTGCTGGTCTTGTCATCTGCCTTACGTGGTGTAATTATCAGAACAGGATTTCAGCCATAGAACTGTGAAGCTGAAAAGGATCTCTAGAGACATCCAGTCCACGCATATCGAAGTAACAGGGAACCTAGTGACAAAGCCTCCCTGAGAGAAAAGCTACAGGTTCAGGCCCTACCTTCGGGAGGAGCAGAACATAGGCCTGCTCCGTTTTTCTTCTGTTGCATCATTAGAAACCTGACTTTTCATGTGAGTGCTTTGTAAAAAGAAGACTTTTGCAGAGGAAGGCGGAAAGAGAAAGGAAGACACCTGTGAATGAAAATAAGATTTGTCCAGTCATAGATCAGCAACAGATTGCTGCCTTGTCGTGGCGAAGGGGCTTGAGTCATTCAGAGAAGCTATGGGCTATGCCGTGCAGGGACACCCAAGACGGACAGGTCATCGAGGAGAGTTCTGACTAAACAAGATCCACCTGGAGTAGGAAATGGCAAGCCACTCCAGTATCTTTGCCAAGAACGCCCCATGATCAGAAACAAAAGGCTAAAAGATATGACGCTGGAAGATGGGCCCCTCAGGTCGGAAGGCGTCCAACATGCTACTGAGGAGGAGCGTACATGGGAAGGTCCATCTTGTGTATAATGCTGCCCAAAGTGGAATGTGGCCAGTGGAAATGTCCTGGAGATCCAGGTTTATTTGATGCCATGAAAAAGGCTTATGCCAGTAGTCTGTCTGTCTCAGCTGACCCTCATTCACACATACAGATTGCTGTCTAATGGACTGTTGTGGGTATTAAATTTAGAGGTGCTGCAGGCTCCTCGTGGCAGAGTGTTTAAACTGCAGCACTGCAGCCAAAACTCTGCTCACAACCTGAGTTCAATCCTGGGTAGCCCGCTCCAGGTTCATTCCGCCTTCTATCCTTCCAAGGTCACTAAATTGACCCAGCTTGTTGGTCGGGGGAAAATGTGTAGCCTGCATAATTAAATTGTAAACTATCCAGAAAGTGCTTTAAGCGGTAATGGGCTTTTAGCACGCCTTTGTGTTTCAGAATCCCCCAGTTGGCATGGCCAGCTGGCTTCATTTTATTTTTAATTTTTGGCAACGCTGCTGCACCTATATTTTCATAGTTTACTCCCACCTTCTCCTTACTCTCCTCCATAATAATAATAAACATTTCCCATCAAGTCAATTCTGAGTTATGGCGACTTTTTCTTCCAGAGTTTCCCAGGTAGAGAATACTCAGAAGTTATTTACCATCTCCTTTCTCTGGGGGTGCCCTGGGATTCTGCAGCTTGCCCAAGGCCATACAGGTGGGCTCTGCTCGCAGGAAGCAGAGTGGGGGAATCGAACCTCCAACCTCTGGCTCTGTAGCCAAAGACCTAAACCCCTGAGCTATCCAGTCAGCTTTTTCTTGTCCTTATCCCTCCATTTCTTGCCTCTCCTCATCCCATTCCCTCTTAATTTAAAAGGTAGATTGAATGGTTTGCATCCATTATTTTGTTTCAATGCTGTGAAGTGCTTGAATGGACAAAATGCGTGCGAAGGAATTTTTGTGTGTGTGTCAACATTTGTGGGAAGGGGAGGTACGTGAGCAAGCACATGCCAACAAAGCAAATACTGTATTATGTATTATACAGACATGTACACATGCCACACACATAAAGTGAAAGCCATGTTAGATTTATTTATATACTTGATTTAAAAAAAAAATCATTTTAACCCAGAGAATAATCTTGCTTTTTTTTTTCCAACACAGTTCAGAAATCGGACTGAAATCATCCCAAAGTTCGAAAATAGGATGCACGTGGTCAAGAAAATATGTAAAATGCTAAGTTTATCCTGTTTAAAGGGGTCGGAGGACACAAAAAGAAAATAAAAACAAAACAATAATAAGATTTCTGTCAGATGGGCAAAATGGAAAGCAACGGATCACAGCTTGCGCCTATCCACAAACAGGGCTTATCTCCCCTATTGTATGGCTAGTCTGGATCACAACCTATAAGTCTAGCATGCTTACATCCTTCTCTCTTGTTGATACGGCTCTCTACCAGCCGGCGCCCTTGAACTTGGCCCCCGCCGAGGTCTGGACCCCCTTCCTCGCTTGCTCACTCACTCACTCCAGTCACGTCTTCAATCAGAGGATCCGAGACAGGGCCTGGCTGATAGCCCAGCTTTGAACAGGGCAATTAACGCAGGACTAAAGTGTCATTCATGGCAGGGCTAAGAGAATAGCCGTCTGGAGATGACAGTCCAAAGTTTGGCTGTGACATCCCAGCCGGGGCCCGAGATTATAGAGGATCACTGTGGGAGGGAAAACAGGGAGGGAAGTGGTCAGGATGCAAAGAAAAGGGCCAGCCCTCTAGTGTCTTTGAAGAACTGTTTGCTATGATCAGCCGCCCTTGTAGGCAACGGAGGTGATGGGCAGAGAGGGAACTTTGAGCAGCCCGACAGCTGGATAAAATTGACTGTACCAAATCTATTGGAAAGCAATAGAAAGAAAGCCGTTGAGGTCTCCTAGCTCAAACACCTCTGCTGATGTTTGTCTAATTTTTCTCAAATGCCTCCAGAGTTGCAGTGCTCACCATCTCCGAAGGTCAATAGTTCCATTGTTGTACTGTCATGTCTGACTCTAGGGGGTGGTGCTCATTCCCGTTTTCAAGCCGTAGAGCCGACATTTGTCCAAAGACAGTTTCCGTGGTCACTTGACCAGCGCGACTAGACACGGAACGCTGTTACCTTCCCATCGTGGTGGTCCCTATTTATTTACTTGCATTTTTACATGCTTTCGAATGGCTAGGTTTGCAGGAGCTGGGACAAGCGACGGGAGCTCGCTCCGTCACGTGGATGTGATCTTACGATGGCTGGTTTTCTCATTTTATTTTTCTCATCACATCTTTCCACCCATTCTTTTCTCCATGGAACTGTCTAATGTCTGCGCCACATCATGCCTTTCTTGTGAATCTTGTAGAGGCCACGAGGCAGTTTTGCACAGAAATGGTACTGATTCCACACAGACTGGTGTTTCTTCCATTTAAAAAAAAAATCATATTGCTATGAACTTCCTAAGGGCGACGGGTGGGCCACTGTGTGAACACAATCCTCCCCTTTCAACTCATCCAGAATGGCTACTCTGGCATGGCCATCAAACCCTGATTAGAAGCCTCACTGAGACTCAGTGTGCAAGTGAGCATTTATGCCTCCACCTATTGGTTGCCAGGAAATGCAAACTGTTGAATGGCCTAGCTTTCAATCCCACCGATGGCCTTCGCAAAGCCAACCCATTGGCCATCATGTGAACAGAATGCTGGACTTCATAGACTTTTGGTATAGCCTTACGTGCTTCTCAAATGCACCGTTACAACAAAGGGGATGATTGGCTCAGTAATACTACAAGTGAGAAGGATCTTGAAATTGGCATAGATCACAAGCTGAATATGAGCCAACGGTGCAATGTAGCTTCAAAAAAGGCAAATGCGATTTTAGGAGGCATTAACAGAAGTATAGTCTCCAAATCCCATGAGGTACTCGTCGCCTCTATTTGACACTGGTTAGGCTTCATCTCGAGTACTTTGCCAGGTTCTGGACACCAGACTTTAAGAAGGATGCCGATAAACTGGAGCAAGTTCAGAGGAGGGCAACCAGGATGATCAGGGAGCTGGAAACCAAGCCCTGTAGGGAAAGATGGAAAGAACTGGGTAAGACCTCATCTAAAGAACTGGGCATGTTTAGCCTTGAGGAAAGAAGACTGAAACAAGATAGGATGGCACTCTTCAAATACTTCAAAGGGAGTCATACAGAGATGGAGCAGGATCTCTTCTTGATCATCCCAGACTGCAAGACACACAACAATGGGTAAAAATTACAGAAAGCCAGGTTTCAGTTGAATATGAGGGAAAACATCTTAACTGTGAGAGCAGTACAACAATGGAACTATTGACCTTCGGAGATGGTGAGCATTGCAACTCTGGAGGCATTTGAGAAAACTTAGACAACCATCGGCCAGATCAGCTTTGATTTGGATTCTTGCATTGAAAGAGGGGTTGGACTCAATGGCCTTAGAGGCCCCTTCCAACTCCGTTATTCTATGAACTCATTGGCCACTGTGTGAACAGCATGCTGGACTTCATAGAACTTTGGTTTCACCTGTTGTGCTTCTCTAGACATGATCTTTGCAACAAGATCCCCTATCTAAATTCTTTTTCCTTCATTGCTCATGTCACTGGGATTCTGTTCTATGTCTCGTCTTCTCCATCTTTTAGCATCTCGTAGATCTGTTGAGCTGTAGAAAAACTTAACTCGGCATCTCTATGTATATTCTCTGTATATCTCCATCTTTCTCTTTATCTCTGCTATTTCTATCTCTTTTTTAAATCTCTCTCTCTCTCTCTCTTTTTATCATCATCTGTTGGTGGTGGACATTTCTCCTAAAACAGAATCGGAAACTCTTCATTGGATGAGTCATCTAAGGATTTTAAGGGGGTGGCAAAAATATTTTGATAAGATATACAGTAAGCCAGTGTCAAAGGAAATGTTGATTGTTACCTTCTTTGAAAGTGGTCAGTCAGCAAACCGATGAAAGCAGTAAAAAAAGGACAGGGGCCATATTTTGATCTGTCACGGCAGGTTCTTCCATCACGACACTTTCCTTATTCTTTCTTGTGGCAGCCATTTGCTTGTCCAAAAGAAGGGGAGGAAAGGGTCCCATCTTGTTCTGAAAGTCTTATGCCTAATTCCAATGAAGCCGATTTCATGAAATTATATTCCATAGCAGATATGTAGCTCAGCGAGTTTTAGACCACCTGGCTGTGGAACTGAGTTCAGATCCCTAGTGGGCCAATCAAGAGAGAGATCACTCAAGGACGTGCAGGGCATGTGTGTCTCGTGGGGTTATCTGACACCTGTGTGAACTTTGGTGAGCTGCATGGTCCCGGAGAACCAGGTAAGGTTCCCCTTGACAATTTGTCCAGTCATGTCCGACTCTAGGGCGCGGTGCTCACCTCCGTTTCCAAGCCGTAGAACCAGCATTTGTCTGAAGACAATCTTCCGTGGTCACGTGGCCAGTGCGACTAGACACGGAATACCACTACCTTCCCACTGAGGTGGTACCTATTTATCTACTTGCATTTGCATGCTTTCAAACTGCTAGGTTGGCGGGAGCTGGGACAAAGTGATGGGAACTCACTCCGTCAGGTGGATTCGATCTTACGACTGCTGGTCTTCTGAACTCCCAGCACAGAGACTTCTGTGGTTTAACCCGCAGTGCCACCACGTCCCTCCCACATTGGGAGCTTCTGAGTGCTTTAGACCTAGAAAGCCCTGGGAGACCCACCATAAACCTGACATCAAATTGATGTGATGGTCGTGATTCTCTAGCCTCAGCTGGAAGACCCAGCTCTGCCTAGTTTCCTGTTCAGAAATAAAACTCCCATCTAGCACCAGGACAAGAACAGGAAGCTTGAGTGGAGCTAGGCCTAGCTAAACTTCACAGCCTTCCAGTTTAGGCCCTTATCCTAGGTGAGCCACATTAGGTATCTGTAAGATTCTTTGCTATCAGGACTAGAAGATGCTTCCAAAGGACTGGAAGATGCTTCCAAAGGACTGGAAGATGCTTCCAAGTCCAGATAGGCCTCCCGGAGTGAAGGAGCCCATGAAGTACACATCCCATGAAGAATCATGAGATATACTCCCCATAATTTAAAAACATCCCATCCCTATTTTGGACTTCAGCTTTTTGGAGATTCTGAGAATTCTATTCCAGCATAGTAACTTTTCCAAGGCCTGGACAGTGTCCAACTCAGCCCTTGGGCCAACGGCTTCATGTCTGTTCCCAAGGGTCAGCTTCTATTGTCATCTGAACTTCTTTACGGTGTTTCCATAATTGGAAGTTCTGCCTCATCAGAGCAGTTGTGGAAGAGCTTTAAGCTGATTCAGATGAACATGCTCACAGGCACCTTTGAATGCCTTCTCAGTGAGCATAAATAAGCCTGCCTTGCTTCCAGGTGAGGTGCTAGGTACAGTTTACTGGTATCTCCTGCAGCCCTACATGACTTCAGGCTTGGTGCCTGAACAGGATTCTGTTTTAAAAGAGTAAAAAAAAAATATCAAACCCTGTGTCTTTCCAAATGTGGACATCATTATGGCCATGTTCTCGATCGTCCCAGAGTGCAGGACACACAACAATGGGCTCAAGTGACAGGTAGCCAGATTTCAGTTGAATATCAGGAAAAACTTCCTAACTGTTAGAGCAGTATGGCAATGGAACCAATGACCTCGAATGACATTGGAGGCATTCAAGAGAAACATAGAAAACCGCCTAGCAGATGTCCTTTAATTCGTATTCCTGCATTCAGCAGGGGGTTGGACTTGATGACCTTAGAGGCCCCTTCCAAATTCACTAGTCTATGCTCCAATGATTCTATGTTGTGAACAGCCAACGCCGCCCTGCTCACCACTGGTGAATAAAAATGGCCTCCAAGCAACTAGGCATGAAACATGCCAAATCCCAAAAAACTGGGCTTTTCCTTATCCTC
Organism: Pogona vitticeps; assembly: GCF_051106095.1. NCBI lineage: Eukaryota > Metazoa > Chordata > Lepidosauria > Squamata > Agamidae > Pogona > Pogona vitticeps. The sequence continues at coordinate 9,234,190 of NC_135783.1, forward strand.
AGATTACCAAAACACTCTCTCTCTCTCTCTCTCTCTCTCTGTGTGTGTGTGTGTGTCTGTCTGTCTGTCTGTCTCTCTCTCTCTCTCTCTCTCATTCTCTCTCTCTGTGTGTGTGTGTGTGTGTGTGTGTGTGTGTGTGTGTGTGTGTGTGTGTGTGTGAGTGTGTGTGTGTGTGTGTGTGTGTGTGTGTGTGTTGGGGGAAAGACAAGCTGAAGAAATAAAATTCTAGTCTTGACAGAAATACTTGCAAGATTTCAGGGCAAAAGCATTCTTCAGATTCCCATTGTGAAACCACACAAGGCAACAGGCTGGCACACAAAGTTATTGAATCTGGTGTTCTTTTTCAGATGTTTCGTTAACACGCCTTTTAATATATTTTTTTTAGTTCTCTCTCCTGCTTTCTTAAACTGGGAACGTACACAGCGGCAGGTGCGTTCAAGGGGAACTGCGGTGGCGAGAGGATGTGGCCATACCTATTACTCGGTGCGGCGACTCTAGGCTATTTGCAACACCCTGAAATGGTTGCCTGCCACCTTGCCCCCACCCCACCCCTTGGTAAATCACCCTGCCGCTACTGGTTTCTTCACCACACCAGACACAGAGGAAGCAGATGCTTAATTTTGTTTTCTAGATAAGAAACGCGGGAATCCAGGGGCTCCTGATTCTGTCCGCCGCCACACAGAGACCACTTTCCCTCCATCTTGTCTGACTTATTTAAAGCGAGGGTGGGTCAAAACGTCACCCTCGAGACATTCTTGACCTGAAAATCCCAACCTCGCTTCCCACTGGTTCTGCTGGGTGGGCCTGTGGAGAGGCCTGGTCCCAAATCTCACATCTGGCGAGGGGGCGCTTTGTTCATCTTTTTGTCAAGGTCAAGCCCCCCGTAGAGGCCATTTTAGGAGCCGCACCCATAGGTTAGCGGCAGGACAAAGGCTTGGGGAGCAAGCTGTAGGTCAAGTTTGGGGCACAAGTGCTACCTCCCAATGGCCGGTGGATGACAACGCCTATCAGCCCTTTGCACACCGACAACAACTGGAAGGACATTGTTTTTCATCCCTGTTTTGAGCCCATATTTATTTATTTATTTATTTATTTATTTATTTATTTATTTATATATATTTTATTTTATTTTATTTTATTTTATTTTATTTTATTTTATTTTTCTCCTGCCTATCTAGTCACTTAAGACCACTCTAGGCGGCTTACAACAAGCGTAATACAATATAATTGAAACAATTTTAAATAAGGGGAGAAACTTGGGACAAGATGGGACAAACACTAGGAGAGAGGAAAAAAAGAGGGAAGATCAGGAATAGGTTGAGGGGAAGGCCCGCCAAAACATCAGTGTTTTTAATTGATTTTTAAAAATATCCAGCGAGGGAGCCGCGCGAATGTCAGGGGGAAGGTTATTCCAGAGGCGAGGAGCCACCGCCGAGAAGGCCCGATTTCTTGTATTTTCTTTCCGGGCCTCCCTCGGCGTTAGGCTCCTCAGCCTCACCTCCTGGCTCGCATGAGTGACACGGGTAGATCTTGGTGGAAGTAGGCGTTCCGCAAAGTATCGAGGCCCTAAGCCGTTTAGGGCTTAGGGCCTAAATGGCGCTTATCCTTCCCACCCCATGTGAAAACCCTAAATTTATTTATTTAAAACATTTCTGTGCTGCCTTTCTCCCAAAAATGGACCCAAGGTGACTTCCGAAGATGGGGAAAGTGCCTGCGGAGGACTACAGGTCACAGATTACAGCACTCAGCATGGTTCCAGAGTTTCTGGGAAGAATAGGTTTTGGGATTGTTTGTCTAAAAAAATGTATATCCGCATTGCTTTGGTAAAGGTCCTAAATAATTGAAAGATGTTGTTTTCATGTCGTGTCTCCAATTTATGGTGACCCTAAGAACGAGAGTTCCGTAAAATGTCGGGTCCTCAACAGCACTATTTGGTTCTTGCAACCTCAAGCCTGTGGCTTCATTTAGAGAGTCAGTCTATCGCATATTTGATACCTCTTCCCCTGCTGCTTTTAAACATTCCCAGCATGATTGTCTTTTCCAGAGAATCTTACCTTCTCAGGATGTGCCCAAGCACAACAGCCTTAGTCTCATCATATTTGCATCTAGATAAAGTTCGGGCTTGATTTGATGTAGGATGCGGTTATTAATCTTTCCGGCCGTCCAGGGTACCTGCAAAGCTTTTCTCCCAGCACTACCTTTTAAAGGAATCAATATTTTCCTGTCAGCTTTCTTTACTGTCCGACTTTCACACCCACGCACGGTGATCAGTAAGAACAAGGGCTTGGATGATCGCTTGTTGTGTGCCCAAAGTATATGCATAGATTATCTATATTCTATCTTGTACGCGAAAGTAAACAAATACCAGTGTGTGAATTACAGCAGATTGATGTAGAGTAAGATTTCTAGAATGCACAAATCACACACGGGGCTTTCCGTAACCTTAAAACAAATGAGTGAACAAACGAACGAACAGGCAAACAAAGAACCACAAGGACAGAACATTGCAAAATGTGAATCAGAAGGGAATCTCTTCCCCTGCACAAAAAATCGTCATGGCCTGTTAAAATCTGTGGACTTAGGATCTTTAGAATAAATGGGGTTTCGACCAGACCAAGCCTGAACTCTCTCTAGAAGCACGAACGACGACACTGAGGCTGTTCTCCTTTGGGCACATCAGGAGGAGGTAGCATTCTCCGAAAAAGACCCTAACCCTAGGAAAGTGGGAGGCAGCAGGAAAAGAGGAAGACCCAATGCAAGATGGATGGACTCCAGGAAGCCACGGACTTAAGTTGACAAGATGTGAACCGAGCGGTTGATGAGAGGACATTTCATTGACGGGGACCATTGTAGAGCTGAAGAAATGGAGTGGCACAACACGAGGACAATTCAAAACAGCCCTTCCTGGCTCTCCATTCTGCCCGATCTCGTCTCCTCGCAACCGTGAGAAATAAATGGAGGAGGAAACCCGAGGACAGCCTGTCAACTCCACGGCCCCGGACGAGTTCCGCCTCAAAAAGCACCCGGGGTTGCCTCCTGCCTCCCCGATTGCCAGGCGAGCGGATGCTTTATTGCCGTCTGGAAGTGTTTATTTTCTGGACATAAATCCAACGGACAGAGTCTAGGCATGTGTAGAAATAAAGCATACCATCATTTGAGCTAAGCTGACAAGAACAATTTACTGTACCATGCCTTCGTTTTGGGCCTGGTCAGGAGAAGCCGGCCTATTAAGATGCTGAAATTCCCCACTGTTCCCTCCGTATTGTCCCTTCTCTGAACTTTGGGAATGGCATGTATTAACCCCTGGAGAGCCTTTAAGGCACAGCAGGCAGCTGGAGGAGAGACACTTGTTTAGAGTCCGGTAGGCAGATGTACTATGTCCAGACATTATGGATGCTTTATGGAATTGCCTGCTATCCTCTCTGGGAAAAAAAAAAACCCACACAGAGGCAAGAGGCCCAGTGGCGGGGTTAAAATAGCTCCGAAAGGCAGCCTTAGCCTTGTATCGCTCTCGCTGCTGAAACCGGTGTCAGTTGCAAAGTTCATTGGACATTTTCATCTTGGGGGAGAAAAACAAGCTATTGCAGGAAGATCTGAGTTCAGGGTGGCAGTCCCAATGTCCATTCTTTGCATCTCCAGATATAACTGGAAAGGGGGGGGGATGTCTGAAGCCGTGGAAAGATGCAGGCGGTTGGGGATGACCAAAACAGGGTAAGAATCGTGGAATCACAGAATTGTACAGCGGGGTGGGATCCTGAGTTTCAAAAGACCAAACCCGCTGCACGAAATCCACAGGCGAACATGGAACAATACAAGTCATGAAGTTGGAAGGGGCCTATAAGGCCATTGAGTCCAACCCCCTGCTCAGTGCAGGAATACAAATCCAAGGAGATCTGCCAGGTGGTGTTCTAAATTTCTCTTGAATGCCTCCAGCGTTGGAGTGCTCACCACCTCTCGAGGTCATGGGTTCCATTGTTGTACTGCTCAGTTAAGAAGTTTTTTTTCCCTGATGTTCAGCCTAAATCTGGCTTCCTCTGGTTTGAGTCCATTATGACATGTCCTGGAGTCTTGAATCATTGAGAACAGATGCAGAAAACCCATCCAATGCTTCTAATAAGAGATAAAGGTAGAGATAGGCTCCACTCTCTTCCCACTCACCTGGCCACTCCAGAACAGATCCTGTCCTCCTCTGTATGACTACCTTTCAAGTATGGCTGCTAAATACAAAAACATAATAGTTATGCTCATTTAGTAACTGAGCATCTTTGGAAGGGGCCTATAAGGCCATTGAGTCCAACCCCTGCTTAGTGCAAGAACACAAATCATATGAGATCTGCCAGGTAGTTGTCTAAAAATGTCTCTTGGATGCCTCCAGTGTTGGAGCACTTGTCACCTCTTAAGGTCAATGGGTCCATTGCCATACTGCTCTAACAGTTAAGAAGTTTTTCTGTCGTCCCTGAGAGATGGCTGTCTAATAGTAATTAAGGACCATGTGTCACCAAGAGCTTGACCATAAAGAAGGCTGACCGCCGAAGAATTGATGCCTTTGAATTGTGGTGCTGGAGGAGGCTCTTGAGAGTCCCATGGACTGCAAAGAGAACAAACCTATCAATTCTAAAGGAAATCAAGCCTGAGTGCTCACTGGAAGGACAGATCCTGAAGCTGAGGCTCCAGTACTTTGGCCATCTCATGAGAAGAGAGGACTCCCTGGAAAAGACCTTAATGTTGGGAAAGTGTGAAAAGAGGAGAAGGGGACGACAGAGGATGAGATGGTTGGACAGTGTCACCGAAGCAACCAACATGAATCTGACCCAACTCCGAGAGGCAGTGGAAGATAGGAGGGCCTGGCGTGCTCTGGTCCATGGGGTCACGAAGAGTCAGACACGACTGAACGACTAAACGAGCGAGAGTCACCAAGTCAGCTCTGATTTATGACAACCCTTACAAGGGACACTTAGACATAGAAGTATTTGAAAGTGCTCCAAAGTCCCCTTCTTCTGTGGTGCTCTGGTACATAGATGGACTCTTTTCCTGGGCAGTAGAGTGGAGAACTGGATCCCTACAAGCTGGCTCTCCAGCTGGGTGCTCCAACAGACTGAGTCCCCCACCGTCTGTATTCAAAAGGAACGAGAGCCCAGCAGCCACTGTGATGGACCAGTGGTCTCAACTTCTTACAAATCAGGCTCCTGCAATGCAATGAGATGGTCATCTTTGTGTCTAGATTGTACCATTGAAGATAGCAAGGTTGGGGTAATGGGAGTGCAGTGCCCACAGCTGAAGATGTAAATTTCAGAAGCATCTTGATGGTTTCCTATCCTGGGAACTAGGGTCTTGAATATCTTCTGTCCCTTTGGTGGATCTGTGTGTTGAAAAGACAAGAAGACACTCCGTCCTAGAATCATGAAGAAGGAGAAAGATGGCATAGATTTAGACTTGAAATCCTCGATTTTAGAACCTTGTTTGTCTTAAAAAAATTATATACCAGCACCATTCCCAGTTTTGAAATGCTTACAGGCATGTCTGTGAACAGAATCTGCTTTGAGTTGTGGGGCTGCTCTTAGCTTTCCTCCCTGCGGACACCACCTTGAGGCTGGTAAAAATAGTTTGTGCATGGAACTCCAGTTCTACCTTTTCTGCTGGAAAGTTCACCTATGCCTCCATTGTGTTCTCTGCTTTGTTGTGTATTTGTGTCTACTAGCTTGTTCATCAAATCAATGGCTTGTTTGTTCCCCCCATCCCACCCCACCCCCTTTAAAAACATTCTTCAAATAAAGGCGATCCTGGGAAGTGGCAGACGTCCCGGGTGCTGGCCTATCAGCACTTTGCACAGCTCTAGCTTGAAAAGCATGGAGGTAGAATCATGACTGACAATCAGCAGAAATGCTTGGATGCCTCTTTCCCTTGTGTGTGAACAAGAAAATACAAGCTTTTGATCCCTGAAGGCAAGAAGGTGAGATCATTGTAGTCCATTTCGATGACAGGTGTTGTGTTGAAAGAACACTTGACATGCAAATGATGTGGAGAACACAAAGGTCACGGCTGGATAGCTCAGTGGTTTAGGCATCAGGCTGTAGAGCCAGAGGTTGGGAGCTCGATTCCCCACTGGGCCTCCTCGAGAGGGGCTGAACTCAGTGATCCATAGGGTCCCTTCCAGCTCAGCAGTTCTAAGATTATGGATTGTGTCACAAAAATCATGATAGCCGCCACTTTGCTTCATGGAATGAGAATTAGAAGTAGAGATGGGAGTATTCGTATACGAATACAAATACCCCCGTGCAGATTGATTTAATGAGGGGCTCGTCCACTCGCGTGTCCACCAGCAGCACCGGCAGCCTCGCTCATCCTTCCAATCGCTCCTGGAGTCTTCCTGCTTGGCGAAACTCAGCAGCCATGCAGGGAGACTCATCCTCCCTTCCACTGCTTGGAGTGGCCAGGTGAGTGGGAAGAGAGTGGAGCCTATCTCTACCTTTATTTATTTATTTATTTTATTTATTTATTTTATTTCTATCCCGCCTATCTGGACATATTAGCCCACTCTAGGCGGCTTACAATAAAAGAAACAATATAATTTTAAAACATTGCACCTAGACTAAGATAGAAATCAAAGAAAGATATAAGAAAAGAAAAATCGTCAGGAGTTTTCTGTTGGGAAAGCCTGCCTATACATCAATGTTTTTAGTTGTTTCTTAAAAATGTCCAGCGAGGGAGCCACGCGAATCTCAGGAGGTAAGTTGTTCCAGAGACGAGGAGCCACCGCCGAGAAGGCCCGATTTCTGGTCTTCTCCTTCCGGGCCTCTCTCGGCGTTAGGCTCCTCAGCCTCACCTCCTGGCTCGCACGAGTGACACGGGTAGATTCTTATTAGAAGCATTGGATGGGTTTTCTGCATCTTTTTTTTTAAAAGTCATCCAGTTCCTCTGCCTGCCTGTCTGTGCATAGCTGTGTACGCTTTACCAAGGGGGTGCTGGCAGGTCTTCCTCTCTGAGTCCGAAGTCGGGGTCCGAGTCTTCAGGACCAAGCCCAAAGTCTAAGTCTGAATTTTTTGGTCCAAGTCCCCCCCCCCCAATCCCAAGGCTTGAGTTCAAGTCTCAAGCCCTGGGATTTGGGACTTGCACCAAAGATTCAGACTTGGTCCAAAACTCTTGTCCTACCCATAAGGCTTGGGACTCAGGACTGGGACCCTCCTACCACTGTCCCCCGCACCCTCCTCTGTGTCCCCTGCAGCTGCCCTTTTGACACCATTTCTGCCACACCATCATGCCACCTTCCAGGCCTGCGCGGACAGACCTGGATGTTGTTGTTGTTTAGTTGTAAACTCGTGTCCGACTCTTCATGACCCCATGGACCAGAGCATGCCGGGCCCTCCTCTCTTCCACTGCCTCCCGGAGTTGGGTCACATTCATGTTGGTCGCTTCAGTGACACTGTCCAACCATCTCGTCCTCTGGCATCCCTTTCTCCTCCTGCCTTCACACTTTCCCAACATCAGTCCTGGATGGAAGAGGGGAAGAAAAACAAAAGACACCGTTCCTTGTTCGGCTCTTGCCAAGAAATCTCTCTGTACGGACAACACAACCAACTCAGCAAAATTACTTGTCATGGGGTCTCATCATGTCAGGAGAACCTAAATTCGAATGAAAGAGGAATTTAGCAAGCATGCACCATATATTTATAGTTTCCAGCGGGACAAAAGAGCAAGTCGTTGGGCATTCGACGGCTGGCACTGTGCAAATCCCAAATCAAAGGAAGAGTTCACTTTTCAGTCTGATCTGCACAAGAATGGCTAGGATTCTCTGAGAAGGTTATGTTCTTGCTGATGGCACCCCAGAAGATCATTTAGTGGAGTATTGGTCTATATATATTTGCTGCAAAACCGGATGGCAGAGCATGCCTTCAAAAGGAAAATTCTCTTCTAGTTGCTTCCCAATAGAGGGTTGTTCTCCCCAAAAGGGGACACCTGACCACCCTAACCAGGCAACAGAACTCCAGAGAGAACTTTCAGAAGTCTTAAGAGACCTCCGGATAGCAGCCGATTGGGGAAAACGAGGCAGATGACATCCAATTCAGCAAAATGCCTGCTTAAATATACTAAATACGGCGTGTCCTAAATTAGTGTAGGGGGTTCTGAGTGTCCAGAGGCCACAGTTGATCTTCTGTGCTTTGTGTTTGAAATGGCTGGCAGCCAGATGTTGGAGCCCTGCTTGCCAGTGGCTAAATTTAGAATGGAGGTTTCAGAGGAGGAAACCGATAGGCTTGGTTGCAAAATCGTGAATAAACTGTGGACCTCAACATTGGCCTGATGGTTTAGTTTATTTCTCTTTCTGTTGCTGGTTATAAACTGCCCTCTATCTTAGGGAGGAAGATTCAGAGATAGAAATGGCATATCTTTTTGATCTCCCATACTCAACTTCCTTTGGGTCCAGAACTTACGAGGGAGAGCTTTTTAGTTTTCTTGATTAGACAGAGAAGGTGATAAGAAGTGACTGCTGGTACTTTTGTGAGGTGAACATAAAGGAAATAATATAGAGCTGCTGCATAGCTGAGATCAACATTCTCATTTATTTTGAAAGAAACCTATAGATAAGGCTGGCATGCTCCCAAGGTTGCCACAGCCAATGGACCTGTGCGCCAGATAGAGCCATGGCTCTTAAAGTGTTTCACCAGAAACTGGCAGTGGACGGACATGAGTCTTGCCACTGTGAACAGAAGTTTTCTCAGGCTCATGATGGCTCAGATCCTGTTGCTTGGTGTAATAAATCCCAACAGTGTTGCATAGTTTTGAATGTTGGTTAAATTTTGAGTGTGGGTTAAATTCCATCAGAAACGCAGGAATTTATAGAGCAGAGGTTCCCCTGATTAATCCACCCCTTTTCTTCTCATCAACTGGCACTTACAGTCTCAACCACTCACTCTGAGACATAGTAGAAAACATTAAAGATCTTCCTTTACTTACAGTGAACGGATAACAGCAAACTGACGGACATGACTGCTTTTCAGAAACAGACTCACTGCTTGACTGGCTTCAGACTAGTGACTGCCAGCAGAAAACAGAGAGAAGAAGAAAAAGACTGTGGCTGTTTTTTAATTCAGAGACAAGGAAAGAATATTTGGTTAATGCTGACAGTGATTGCTGTGAAGGCAAGAGGAGAAGGGGACAACAGAGGACGAGATGGTTGGACAGGGTCACCGAAGCGACCAACATGAATTTGACCAAACAGCGGGAGGCAGTGGAAGACAGGAGGGCCTGGCGTGCTTTGGTCCATGGGGTCACGAAGAGCTGGACATGACTAAACGACTAAACAACAACAACGACAGTGTTTGACACTCACATCAGCTCAGAAAGGCCCCTTCCAATCAAACCTCATAAGGCAGCATAAGAATTTACAATAAATCCAGTAAGTAGACTCATTGAATCGATGGAGATTAAGTGAGTCAAATCTGCTGCCAGTTCCATTGATTCAAATGGGCCTACTCTAAATAGAACGTACTGTGCTAAAAGTGCAACATTTGGGCCGATGTGTTTTGGAGTTCAAACACAGAGGAAAATATGCCTACATTTCAGAGGTGTAGAAGAATTTTTTTTTTTTTTGAAAAGCATAACTTTGAAAAATGCCCACAGATAACTCATCGGTATGGCATGAGGAAGAAGCATACAAAACGTGCCCATAAGAGACGTAAACAAAAATGGTGTGCATTTTTGGAGGATATGGGCAACAGATACACGCCTATGTCTATGCAGGGATGATTTTTTAAAAATGCAATCTAATAGAGAGCTAAGGAATGTATTTTAGATTCTGAATAAGACAACGAGAAGGAAACCACGAGATACTTACACTTCTAGAAAATGCCAACAGAAGGAAGAGATGGAGGTGGAACTTTTGGGTGGAGGCGGGATTGCCTTGCCAAATGTTAGAAACAGCCCAGATCAAAGCCTGGATAGGTTTGATTTTAGACTTCAGTTTGCAGAATTTCCCATCTACTGTGGCCAGTAGCCTTGGAAAAAAGTTAATTTTCCATTGCTATGGTCCAGATTTTATTAATGCAACATCATTCAGCTTCCGAGGTGATTTGCATTCCTGCTTGAGTCCCTAATGGCATGACTTACTCCCATGTTAGGCAGGAAGAACAGGTGCACCCATGCCAGATGAGTGATAGCTGGTTTGGCATTATTACATCTGCAAAAGATCTAGGGGCATGAGCAAAATGGAAGTTTTACATGAGCCAACAGTGCAATGCAGCAGCAAAATCCTCAAATGCAATACAGTAGGATCATGATATCTCCGGGGGATCAATTCCAATTCCCCCCCCCCCATGAATGCAAAGAAAAGTGGCCATCTATTTCATGGTCTCTGGTTGCCTCTTGTGGCTAGTTCTGGTAATTACACTCTGGAAATATATATAAATACTGTATGTATTTCTGAGGGTTTTTATTATTTCCAGGTGGAGGATAAATAAATCGGTGGACACTGATCCCATGGATAGGGAGTCCTACTGTACTCAATTGTATCAACAGAAGCATAGTATCTACATCAGTGTTTCCTAGCAAAAAGTGGGACTCATACAGTTGAATGAGGGATGGAATCAAGACAAAATTTCCTCGGTGGATGCTGGCTGGCACTGCAGTGCTCCCTTTGCAATGCCAGAGCTGGCCAGTTGCCCAGGGATTATGGCAAAAGGGGAAGTGGGAGATGGGAAGGTTGTACTAGGGGGTTGCTTGCTGATGCCATAGAATAATAGAAACATTATGTTGGAAGGGGCCTCTAAGGCCATCTAGTCCAACCCATGTTAAGGCAGGAATCCAAATCAAAGGATATCTTCCAGGAGGTCATCTAAATTCCTCTTGAATGCCTCCAGTGTTGGAGCGCTCACCACTTTTCAATGTCATTAGTTCCACTGTCATACTGCTCTAACAGTTATTAAGTTTTTTCCTGATATTCAACTGAAATCTGGCTTCTTGTCACTTGAGCCCATTGTTGCATGTCCTGCACTTGGAGATGATTGAGAACAGATCCTGTCCCTCCTCTGTATGACAGCCTTTCAAGTATTTGAAAAGCACTATCCTATATCCCCTCGGTCTTCTTTTCTTTGGGCTAAACATGCCCAATTCTTTCAGTCTTTCCCCATAGGGCTTGGTTTCCAATTATCCTCTGAAGTTGTTCAAATTTGTCAGCATCCTTCTTGAAGTGTGGCATCCAGAAATGGACACAGACCTCAAGGTGAGGCCTAACCAGTGTTGAAAAGAGGGGGACTGGTACCTCCCAGGATTTGGAGACTGTACAGTCAAAAAAATAGCATTTGCCTCTTTGCCATCGTCAAATATTTGAAGGCTAGTCAGATAGAATCCAGAGCAAGTTTGTTTTCTACAGCTCCATAGGGCTGTTGTTGTCCTTATGTGTGGTCACGTTGCCTTTGACTCATGATGAATGAGTGATCGCCAAAAAGTCTCATCCTCCAGACTCAAACCTGTGGCTTCCATTAGGCCCGGGCATCCCCAAGGCTCTCCTTCAGCACCACATTTCAAACCAATCTATTTCCCCCCCCCCCCGTCAGCTTTCTTAACTGTCCATAGGGTAAGACACCAAATTATGAGGGAGGAGATTTCACACGAGGAAGAATTTCCTGCCATTAAGACTGTTCCTTTGTGAAATGGAATCTTTTCGAGGAGGTCAGATCTACTTTCAGGGGACCTTTATCTGTGGACTTCCTGCTTTGGCGGGAAGTGGACTCAATAACCCTTTGGGTATGGTTCCCTCCAGTTTGACAGTTGTGTGATTCTCTGACCCTATGATGCTACTGAACGCTTCTAGGCTCACCCATAAGAGTCCACTAGATTTTCACATTATATGACACTTTCCCAATAAGGTGCGGTGCCTAAAGCAGATCACAATAAACAATTAAAAAAAACCTATATAGCAAAATACAAGAATGATTTACAGGAGCCACTTGCAATTAGAAACAGGCCTGTATGGAGAAATGCATGACATTCATTTCAACAGGGGCAGAATTAGCATTTCAATAGAGCTATCACTAACAGTTCATTCTGAGAAATACAGAAGTCACCATTCAGTGAGCACAATGCAACCAAGCAAATAAGAAAACTCCAAAATGAGGGCAACACAGATGTAAAATCTGAGGAACAATTAAAAAAAATAGAATGGATCCTGAATAGGTAGGAGAAATACAATTGCCTATCCTATGTATCATAAATAGAAATTGGCAGGAACCGCCATTTTGGTAGTTCATGCCGGTTTGTTTTTCTGCTGAACGGTTGCTCGGCCCTTCTCAGCCCTGCCTCCTGTGGCAGTCGCCCACTCAGAGGCAATGCCCTGCCTTCCCTGCCCTGTATCTGGACACGGCTTCTGAGTATATTATATTGTTTATACTGTTTTATATTGTTTTATCCAATGTATTTTGCAATGGCCTGTGTGCCATGCAATAAACTTTTCATTTTTTGGCTTCTGAGTGGGCGCCTGTCAGAGGAGGCAGGGCTGGGACAGGCCAAGCACCTGTTCAGCTCAAAAACGAACCGGCACGAACCGCCAAACCAGTGGTTCGTGCCCATCTCTAATCATCAACTCTTAAAAACATCCACTTCGGAGTACTTAGGCTAGGAATAGGTGACTTCTTATGGCACCCTCCAGGTATTTGGGACTACACTTCCCATAAGGCCCACCTAGCAGGGCCAATTTCAGGGACCGTGGGAATTCCCCAACTTGTCAAGAATTGAAAACATCCGACGGGCAACTCATTGCTTGCTTCTTAGACTGTACCAACTTTGAATTTCATCATACTTCGGCTCAGAATGCAGTTTACCAGAATGTTATGAGTACAAATCCAGTGGTGGCTGGATAGCTCAGTGGTTTAGGCACCTGATTGCAGAGCCAGCGGTTGGGAGTTCGATTCCCCCGCTGTGCCTCCTGGGAGAAGAGCCACCCTGGGTGGCCTTGGGCCACCTGCACAGTCCCAGGGCACCCCCCAGAAGAAGGGAAGGGTACCTGGAAAACCCTGGAAAGGATGATTTTGGACGTCAGTGCCTATTACTGTATCAGTAGCTGCCATGAATGGGGCTGATGATACAGTTGAAGACTGGAGAGCCACAGATTTCTCTACTTCTGATTTTCCTGGTCTACAAGGAAAGGAGGCGGGCAGGAGAATTTCAAGAAGGGGATGAAAAGAAAAGAGAAGGAAAAAGACTGGCAAAATCCCTACAACATGTACCATATGGTTTGACATTTACCAGATTAGTTAAACATTTCTACCGGGGATAAATATGCCGAGAGATCTATGTAAAGAAACGACTTCAGACAAGGACACAGGGCAGTGAATTTATGCTCCAGAGTGACTTCTCTCCTTTACATTTCTCCCCTCCTTCCCCCCCCCCCCCATCATCCTTTGCGGCTTGCGTGGACCTATAAGGTCCAAAGAGCAGGATCCCGAATGAACCGTTCCGGAGAGGAATTTTTTTTCCCAAAAAATGAAATGGGGCACGACCAAGGGAAAGGGGCCGTCCCCTTCAAAGGTTTGACCAAACCTGGTCTCTTCCCCCCCCCCCATGGCATCCCCAAGGGAGTGCAGGGGGAAAATTGTCTGCCCCATCCAGAAGCCCGGACTCTTCCGAGAGTCGGGAAAAGCATGCCAAGTTTGTCAGAATCTATTTCAGGCCCCGTCGTTGCGGGTGGAGAGAAGACGGGCGATGGCTGCCAAATTGATTCCAGGCCCTCTGATGCAGAGAAGGGGTGACTGCCGGTGCCCGGCTGCTGGTGCAAAGGCAGGCTGCTCCTTGGTGAACAGCCCTAAAGCCATAGATTTCATTTGATCTTTGCAAAGGCTAACATCTGTCTGCTGTCATTTTAGTAAGATTGATGACAGGCTGGGAAAAGCAGGGGGAGGCGGACGAAGGAGGCAGGCAAGCAGGCCGGCAGGCTGGGGGAGTTGAAAGGGGAGGAAGGGTTGGGAGGGAGGCCAAGCAGGAGGATAGCCCATTCTTGGCACCCCAAAGGGCCACGGGCAGAGGCGAGCGGGAGCCACAGGTTCAAATCTACCCGGGCTTCTTGGCAGCAACAACCAAACGCTGCCAGCCTGGTATCCTGGCTTGTTCCAGCTGATGGTTGAGGGTCAGAGGCGCAATGGCAGGCTCACCCACCCATGTGTGTGTCTCTCTCTGTGTGTTTGCATCTTGCATATCTTTGCCGATTATGCACGTAGCAAACCCGACGGAGCTAACTGTTATGACAGCCATAAGAACGCGGTTTACTGTTATCTTAATGTAGCCGGGCAGCGCAAGGTAAAACTATCAAACGCTATTATTCTTTCTGAACAGGGCAGGAGACGCTAAGTGATATGGACATTCCACGGGATGGTGCGCAAAAAATAAAAATCATAAATTTGTTTGAAGGGAGTGGAGGCAGGAGAGGAGAGGAGGGGTTCCCCCCCCCCCCGGATGACACAAGTTACTTTTGGGGACAATAGCTATGCTGGCTGGGGAATTCAGGAGGGTGTAGCCCTAAAAGGCAACTTCAGATCTGAGAAAAGTTCCCCTGTTGCAATGGAAGGAGATTGCCTTTTCCTTCTCTTTTAGGAGACTTCTTTAGAATACAGATGCTCTGGTTTGGTTGGCTTCCCCCCTCTCCCCGTATCCAATGATAGAGACGGCCTTGCTATTGAGCTGGGGGATAAAAAGCAAAGCAAAGCGAGCTTGCTTATATACCTCCCCATAGCACTTAAAGCAGTATCTGGGCAAATGACAGTTTAATTATGCAGGCTTCACATTGCACCTCTAATGAGCTTGGGAGGGTGGAAGGCTGAGTCAGTCTTGAGCAAGCAACCAGAATATGTCAGGATTCATTACAGGCCACGAGCAGAGTCTTGACTGTCCTACTGCAGTTTAAGCACCGTGCTATGAGGGAGACACCTTCTGCAGCAAGAGGATCAAACTGTTATTTATTCCATACTGTTTTGTTTTTACTCCCATGAAAAGACACTTGGGTTATTTTCCTTAGGTGTCACGTCATTAGGTTCTGTACGCCTTGGCTTCAAGAGAAGGGAGCAACATCTAGTGTCTCTCCGTAGGCCACGGTCGTGCGCTGACCCAGTGTTTGATCCTGGATGACTTCCTACCCATTGAGCTGAATGTGCATCGGAACAGAGGGACATGCATCTTCCCCAAAAAGTATGAGCCTCTATTTAAGTGGTTCCCAACCTTGGGTCCCCAGATGTTCTTGGACTATAACTCCCAAAAATCCCGGCCAGCACAGCTAGTGGTGAAGTCTCCTGGGAGCGGCAGTCTATGAATGTCTGGGGACCCAAGCTGCAAAGTCTATGGTGGGCAACCTGGAATGATGGACAGACTGTCATCTGGGCCTCTTATCACCAAGGTTCTCCTTGTAGAACCATCAGCGGAATCCCAAGATTTTGCCTGAAGGCCAAATGGACTGTGTTATTGATTGAGTCACTCCATGTTCCAGGCTGATCAGAAAACCCAGGGGAGCGATGGAAGAAGAGAAGAGTGAGGCCGGGTCTTAAACTGAACTGTGCATTTGCTTGATATCTAGCAAGTGAACCGATAAAAAAGGGAGATGGAGAGATAGATTCATGTACTCAGGAAAGCAAGAGATAACAGTTTGCTTTACGCAGCATAATATTTTCTCACCAGTGATGAAAGACTAAGGACAGGCCACAGATTCTTGCGAAAGAGGATGAGATAGTACTGCCTTCCGAATGGTATCTCTGCAATGTTGACCTCAGCTGGGCTGCAGGGTTAGCGTGGTTAAGTGCAGTGCCTCCCTGTAGTAGTTTAATATTGGGACACGAGGCCTCATCTGGTTGGAGGAGTTGGGTTGTCAACTTAGTGGTGATTAGACAAAGAGGGATGGGAGCACTCACAGATGTGTGTACACATTCATGCACCTGTGTGCATGCACACACATACAGTCTTCGGGCAGTGAGTTGCTGTATCATCATCATCATCATCGTCACCACCACCACCACCACCACCATCATCATCGTCATCGTCGTCATCGTTGTCGTCATCATCATCATCATCATCATCATCACCACCACCATCATCATCATCACCAGCCTTCCTGAACCTGGGAAACTGCAGATTACAACTCCCATTATCCTCATCAAGTAGCTTTTTCCTAGGGATAATGGAAATGGTGTGCCATCATGTCAGGGGTACAGCATTCATGTGTGTTCTGTGCTGTCAAGTCAGAATTGACTTATAGCAACCCTGATAGGGCTTTTAAGTGAAGTGAGATATTGAAGGAGTGGTTTTACCAGTTCCACTCCCACAGTGATTTTTTTTATGGCTGAGTGGGGAATCGAACCCTGTTCTCCAGAGCCTTAGTCCATCACTCTACCCACTACACCACACTAGGAATCCACACATATTACATTTAGAGACAGGGAAATCTGTTTTTTCTACTTCCAGGAAGGATGGGTAGGTGGACCTAAGAGCAAAATATGAGAATGTTTACAAAAAGGATGGAAGAATCTGAAGACAGAAGGGATGCCTCAATCGGCTCATGGCGGAAGTGGATAAAAGTGCAACACAGCATGGAACTTCTGAGTCTAACCTCCCATTTCTGCTGACAACTCCCTTGTCTCCCCAGATGTGAACCACAGAAGGTGACAAAGATACTAAAAAAGAAAGGTGAAACTGTTGAAAAAAAATGCTCCTCCAATTCTGTTTTTAGAAACCTAAAACAACTGTGTTTTAGAGCTTGGAAGTAACTAATTCCAAATAATTTAGTTACTTTTAAGGTAGCAGGTAAAATAAGTTACATTTCCAAATTAATGTGACAAAAAAGTAGGAAGCTAGTTCTTGATGGTTGTTGTGGGTTTTTTGGGCTCTTTTCTAGTTCTTGATGTACTGAATAATGCTTCATATTTATTTTCACATTTGACATTTGCAGGTCATTTTGAGGGCATCTTAAGAAGCATCCTGGCAGTTAAGTTTGTTATCCATGGCATGACAGAATTGTTCTGTTTCCTCTTTCTTTCTTTCTTTCTTTCTTTCTTTCTTTCTTTCTTTCTTTCTTTCTTTCTTTCTTTCTTTCTTTCTTTCTTTCTTTCTTTCTTTCTTTCTTTCTTTCTTTTATTCTCACAGTGCACTAACAGAACTGGCCAGTAGAGGGAACAAGAGAGTATTTGCCTGTATTTTCTGCTTGCGGCTCATAACACACTGCACCATCTTAATAGCAAGTACTGGCTGGGATTACCCTTTGTGTATGGTGAAATAACAACAATGATTATTTGACTGTCCTCAAGCCATAAGTAACAAGTTTTTTTTTAAAAAAAACTTTCAAAACCCTCCCATGTTCCACAAACAGAAGGATTCCATTTATAGAAGAGGATCTTCGGCTTCAACTCTGTCTCTGTCTGTCTAATAAACAGGGAATATGCAACTAATACACACCACCTTCTTGATCTCTGTCAAGATTAATTCCAAGGTAAATTTTCTCCCATCATAATCCTAAAACATATACAATCATGCACAAGGCATTTATATTAATCTGGATGTATTTTTGCTGCTTACCATTCTGTCAGAGTTGCTTTACTGATTGAAGACACCTCACTGGGGCCCTTAAAACATACCATTAAGGATTTCATCCTTGAAGGCAAAGAATTTATTTTTATTGTGAGGAGTAGAGAAGAAAGAAGGTATATTTATTCCAGTGACATGGATAAATATGATGTGGCTATTTCTACATTACTGGAATTTAAATCTTACTTTGTTGAAGGCCTTTCGCGCACAGGAGCTGGCATTATAAGTGTTACCGGCTGGGTTTAGTGCTTTGGGATATAATTGACTATGGAAGAAGAGGCCTCCGTGCAGAAAACAAACTTAACCTGACAACTTTGATTTCGTTAAGCTGTCTTTCTCCACCTCTCAAGGTATATGCATGCCTTCTGCCCACCCAGACTGGAATAAGGAGACAGACATGGGTATATGGGATAACTAGGGCCACAACTTCATTAACTCATTTATAACTTAGAAATTCCCTTTTACAAAGGCGCCTACCGTAATGGACCAAACTGGTCTGTAACTGGGGTCAACTTTGACCATTCCAGTCCAGACCACCCATCAAGTTCTTATACCGGAGGTGTGTGTCCCACCTTGCAGAACAGCCCTGCCAACCTCTCTGTTGACTCCCTTCTGGGCTCGATCAAGTCGCCTGGGTTCAAGACCAACTTTCCGCAGTAGTAGTAGGCATCCTTCAGTCTCGAAAGACTATGGTATCGTGCTCTGCATGGAGGACTTGGAACAGCATCTAGTGTGGATGAAGAGGCCAATTTGAGAATGACCATCCCTTCCACCCTGAAGACAAATACAATCTTTCCCCTGTCCAGCTCCCTGATTTTGCTGGTTTCGGGACTGCCTCTTTGCCTCGGCCTGCTGGACAAGGGTCTCTTCAAAATGGGAGAGGCCGTGATGCACCGCCTGCCTCCAGGCTGAATGCTCAGAGGTCAAGGTTTCCCATCCGTTGAGGTCCATTTCTAAGGCCTTCAGATCCTCTTTACATTGTTGTTGTTTAGTCATTAAGTCATGTCTGACTCTTCATGACCCCATGGACCCCTTGTCTTCCACTGCCTCCCAGAATTGGGTCAAATTCCTGTTGGTCGCTTCGATGACACTGTCCAGCCATCTTGTCCTCTGTCGTCCCCTTCTCCTCTTGCCTTCACACTTTCCCAACATCAGGGGCTTTTCCAGGGATTCTTCTCCTTTCATGAAATGGCCAAAGCCATCGCTGCTGGAAAAACCATAGCTTTGACGATGAGGACCTTTGACGGCAAGGTGATGTCTCCGCTTTTTAAGATGCTGTCTAGGTTTGTCATTGCTTTCCTCCCAAGAAGCAGGTGTCTTTTAATTTCATGGCTGCTGTCACCATCTGCAGTGATCATGGAGCCCAAGAAGGTAAAATCTGTCACTGCCTCCATATCTTCCCCTTCTATTTGCCAGGAGGTGATGGGACCAGTGGCCATGATCTTAGTTTTATGTTGAGCTTCGGACCATTTTTTGCGCTCTCCTCTTTCACCCTCATTAAGAGGTTCTTTAAGTCCTCCTCAGGGTATGAGGAACAATTTGCGTCCTATTGCTGATCTGCTTCAATGACATTCCACCTCAGCTGCTGTCTAGACGTTAAGAGGAAGCTAGATCTTGCTGATCATTTTGTTCATCATTCCCTCTTTTGCTGTGAGCTTTGATATAAGTAAATTGCTCGTTCCTCAGGTCTGCCAGTATTTTGTGTTCAACTAATTGTAATGTGTAAGAATTATAGGAACCATATTGGTCGTCACTGCTTTTAATTGGCAAACTGGTATGTTAGGAAGGGAAATACAGCAGCCATGTGGTCCGTGAGAGAAATCCCAAAGCAGGTTTGGGTAATACCATTTTTGGACTATTAATGTTTCATGCAGGTGATACAGTTAACACAGCATTGGAAACAGAGCTCCTTTAAGATCAAAAGACTTTCTATTTATCCTAAGGAAACCTTGATTTTTAAAAATTCAGCCTACATTAGAGCCAATTAGCTTTCTCTTTCCCCCTAATTAGTCATTAGTCGATAAATATGGCTTTGTTTGCTGGCTGATTTAGTAGGATTACTTTTGTTTAAGGTGAAATGTTTTACCTGAAGTGTAATTTCACAACAGTGTGTAAGTTGTATCATGATGTAACATTGTGATGTTATTTTAAATATGATTGTTGTATTTATTTGGGTTTTTCCAATCTCTGTGAGCCAAATGCATTGTGGAAAACGTGATATACTATAAACAGAGGATGGCTATAGGAAAAAGACACAGGATGGATGAGGCTAAGAGAATAATGATGCTACTCTGGAAATCAGGATATTTTTAAAAAAAGTATCTCAGGAAGTTGCTAATGTACTGCCCAGTTCCTAATATCCTATTTCCCAGCAAAATGCTTGGGAATTAGGAAGGTGATGTTTATACATTATTTGTTTGCTTAGTCTTTGTTTTAATGAACAAACCAACAGTTTTATTACTTTATTATTCTTCATTTATTTAGTACTTCACAGATACACTATTTTCCTACCCAACGATGCCCAGAATATTGTACAGCAGGATTTGAAAGTGAAACATAGGATAAACATAACAATCTAGGAAGAAGGGTTAAAGAACACAGCATCACAAAAGTGGTGGAACCAGAGATAAAATCAGCAGCACCCAAAGGTCCGTGGAAGTACGTAGTTCCATTTTTCCCCATCCCCTCCTGAATGTCTAGGAAAGATGTTTCATTTCACATGGACTCTGGAAGGGATCTCCAGAGCACAGAGTCAACATCGGGGCAACAGTTTGTCCAGATTTTCACATCATTGGATGAAAGCAAGTATCTACAGATACTTTTCAGTATGACTTCAGACACAGACATAGGATAGGACCATGCTTGGCCATATTTGGTGGATGACTTTCTTTAGGATATGGTGTGACACCCCCAAGCCTCTCTCAGTTGGATTGCCAGCCTTCAATAGTACACATGGACTCCTGCTCAATGATCAGCCCCTGTTAACTATGGAACTCCATTAACTATCGTACTCATCTGTTCTCCATCATTTCAGAGTGCAGGGCACATAATAATGGGCTCAAGCTACAGGAAGCCAGATTTTGCCTGAACATCAAGAAAAATGTAAGTGTTAGAGCAGTGTGACAATGGAACCAATTACCTTGCTTCAACACTGGAGGCTTTCGGGAGAAAATTGGACCACCTGTTCTCAGATCTGCTTTGACTTGGATTCCTGCCTTGAGCATTAGGTTGGGTTGGGTTTGATGGCCTTATAGGCCTCTTCCAACTCAATGATTCTACCAACCAGATACACAGTGTGGTCCTTTCCACCATTGTCTAAACTCTTGGGGCTCCTCAACCCTTCTCCACTCTCCGCTTTATCCCATGAAACGATTTTACCTCCGCCTTTTCTTAAGACTCTTATAACTCTCCTGTGACACTTCCACCACCAAGTTTCCAAACTGGTGGACTTTCAGTAGTCACACTTTTCTCCCTCACTTTGATGAGCTGTGGCCAAGAAGATGATGTGGATGTTTGTTCTTTGATGTCTGCCACTAGGAAATAAAAATATGTTGTTTTACAAAGCAATTCTTATTCTAATGATTGATTAAATGATGGGTATTATAATAACAAAAATACCCCACTGATTATTGATTGTTCATGCCACCTTTTTAACTATCTCTGCTAAACTATCTTTTCATAACACTCTACATTCTGATTCAGTCTATCTCCTTACTCATCTCACTCCGTCTGACTTCATTCATCACAGCTCTCATCTATCACCGCTCATATCTTTTCTTTCTCAAATCTAATCTTAATCTAAGTCTTATCCTAACAATCCTCAAAATCCCATCTAACATTCATCGTCACAGCCATCTAACATTCACAATCTTAACTATCCATCAATGGTCCGACAACTTACATAATTTTTCCAGTCCTACCTCCTGAAATTCTAAAAACCGACTCATTCTTGGGCTCTCTCCCTCTCTCCGTTGGACCGGGGAAAGCAACCGATCGCAAGAAAGTTGAACAAAGCCATAGTCTCACCTCCTTCGAACTGGCATAACTGTCCTATCACTCACCCATCAATCAAGCCGTTCATTCCATCACATAACCAGCGAACTTACCTATCCAGATGTAACAATCACACACAGAACAAAGAGAAGGGGGCAAAATGGTCACAGATGGGCAGAGGGAGAGCCACTCTGCGGAATAGCAAATTTGAATGCAAGAAGGATGTTCCATTGGATTTCAATACAGTTGACCACAATGGCCCTCCATATGGTTGGCCACAATGGAACAACCCAGTGGGTTAGATGTAGGAGGTCCTGTATTTCATAGCTTGTGGTCCATCTTTCAGGGTTGTTGCAAATCAGCAGTGCTGGGAGACCCCTGCTTAGTTTTGGGGTGCCATGTGCTTTGCAACAGCCATGAAGCTGTGAGGGGGTCCTCTTGGGACTTGCCGCACAGCACTAAATATGTCAATGTTTAGTCTTCATGTCCTAACACCTCTGTTCTACATCTAGGATACTCTTGTTTGCTGTCTCGTTGCTGCATTTTGGACTCATTGACGTTTCCAGAGTCTACAGAGGCAGCACCACATAGAACATGTTGCAGTAATCCAGCTGAGATGTGACTAAGACACGTGTCAAAATGGCCAGATCAGACCTCTCCAGGAATAGGTGCAGCTGGCCACAGCTTAAACCTGGGCATCTAGGCTCAGAGAGATATCCAGGAGATTGGGCAAGAGAGACTGACTCATTAAGTGAGAACTGCCTCGAACCCTGTGTCATTTGAACTTCTTAGTTCAGTTCCACTCTTTCCAACAATTAAAAAAAAACACAAGCTTTTTGCATAACTTATCTCAATGATCCCCAACCATTTTTGTCGCCGCGGATGGGTTGGGGGAGGATGGGGTCTGTGTGCAGGGAAGGTGAGGCACTCCCCACGCTTGTGCGCATGCGTGAAGGGGTGAGGGGGTGCAAGTGTGCATGCACTTGCACACATGCATGAAGGGTGGGGGCACTTGGGGTGCTTGGCTGGGCACATGCACATGCGCAAAAGGGCTGGGGTGCTTGTGGGGGGCGTGTGCATTCACGTGCATGTGCGAAGGGGTTGTGCGGGGGAGAGTGTGTACGGGGGGAGTTTTGGGAGATCTGCCTCTGCGGCCCAGTCTAGCCCAGGCCATGGACCGGCACTGGGCCACAGACTAGGGGTTGGGGACCCCTGACTTATCAGACAATCTTTCAAGTATAGAGATTGCTTATCCTATTGATTATTAATGGCCTCTTCTCCAGGCTAAATCCTTCTTTCAACTTTATTCCCTACTAGTCAGATTTACTCCGGAACGCGGGGCTGACTTCTGGGCTACACACTTGGAGAAGAACGTAGACCCAACATGCTTACTAAAACAGCAGTTGTCAGAGTGGGCTCCTTTGCACGAGGACAACTGCACTGTAGAAAGTGGGAGAGGGTTAGCCTCCCCTCCCCCATTGTTTTTTTTTTGGGGGGTGTCTCCGTTGGAAACCCCCCTCCCCACGGCTGCAATTAAACTTTTTTTAAAAAAACAGCAGGCGCCCGATCACCGATTGCCCATTGTCACGACTCATTGCACCCTCGGCAGCTTGCAGATGTCAAATTATGTCAACCCACATTCCTTTGCATGCCAACCATCAAGTACAATTGGGTACAAAATTCCAGGGGGAGGAACGTTGGAAATGTCGCCACATAACCTGAGTCTACAGGATCGGTTGGGCTAAAATCAACCGACAGACAGAGAGAGAGAGAGAGAGAGAGAGAGAGAGAGAGAGAGAGAGAGAGAGAGAGGAAGGGAGAGAGAAAGAGAAAGAGAGGCGAAAGGTAATTTCTCTCTTATTCAGAGAGCCGTCCCCTGCTCTTTTGTGTCCTGTTATTTCCTCTTTTTGAGGAAGCCGCACTCTATCTTTTGTTTCTCCTCCACAAAGTGCCCCTTAGTGCATCTCCTATTGATTCGACTCCCTCCTCTGTGGTCTACCGTGTCATGTTGGTGAGGCTCCCGACATTCATTGACCTGGAAAACAGGAGAACCTTGGTCGCTTCAGCAAGACGCTGCTAGGCTCCCACGTGGTCACAGGGAAAAGGAAAGTCGCCTTGAGTCACTGGACTGTCCAATTTATTTAACTCGGTGATGTCACTCACTTCAACTTACACTGCGTTTTCGTCGAGAAGCCCCTACCCCTGTGTGTGATGGCCTCTGGGTTTCTGTCGTAATGGTGAAGTTACAAAGAATGCAGAAGAAAGCACGCGGCGGAGGTTTCAGGCCTGACCTTTGCTTCCAGTTCCCTTTTGCAAAAGAGATGAAACCAAACCAAGATGATGTTGTCGAGTTTGGGGGCTAGGCGCACACAGCGTCGGATTCTCAGATGAACAGTGGCTTCCAGTCCCAACTGATATTCCTTCCAGTGCTAGAGACAGTACAACACACCTCTTTTTCTCAGTAGCTGGGCAGACAGTGTGTTTGTCCTCAGCCCCTGTCTAGAAGACCAAATACGAGATGGACCGACTTCCCTAAAGGAAGCTACAGGGGTCGAGTTTAAAAGAGCTAAGCAAGGCTGCTGAGGACTGGATATTTTGGAGATTGCTTATTCACAGGGGTCTCCATAAGTTTGAAGTGATTTGATGGCACATAACAGCAACAGCGACGTGGTGGCGCTGCGGGCTAAACCGCAGAAGCCTGTGCTGCAGGGTCAGAAGACCAGCAGTCGTAAGATCGAATCCACGCGACGGAGTGAGCTCCCGTTGCTTGTCCCAGCTCCCGTCAACCTAGCGGTTTGGAAGCATGTAAAAATGCAAGTAGATAAATAGGTACCACCTCGGTGAGAAGGTAACAGCGTTCCGTGTCTAAGTCACACTGGCTATGTGAGCACGGAAGATTGTCTTCGGACAAAAACGCTGGCTCTATGGCTTGGAAACGGGGATGAGCACCGCCCCTAGAGTTGAACACGACTGGACGAAAATTGTCAAGGGGAACCTTTACCTTTACCTTTACCTTTACCTTTACCTAACAACAACAAGGCCAACTGTGTGAACAGAATGCTGGGCTAGATAGTCCTAAACTGCTTCTTATTACGACCCAAAGCTTTTCATTAAGTTATACATAGACCCAACATATCATGTAATTTCCAATTGGTGATCCATTTTGAAGAAACGGGAGCCTTGTGGATTCCTTGGCTGGCTCTTGCGGAGATCATGGATGACAGATGGTTTTGACCCAGGATGTTCACGGGGGTTCCCACACAAATGGTAATGCTATGATGGCCATACATGCTATGATGGTCACTCTGTTCGATGACAGCTGTATACTCCCAGTCCAAAGTACAATTAAACAACACTGAGAAGGAAGGGCAGATCCTTGAAAATGCTCGTCAACGGTGAACACATGGGTGCCAGATCATTGGTCACTCACAGTCTATATTGAAATGCAATATATTTCTCTCTACATAATAATAGTTGTTGCCTACCACTACAGTAGTGCCTCGCTTGACGACGATAATCTGTTCCAGCAAAATCGCTGTACAACAAAATCGTCGGCAAGCGAAAGTAAAAAAAAAACATTAGAATGCATTAAAAACTGGTTAATGCATTCTAATGGGTGAAATACCTCATCGTTCAGCGAAGATCCTCCATAGGGCGGCCATTTTCTGGTGCCTGTAAAGTGAAAAAGCCCTCCTAAACACAGCGGAGAGCCATTTTGCACAGCGGGTGGCCATTTTGAAACCCAGCAATCAGCTGTTTTCTGATAGTCGTTAAGCGAAAAATTGGTTCCCGAAGCAGGGAACCGATCATCGTCAAGCAAAAAAGCCCATTGAAACGTTTTGCGATCGTAATAGCGACTGCCAAAACATCATTGTGGAGCGATTTCGTCGTATAACAAGGTAATCGTCAAGCAGGACACCACTGTATTGTGTAAAATCTCAGTGGCAGCAAACTTTATTCATACCCATTATTGTGGCGATCTATGATTTGGTATTATGTTTGAACTAAGATTTGAGCCAGTGTTCATGGTCTGGCCTCTTAGGAATGTTCAGTCAGAGCATTTAATCTCCTTCAAGCACTGAGTTCTGCATTGGTGTTATGAGTATTTTACCTGTTCTATGTATGATGAAACAGGATTGGAAGCCAAGTCCTATGAGGAAAGACTGAAGAAATTGGGCATGTTTAGCCTTGAGAAAAGAAGACTGAGGGGGAGAGAGGATGGCACTTTCCAAATATTTGAAAAGAGGGGCAGGATTTGTTCTCAATCATCCCAGAGTGTAGAACATGTAATAATGGGCTCAAGCTGCAGGAAGCTAGATTTAGGCTGAATATTAGGAGCAAAACTTCTTAACTGCTAGAGCAGTACGACAATGGAACCAATTACCTCTGGAGGTGGTGAGCACTCCAGTGCTAGAGGCATCAAAGAGAAATGCCAGATCTTCTTTGATTTGGACTCCCGCATTGAGTAGGGGGTTGGAGTCGATGACCTTGTAGGCCCCGTCCAGATCCCTTTTTCTGCTATTCTATGATTCGATGTGAGCCAGAATCCCAGCCCCTACCCCCAATGTTTTCTGGCTCCCATGAGGAGCCTAATGGGAACAGATCAGCCATCTTCAGTCCCTCTTCAGGCTGTTGTGATTAAAGTGATGATGGAGAGGGAAGAGTTAGTGCGCTCTCCTAATTGCAGATGCTTTCGTTATTCATTCAGAATGACTAAGTAAAGCCCCTATGGAACGCCATTCTATGACTATCACAGTGTATTGATTCTCCGGTGGGTACCGTTCATAGAAAATGCCAAACCTGGATATCTTCTGTTCGCTTCCAACCTTACTTGCATAATTCTTTCCCTTAACTTCTCCTTCTTTAATTACTTTTTATTTATTTCATTTCTGTAGTTATTCCTCCACCCCCTCCAAAAAAAACCCTTACCACCTAAATAAGCTGCAGGTTTAGAGCACAAACATCCAGAGATAACAATTAGTGAAATAATTACACTTGTTCTGTCAGTGTGACCCTGTGACCCAGAAAGTATTACAAATCCATTTTAAAACATATTAAATGTTCATATTAATGAAGAGAATGCAGTACAAGTACCGGCGAACTAAATATTGTTAATGATTTTGAGCTATTAAATTCATTACCGTTTCTTTTCATAATAAAGCGGTTACTCGCTAATTAGACCTTTTTAAACTTGCCGTTATTGAATTCATTATACAGCATGCCATTAACTCTTAGAGATCTGCTTGGGTGTGTATCTTCACAATTAGAACAATAATTAGAATAGTTTTGAGTATATATTCATGTGGATTCAAAGCGCTGGATTCTTCCTGCAGTTTTTGACAGTCACTCTATGTTCTCTTTCTCTGAGCACATTTTCTTGACACATCATGCCTAACAGCTTCTGAGCTGTCAGAGTAACTTTGACAACACAAATTCTCCATACCACACACACACACACACACACACACACAGAGAGAGAGAGAGAGAGAGAGAGAGAGAGAGAGAGTCACAGAAAGTACAGGGTGTATTCATTTCATTTAAATGTGGCTTCCTTCCTTCTTTTCTCTTCCGTTTTTACCTCTTGCTATCCAAATCCTTGTATGAGGCATAGAGATAATTCCTTTTCCCCAAAAGTAAAATAAGATACAGTCGTGCCCTGCTGGACAATTACCCCGTTTTAAATGGGGAATTTCGCTTAGTGATGATCAGTTCCCTGCTTTGGGAACCGATTTTCACTTTACGACGATCAGCAAACAGCTGATCGTTGGGTTTCAAAATGGCTGCCGGGTGAAGAAAATGGCCCTCTGCTGTTTTCTAGGATGGATTCCTCACTTCACAGGCACCAAGAATGGCCACCGTATGGAGGATCTTCGCTGGACGAGCAGGTATTCAGCCCGTTGGAACACACTGAACGGTTTTCAATGTGTTTCAATGGGTTTTTTTATTTCGTTTGACGATGTTTTCACTCTACAGCGATTTCGCTGGAACGAATTAACATCGTCAAGCGAGGCACCACTGTATTTGGGGAAAGGAAGCAAGGAAGCAAGGAAGCAAGCAAGTGTTGGGGTTTTTCCAACCTCACATGCTATCTTTTGTAGGTTTGGCTGGGATTGACCCTTCCTAGGCTGGGTGATTGTCCATCGATACAGCATTAGCCAATAATTCCTTACATGCCTCTGATTTCAAAGAGAGCCCTGCCTCTCAACTCAGTGCCTTCCCCCCCCCCTCTGTTGTCTGTTGGCAGTCAGTCTGCTGAAGTCTTTTGCCAAAAGCGGTCAGGTTTGTCACTTCGCTATCTGATCTGTTCAACTGTAAGTAATGAAATCTTTCATTCTCTCTTACACATGTCTCAGAGTGAGTTACTAAGATTGTAAGTGCCAATTAATGAGAGAAATGGGTAGACTAACCTGGGAAACTTAGAATCTCTTCACTTCTGCTGTGCAGCTAGAGGAATTTTTTTACCAAAATTCAAAACTCTGCGACAGGAAGGGAGGGAGAAGGAAAGACGAGATAGCCCAGACTAGGCCTTGGGTTCAAATCATCAGTTAATGATTTGAACCCATTAATTGGGTTCCTTGAGCCAGAAAGCACAAAATTACACCTCAACAACCATAGCATGATTGTCCAAGTAAAAGAAACTACAAAGACTGCTGCTTCTCTGCATTGTCCTGCAATGATCAGAAGCACAGGACTGGTTGCTTGTGTCTTTCAAAGCACTCAAACATCTTTTGTGCACTTATCCACCCCTTGTTCTTGGGCGGACAAAGTCAACTAAACCTCTTGTATGTCGCCAGTGGGCAGACTCACGTTCACTTGAATGACAACCCTCGTGGCTGTGTGTGTGTGTGTGTGTGTGTGTGTAGAAATAAATCTTCCCCAGGGCTGTGATTTTACCTGCTTTTCCCTAACAAGACAGATCTGGGAGATAATAAAGGGGTTCAATGTTCTTCAGAGGAGGTGAAGCCATTTCCTGGCAGCTGTTGAAGCCTTTGGCAAGTGGGTGGGGTGAGGCTGACCTTCTCGCCCCACCCTTCCTTGTCACGGCACCAGGAATATGGCCATAAAAATGATCTTTTCCTCCCGACAACAAGGAATTTTGCTCATAGAGACCAGGGTTTATGTGACATTTCATTCCAGTATACTCGATGCCCCGAAACTTTGCTGATGGGCTTTCCCAGGAAATATGATTGCTAAATAATAGATTAAAAGACGTGTCCACGGCGCAGTTATTGAAGAGTCTTTAATGAAACCAAGCCCTCCTCTCCACGCCTGCCGATCAGGATTCTGGGATGTGCGTGCGAGGCAAATAACAGAGTATTTTAACAGGACAAATAGCATCCTTATATGTCACATCGCTCAAACGATGCCTGCTCGGTGTCATATATAATAACAATAACGCAACGTATCTGTAGTTGGTGTTTTATTTAAAACTACCTCCCTTTCACCTGTAAAGAGCCAGGACATAAATGTACCTCAGCGATTGCTCTGGTGAATGGTTCTGGCATGTAAAAGCCCCCTCTGCTCTTCCTGTGTCCTTACTTTATTATTATTTGGAGGGTAGAGCTGTGTGATTATCCATTCTTGCTTCGGGCCTAGTAAGCCATCTGGAAGGCTTATTAAACCCATAGGCAGATCAAAAGGATATGGCTCCACCGTGGTACCTGAATGGGAATGGTACTTCATCATCAGAGCCCCAGTCTTCTAATGATGTACTAAAGATTTTAGCAGCCCTGGATTAGCACAAGGAAGTATAATGGATGGATTTTGTAAAACCCTCCAAAGGTTTTTCTGCTGGTGTGTGTGTGTGTGTGTGGGGGGGGGGCAGGAAGCTTATTTTGAGAAACAAACCCCAAAATGGCAAGATGTTTAAGAGTCCAGCTTGATTGTGTATAATGGGTAGAATCAAGGTAAATATTTGCACATTTATTATATATAAGATTTTCTGCTTGAGTAACAGCCTATCCTCCATATTATTTTACCCAGGCTTCGTGCTCTGGAAACGACACTCATACAGAGCATGTTACCATAGTCTCTTGAGACTGAAGGATGCCTAAGAGAGTCCATGTGGATTACATATGGATTACATTACATATAGGAGAAGCAGGATCTACTGTATATATCCTATCATCATCTGCATCTATCTATCTGTCTATCTGTCTATCTGTCTATCTATCTATCTATCTATCTATCTATCTATCTATCTATCTATCTATCTATCTATCTATCTATCTATCTATCTATCTATCTATCTATCTATCTATCTATCTATCTATCTATCTATCTATCTATCTATCTATCTATCTATCTATCTTTTGGGCACTTGTTCTTATTGGGCTTCAAGAATACAAAAGACATTTGTCTTCTTCCTTGTTTCTTCACGCAACTTCTGCTCAAGTCATGATGCAATGAACTCTGAGTGAACAAATATGTAGCATCCAGTTCTGGGGTGTGTTTATATCACTGTTGCTGCTGCTTTACATGTATAAGGGAAAACCTTTTTGCAAAGTTTGTGTTTGCAATACTTATTTAAATACATGTATCTATGGGGGACACACACAGAACATGTATAGATAGATGCACACATCCCCACAGAATTAAAAAAAATATATGTTGCACTAACTCACAGTGCTGAACAACAGCTAATCTGTGATCTCCCAGTCAGACGCATGTCAAGTCAGGGAAATGGCACACAATTTGGAATTCAATCAGGAACTCGTTAATGGGGAGCTTTTTCTCCACTCTTGAGTTATACCAATGCGTTTATGCTGATAAAAATATTGACTTGAATTCTGGCCAATGTGGGTGCAGGAACAAGTGACCCAGATCATTTCGATGCCTCAGGCGGAGGAGCAAATGCCCCTCCCAAAACTGGAAGGAAGGAAGGAAGGAAGGAAGGAAGGAAGGAAGGAAGGAAGGAAGGAAGGAAGGAAGGAAGGAAGGAAGGAAGGAAGGAAGGAAGGAAGGAAGGAAGGAAGGAAGGAAGGAAGGAAGGAAGGAAGGACTCACTCCTGACTGATTTTAGTCACCACCAACATAAGTACACTACAACTCCCAGAAATCCTGGCCAGCACAGCTAGCAGTGAAGGCTTCTGGGAGGTTTTAGTCCAAGAACATCTGGGGACCCAAGGTTGGGAACCACTGCTCTAGTTGCATCTCAAACAATGATCATATTGGATCTTGTTAATTCACACTGGGAGAAGATGTTCCAAACATCTCAGACTGTTTCTGAGATGGCCTCTCTCTTTTTGCTCTGCATTGGCTATAAGCTTGGCACAGCGATGAACGGCCATGATTTGAAATATTTAGCATCGACATAGCCCATTTCGGAATCATCCGTGTGCTTCACATTAAGGAGGCAAAAGAAATGTATGACGTTGCGAAGACCACGTGTTTACTAGATTCTGACTGGAAGCCAAAAAGTGTCTTGAATAAAAGCATAAACCTCTGAAAGCTGAAACGTTTGGAAAAATTAGACCTGTTGTGCCAACATAAGAAATAGCTGGTTGCTGCATGCGGTGCAATTTTTTCATAAATAGGATGTGACAAACTTGAGATTTCTTTCTAAGTTCATACAGGAGAAAGTAAACCCAACCTCTTCACCTGGTTTTGAATCTCTGTGTATCCAAACTTATTCTGTGGAGCTAAACTTGGTTGCTACCTTTTTTCCTTCCTGAGATGGCCTTGATTTTTAAAGAGCTTCCTGGTAACCAGATGTTACAGCCTCACAGTGCCCTAGTGTAGCTGCACTTAGTCAAGAAAATTTGCCAGCGTCGAATGCTGAGGATTTTGGTTCATTTGCTTTTGATTAAAACTAATCCCAGCTCATAGATTCCTTCACAGAGACCTTCAAAAAAAATCTGGTGGAAACAATGGGAGATCTTCAAGTTAAAAAGAACTGCTGGCATGGCTCAGAACGTCTGGAATGGCTCAGTGGCTTAGGTCCTCGGCTGTGGAGCCAGAGGTTGGGAGTTCAATTCCTCACTGTGCCTACTTGGCAGGGGCTGGACTTGATGATCTACAGGGTCCCTTC
This sequence comes from Pogona vitticeps, assembly GCF_051106095.1. NCBI lineage: Eukaryota > Metazoa > Chordata > Lepidosauria > Squamata > Agamidae > Pogona > Pogona vitticeps. Next base: position 9,265,757 of record NC_135783.1, read on the forward strand.
CAGCTCTGCAGTTCTAAGATTACTATAGAGCATTATTAAATGTAGGAGATGGTGAAAGGGGCAGATTCACCCAGTGCATTCCCTGCTTAAGGATGCACAAAACCTAGGAAGTTTTAAAACTGCAGAGCTGGAAGAGGCCCCATGGATCCTGTCAAGGAGGCACAATGGGTCTTTTCCACCACAGCTTTCAAGAGATACCCCCAAAGTGTTCTCAGATTCGCCAGAAGAAAACCAAGAACCTAATAGAGGTGTGTAGAACTTTCAGCATCGGATAGCTCCATGATTCAGGTGTATGGCTTTGGAGGCAAAGGTTGGGCGTTCAGTTCTCCACTGTGCCTCATGCAAAAGTAAAGCCAGCCTGGGTGGCCTTGGGCCAGCTGCACAATGGTCCCAGGGCTCCCCCCAGAGGAAGGGAAGGGTAGATCACCTCTGAGTATCCAGAAAAAAAATGTCGCCATAAGTCAGAATCAACTTGATGGCACATCATGATGATGATCTGAGATAGTCTTATCAAAGCTTTTCTTTTCAGTGCCTTTTAAATGCCTTTGAAAATCAGCTGAGAATATATTTGGGGAATTCCAAAGCCATTTGAAAGGAAGGTTTCATTGAAAGAAGTGTAGTTCATTGGGTTGTAACGCAAGAAATGATTCTTGCGTTACAAGGACATCTGCAAGCGGGATCTGAAGGCCTTAGAAATGGACCTCAACAGATGGGAAACCTTGACATCTGAGCATTCAGCCTGGAGGCAGGCGGTGCATCATGGCCTCTCCCAATTTGAAGAGACACTTGTACAGCAGACCGAGGCAAAGAGGCAGTCCCGAAACAAGCAAAACCAGGGAGCTGGACAGGGGACAGATTGGATTTGTCTCCAGTGTGGAAGGGATTGTCACTCTCGAATTGGCCTTCTCAGCCACACAAGACACTGTTCCAAGACCTCCATACAGAGCACGATACCATAGTCTCTTGAGACTGAAGGATGCCTACACATTGGGTTGGGACACCATGAACTAGAAACTCAAATCCCCACCTTGTCTCCTAGCATAGTGGTCCCCAACCTTGGGCCTCCAGATGTTCTTGGACTTCAACTCCCGGAAATCCTGGCCAGCAGAGGTGGTGGTGAGGGCTTCTGGGAGTTGTAGTCCAAGAACATCTGGAGGCCCAAGGTTGGGGACCACTGTGATCACCCGGAATATCTGTGGCTGATGGTGTTAGGTGTCTTGGCTCTTGTGTAGCCATGGGCAAGTTGCATGAGCCTAGAGCACCACCAGAAGGAGGAACTGAGTACTTAATACCTGGGAAGGGTTGCCATAAATCAGAATTGACTTGATGGCATGTCATTATCAACACCAGCTGAGGAAAATGTTCACCGGAGGGGGGCAAGAAAACGGAATCAAAACCGGCGGAAACGCTGGGGACCTCACAGATTAACTGTAGGAGAAGAACAGAGAACATTCTGTGCCCATATTTACTGAATTCTAAATAAAACTCTGCTCAAATGTCTTCACACCCCATATTGCAAACGCTGCCGATGACAGTTTAACTTTGGAGAAAATGTGTTTAATGTCTTACCATGTTTTGGAAGCAGACTTCTTTTTTTAACGAAGAACCTTTATTTATGGATTGCATCAATCGCTTGTTTTCATTTAAGCAGATTGTTGCGATAGCAGTGAAGGAGGGGAGGGGTGAGGAGGGACTCCAGCTTGCTTCCCCGCCTGCCCCATTTTGATTTTTGCCACTTGCCTTTCAGGAGACCCGTTGACTCGAAGGGAGACCTTCCTGCAACATCCAGTATACCAGTTGTGTTGTTCCCATAACCTGGAAGAAGTGCTGATGGGGGTTTGTGCGCATGCTACAGGCTGGGCTAACAAGTCCTGGCTGCTAACTCCAGAAAGCTGCGGACCTTACGTGTAAGGATGATAAACATTGTTTCCCTCTTTTATTCGTCTAGGATTTCCAGGTCAGCAACTTGATGTTCCCTGAGGTTTCCCAACCAAGACATCAGACTATTAGGGCAAGTCCTTGGGGTGTCCCAGACATTTTAGCCATCACAGACAAGAAAACAGAATGTTCTCCTCCTCCGGTGCTGCTGATCTTAAAATTTATCTCTCTGCTTCAAAGGTCCAGAGAACAATCCCCTGATAGTTCATCTGACATCCTGAGATCAGGTAACCCAATTTTTGCCCTCTTTCCGGTACTAAGCTGTGGAAAGTTGGGTGTGAGGGGTTGTGGTGCTATGGTGTCACGTTGTGGACGGCCTATGTTAAGGCTTTTACCTGACCCGGAAGAATCTGAAAGCTGTTGACCCCCCACCTCTGCCTACCTATCTACCTACCTACCTGTCTATCTGCCTACATACCTATAATAATCTATCTAGCTTTGTCTGCTATACTTGTCCGCCCAAATGATTCTTTAGTACAGTGGTGTCCAACCTTGGCCCCCCAGATGTTCTTGGAGTTCAACTCCCAGAAATCCTGGCCAGCAGAGGTGGTGGTGAAGGCTTCTGGGAGCTGTAGTCTAAGAACATCTGGAGGGCCAAGATCATGGCTAAAATACATCTTGAACTTCTTGGGCTAAGGTGAGGGCTTAGTGTAGTGACTGATTTACGAGTGTGGGTCAAATGCCCAAGTAAGGATTAAAGATGGTCAATGCTGGCTCCAATGGTAAGCAGAGTTATTTGTTAAAATACTCTGACCCTACCTTTCTCCTTAAAAGGACCCAAGGCAGCTTACAATTAAAATACAATATTTAAAAGCTAAAAACAGCAAGTATACAAATATTTAAAAAGAATTAAACAAGTATGATAATCGTTAATAAAACACACATTTAAAAACAGAGCACAACAATTCATTTTTGAAAAAAGCCCTCAGGCTGACAGTCATTAAAGAAAAGCCTGCCTGAAGAGAAAGGTCTTCTTCACCTGCTTGCGAAAGGGACAACCAAGAGGGGGTAAGCCTCGCCTCCAGTGGCAGGGAGTTCCAGAGTCTGGGAGCAGCCACAGAGAAGGCCCTCTCCTGTGTCTCCACAAAGCGTGTCTGCGAAGGTGGTGGGACTGACAGAAAGGCCTCTTCTGATCATCTTAATACTTGAACAGACTCATAAAGTGAGATGCAGTCCTTGAGATCGCTTGGACCCAGGCCATTTAGGGTTTTATAGGTTAGAAGAGAAGACTCCCTGGAAAAGACCCTGATGTTGGGAAAGTGTGAAGGCAAGAGGAGAAGGGGACGACAGAGGACGAGATGGTTGGACAGTGTCACCGAGGCTTCCAACATGAATTTGACCCAACTCCGGGAGGCAGTGGATGACAGGAGGGCCTGGCATGCTCTGGTCCATGGGGTCGCAAAGAGTCGGACACGGCTTAACGACTAAACAACAACAACAGGTTAGAACCAGCACTTTGAATTGTGCCCAGGAACGGATTGGCAGCCAGTGGAGCGCTCGTAACAGGGGAATTATATGTTCCCTGAAACCACCCACAGTTAACAATCTGGATGCAGCATTTTAGACCCACTGAAGTTTCGAAACACTTTCCAAAGGCAGTTAGTGCCACGTAGTGTGTGTTGCAAGTAATCCAGAATGGCATGAAGCCTTTACCTTGGCCGAGGTCTGATAGATATAAGGCTACAAAGGGTTGGTATGAATCTTCTGCATTAGTCTTTCAGTTGCCTTGTCAACAGAAAAGGGGCTGACATCCAAGGACAGACAAGTAGCTTTTCGCCTCCACAAAGCATAGCATTGAAGTACCCATTTCTGAAAGTGTTCTTTCGCTCACAAAGCACACAGTGCCGAACCATTTTATCCCATGCAGGCTTAAAATGTAGATCTGGAAAAAAAAATCATCACAATAAGTTTTCGAGGCCACCGCAGTACCACAAAGGTGAGAGATGTGCCCGGTTCAGAGAACTATCCTCTGATTCCAGATCAGAAATTTTTTTTGGGTTGGGGGGAACTACACTTCTCTAGAGCTGGCTTAAGCGGATTTGGGGAGTCATTGTAGAAAAAGAAAAATCCCCCCGCCCCGGTTTGGGAAGCATGGTTTGGACCAGTTTGTATTCACAAGGATCAAACTCCTCCTCAAGTATCTTTGCTTGGGAGAAAATTGTAGCCAAGTCAATAGAGTTTCCCTCTCAGTCCCTGTATGGAGGAGCGAATGGAGCGAACGCATGCTGGTTTAATTCAGTGCTGAGCCTCCAATGAATGGAAGTGCCTTCTACCTTGCTAGTCTTCCCTTCCCATAGAGGGCAATTCCTTATGAATGCAATGCCCTCTGCAGGCCACCTCCGACCTTCTTAACTTTAGCAGGGCAACTCCAGAGAGACGCATAAAAGCTCAACATCTCCAGCCCAGCAAGCTTTCTATGGGCTTAAGCAGCTTGAGTGTTTTAGATCCACAGTATAGCTTCTCATCAGCTAATCCAATCTGCTGTGAGAAAGATTTTTTTTTTTACTGTCTCCCAAGTCCTTATGAAAGCATTCTGAGCTAATTGAGACATTCCCAAACAATTAAGATAACCAGATGTGTCTGTTATTTGTAATTACCTGAACATGCATTCTTTTCTTTAACAACAGTTCTATTCTGGCCCCTCCTCCCCATTTCCTGAAGCTTTTTGAACTACTCCAGATAATGGCTAGAGGAAGATTAACTTGTTGGAAAAAGTAATCTCTCAAATGTGCCGACTGTGTCTCCTTCCTATGTGAAATCACCTACTTTCTGAATTAAGCCACAAAGAAGAAAAAAACATTGGGTACAAAGCAATCTCTAATTTGAGGAGTGTGTGAGACAGACAGACAGACAGACAGACAGACAGAGACAGAGACGGATTTCAGTATTGTTTAGAGAGGAGTCAAAATGGACAGAGTCTGGGCTTTTCCAAATGCATGACAAGGTAGTTGTAAATAGCACTGTAAGTACATGCATCCCAAACCTCATTTATTTATTTATTTATTTATTTATTTATTTATTTATTTATTTATTTATTCATTCATTCATTCATTCATTCATTCATTCATTCATTCATTCATTCATATCCCGCCCATCTAGTCAATTGACCACCCTTTCCGGATGAGAGCAATGTTCGGTCCGTCACTCTGAACTGGCTTTGTGTCACTGAACAGGAAGCTTGGATGGAGCTAGACTGCAAAGGCTTTGATCTTAGGTCTTTCTCCCAGGTGAGCCATATTTAGGTGTCTGTCTTAGAATCATGAAGTTGGAAGTGACAAACAAGGGCCGTTGCTCAGTACAGAAATACAGATTAAAGGATATCTGCCAGGTGGTTGTCTAAGTTTTCCTTGAACCCCTCCAGTGTTGGAGCACTCACCGCTTCTTGGAGTAATTTGGTTCCATTGTTGTACTGCTCTAACAGTTAGGACATTTTACTGACATTCAACTGAAATCTGGCTTCCAGTACCCTGAGCCCATTGTTGTGTTTCTTGCACTCTGGGATGATTGAGAAAGGATCCTGCCCTTTGTCTGTATGACAGCTTTTCAAGTATTTGAAAAGTGCTATCATAGCTCCCCCCAGTCGTCGTCGTCGTCTTCTTCTTCTTCTTCTTCTTCTTCTTCTTCTTCTTCTTCTTCTTCTTCTTCTTCTTCTTCTTCTTCTTCTTCTTCTTCTTCTTCTTCTTCTTCTTCTTCTTCTTCTTCGGCTAAACATGCCCAGTTCTTTCAGTCTTTCCCCATAAGGCTTGGTTTCCAGTCCCCTGATCACCTTTGTTGCCCTTCTCTGAACACATTCCAAATTGTCGGCATCCTTCTTGAAGTGTGGTGCCCAGATCCGGATACAGTACTCAAGATGAGGCCTAACCAGTGCCAAATAGAGGGGTACTAGTAACTCACAGGATTTAGAGAATCAAAGGCCTTCATGCATTATTATTATTAAATGGGAGTCTCACATATGAATGCAGGCTTTGTTGAATTTGTTGTTGTTGTTTAGTCGTTAAGTCATGTCCGACTCTGTGTGACCCCATGGACCAGAGCACGCCAGGCCCTCCCGTCTTCCACTGCCTCCCAGAGTTGGGTCAAATTCATGTTGGTCACTTCGATGCCAAGGTTTGTTGAATAGGGTTGGAGTAATCTGTCAATTTTACTCATCTTGTCCATTTTTTTAAAAAGAGCTCAAATTATTTGTTCATGTTGAATTCTGAGAAATTTTGCAGGCCCGTACCAAAGCTAGGAGAAATTACTGTTTGAACAACAACTCCTCCACCCAGTGGGAGCTGTAGTCCAAAAGTCCCCCTCCCTACACACCAAAAGCTTTGGTCAACATGCCTGTAAAAAAATAAACAGTCCAAAGGGGCTTCTTCAGTAGATGGGAAGGACTATCTGTGTCGTGACTTCTTTGCAGAACCTCCACCTGCCTTGGTGTTGAGAAGATTCTTCAGAGCAATAATGTTTAAGAAGCCAGCAGCCTCTAACTCAAGCAGATTAGTCCACCACATCATCTTCCTCTTCCTGGGACGGATGTGAATGTGCTTCCACCTCCAGGTGGCGTCTCTTTCGGGCAATGGTGTTAATAATGGCCTCCTGGAAGGGTTTGCCATCCTCCTCAGGTTGATGGCACCATGATGGGGATGTATAACCTCCAGGCTTAGAAGGAAGGGACCTCCAAATGCCAGATGGAAGGGAGGAGTATCAGGAGAACAGGTATCTAGTTGTCTCGTGTGCTTCCAGAGGCATCTGGTGGTGCCCCAGGTGAGATACAGGGAGCTGGACTAGATGGGGCCCTTGGCCTGATCCAGCAGGGCTCTTCTTATGTTCTTAATGGTGTGGCACTTTGCTTCTTACATGAAGGAGCTGGAGACCTTGCACTGCCTCTGGCTGACACTCTGATGGCTGGCTACTGAGAGAGGGAACACGTATCCTTAGATCAATGCGAGCTGTGTTGCCTTCCAGTTTGCCAATTACTCCTCAAAGAGTGAGGAGGAAATGTCATGTTCCGGACCAGCCCAGAAATGTCACACGGTTTTCTCACGGGATTGGGGTGCAGGCCAGCTGATTTCCGAGCAAATAGGATGACAGCCAAGAAGAGTGTGCTCACTTCTCCCTATTTCTCTCGGATAGCATTGCTTCCGCCACATCCTACCTTGAAAATTCAGGACTTCTAGTTATTTATGTCTTTCCAGGATCATTTTTTTCTCCTAGTCACACATTCATACCTGAAAATATCATACATGAATTTTAATGGCCCGATTCCCATGCTAATATGTAAGACCTTCATTGGTCCCTGAAATTGCACACCCCAGCATTGAGTTGCACATGACTGAACATTGAAAAAAAATGACTTTGCAACGGAGAGGAAAATTGGAAAGTCTTTAATTTTAACACCAAGAGTTACCATCTTGCTAACAATAGGAACCATGCGCTGGTATTATGTGTGCAAGGGATGCTGTGCTTTGGAAATAATATGAAGTGTAGCTAAATATCAAAATGAGAATTATTACCTTCCTCACTTTAATACCCCCTTTCACCTATCGATTAGCAAAACAGAAGGGAACAGCATCTCTCTTTGGCCTGGCTTTTTGGAGTAAATTGGATTCTAATTCACATCTGGAGCTACTAAAGCTGATGTTCCCAACCTTCCTCCCTCCCTCTCTCTCTCTGCTTTCCTGGAGCCCCCAATTGTTTAAGTTCCCATTTTCAGCTCTGGCATAAACGTAGAGCTTTTATTTTCTGAATATTCCAATAAGCACTTTGCCTCCAACTATATTGTTCAAGTACCGGCATCATTGTTATAGCTGTAATTGTTACTATCAAGACACGGTTCTTTGTAATTAGAAAGTCAAGATGGTATTCAGTGGTATGGCAGCCTGGATCCTCATTTGTTAGGCTATTGGGGGTGGGGGAGAGAGAAACATGTTTACAGAGAAAACTGTGTCATTGTTTGGTGCTCCTAATTGACCATCTGCCTGGTGAAGAAATGTCCAAAGAAGGATAAATAACAATAGAGCCACACTTATTTATTTATTTCTGTTAGCACCTCAAGTAAATGAAGAACAGCAAAAGAGAGGAACTAGGCAAGACGTTGCTGAAGCAGAAGGGATGGCTCATTCTGCATATATTAGCATTTATTTTCACTCCATGGAATGGGAAGGTTTATCTCCTTCCTTCATACTGAGAAGGAGAGACAAAGACCTCCATCTTAGTAGTCCTGATGTGCCTTTAATGCCATATCAGGGCAAAAAAAGTAAGATCTTAAACCTGGATGGAATCATTGCTAAATGGATATTAGGGATGTGAAGAATTAGCTAAATTTATCTCTCTTTTTTTGGTCAATTTGGCCTGTCTGAACATGAGAAGAAATCTCTGAGAAGGTTTGCATGAGATCCTTCAGCTCCATCGGTGTCCGAAATGAAGAGCTGGTGTGCCAAGCAAGTTTCTTTTCTCATTGATAGAAAGAAGCACACATATGAAAATGAAGTCTTTTTTACCCCAGTGGGTAGGAGAGCACGATCAGAAATGACACTAGGCTGCTTAGAGGGAAGGGAATCATAACAATGTACGCAAAGAACGACTGGCTGATTGTGAAGAAAGCAGCAGACACAATTGCACCGTTTGCATGAAGTGAGATTCAGAATGCTTCTCAGTGAAAACCACCTCACCCTGTTCTACCTATGGATTCCCAACATTATTCTTTTGGACTCTGCCTCAAGGACCTCCATCCACCATGTCCATAGAATGGTTAGTTGAGTGATTTGTGGAACTTTGGTTTCTCAAAAAGTCACTAGCTTGGGTCCAAGTTGTTAGAAGGATCATATCACCCCCTAGGTGCCTTTGTGGTTTTAAAAAAATCTTTTGGGGAGTCCCTTCCACAGTTCTGCCACCTTCCGAAGCTCATTTGGTGAGGACACAAGACAGGGCCTTCTCAGTGGTTGCTCCCAGGTCAAAATGTGCTACCCCAAGAAGCCAGGTTAGCCTCCTCCCTCTTTTCCTTCCATCATGAGGCAAAGACATTCCTTTTCAGGCAGGCGTTTAAGCTATCAGTGTCTCAGGAATGCTGTGCTTGTTAAACTTGGAGATTTTACATGTTTTTAAAAATATTTTAATATTCTTTTAAATCTTGTTTTAGTATAGCATTAATTGTTGTTTCTTTTTTTAGTATGGTATTTCTGAGGTGCTTTAAAACTGTTGATTTTTGTGTAGTTTTAGTTGTTGTGAGCTGCTTTGAAAGAAAGGCAGCATGTTAATAGTATGAATGAATGAATGAATGAATGAATGAATGAATGAATGAATGAATGAATTTCTTTGCTAAGATTTGATTCCAGCTGGAAGCCTGTTAGTGGTCAAGAACATCACTACACATAAAGAGCCTCGTGGTGCAGTGGTTAAACTGCTGTACTGCAGCCAAAACTGTGCTCACGACCTGGGGTTCAATCCCAGGTAGCAGCTCAAGGTTGACTCAGCCTTCTATCCTTCCGAGGTCGGTAAAATGAGTACCCAGCTTGCTGGGGGGGGGGGGGGCAATGTGTAGCCTGCATAATTAACTTATAAACCGCCCAGAGAGTGCTTGAAGCACTATGGGACGGTATATAAGCAGCACGCTTTGTTTTGCTTTACATGAGCAACGAATCGTGAGATCTTACAGCTAGATCCAATAAAAATATAAGTCAATGAAATTAAATTCTTCTGTCTATGACAACTGAATCTCCCATGAGTGGAAGGGCAGGGGAATTATGGGATTAGACTTAGGATACCTCAGGAGTAAGTGCTCCCACATTGTAGGCATTCAAATTTGACTGCCTTTTGTCAGATATACTGAGCAGAGGGTTGAATTCGATGGCCTTATAGGCCCTTTCTAACTCTATAAGAGTTTAAAACTCTGTGACTAGTGCCGAAACAAATATAATTCATCTTATCCGAAGAGGGTTGATTTTAATAGAAGAATATTCAATGATTTGAAGCCTGATTCGACCCTCGCTTGCTCATATTTACACAAGATTTCACTGAGTCTTGATTTCAATTCAGCTGATTAGTTCCGACTTCAGTCCTGATTAGTTCCAGTTTGCAATTCAATTTGTTCAGCTAATTTGCTTAAAATTGACCAAATCTAACAAAGTCAAGTTGGTGTAATTGAAAAAAAATGCAAGGGGAGGTCAAAGCCACCACCTTGGATAATGTTCAATAGCAAAAGGGGCCACCCTGGCCTCTGCTGCAGTTTAATCTCATCTTAGTGGACAAGGTGACTTAAATGTGAGTGGTTGAGATGCCCAATGGTACTGTACCTGACAAAAAGTAGGTATCAGTTCCTCCATTACAAAGTGACCAGGGGTGTGTAGGTGGACATAAGCACACACAGAAAACAAGCACAGAACTGGCTGATTGATTAAAAAGACACAAACAATCCATTTAATGCTTCTAATTTTTCAAAGTCCATGAATCAAGGGCAGGTTGCTTGCTTAGTTCATTGATTGGTTGGTGAACTGGCATTTATCCCCCCCCCCCAGATAGATCTTTGTATACACTTCAATGGATTCAGCATAGGGATCATACAATTTATTTCATTGGAGCTCATTCACCTTTTGTAAAACCTCTCCATTTTGCTTAAATTTGCTTTTTGGTAATTTTTTTTAAAAAATGAACAGAAATGTTTTGTCTTGCTCTGGATGTAAAGCAGCCACAATAGTGTTTATCACTAAGCAGATACAAGTGTGGAATACAAGTTTAATACCTACCTACCTACCTACCTACCTACCTACCTACCTACCTACCTACCTACCTACCTACCTACCTACCTACCTACCTACCTACCTACCTACCTACCTACCTACCTACCTACCTACCTAAGAAGTTTGTATCTTATGTTTGCTGTCTGTGAGTAATAGTAGTGAAAGTGTTAGAGGTTAGGTAGGCTTCAGCAGTATGTGAACCGAGAACTCCCAGAAGTACAAGCTGGATTCCGAAGGGGCAGAGGAACTGGAGACCAAATTGCTAACATGCGCTGGATTATGGAGAAAGCCAGAGAGTTCCAGAAAAATATCTACTTCTGCTTCATTGACTATGCAAAAGCCTTTGACTGTGTGGACCACAGCAAACTATGGCAAGTCCTTAAAGAAGTGGGAGTGCCTGACCACCTTATCTATCTACTGAGAAACCTATATGTGGGACAGGAAGCAACAGTTAGAACTGGTTGTGGAACAACTGATTGGTTCAAAATTGGGAAAGGAGTACGACAAGGCTGTATATTGTCTCCCTGCTTATTTAACTTATATGCAGAATACATCATGCGGAAGGCTGGACTGGAGGAATCCCAAGCCGGAATTAAGATTGCCGGAAGAAATATCAGCAACCTCCGATATGCAGATGATACCACTCTGATGGCTGAAAGTGAGGAGGAATTAAAGAACCTTGCAATGAGGGTGAAAGAGGAGAGCACAAAAAAACGATCTGAAACTCAACATCAAAAAAACTAAGATCATGACCACTGGTCCCATCAGCTCCTGGCAAATAGAAGGAGAAGATATGGAGGCAGTGACAGATTTTACTTTCTTGGGCTCTATGATCACTGCAGATGGAGACAGCAGCCACGAAATTAAAAGACGCCTGCTTCTTGGGAGGAAAGCAATGACAAACCTTGACAGCATCTTGAAAAGAAGAGACATCACCTTGCCAACAAAAGTCCGAATAGTCAAAGCTATGGTTTTTCCTATAGTGATGTATGGAAGTGAGAGCTGGACCATAAAGAAAGCAGACTGCCAAAGAATTGATGCCTTTGAATTGTGGTGCTGGAGGAGGCTCTTGAGAGTCCCCTGGACTGCAAGGAGAACAAACCTATCAATTCTAAAGGAAATCAACCCTGAATGCTCCCTGGAAGGACAGATCCTGAAGCTGAGGCTCCAGTACTTTGGCCATCTGATGAGAATAGAAGACTCCTTGGGAAAGACTTTGATGTTAGGAAAGTGTGACGGCAAGACGAGAAGGGGACGACAGAGGATGAGATGGCTGGACAGTGTCATTGAAGTTACCAACATGAAATTGACAGACCTCCGGGAAGCAGTGGAAGATAGGAGGGCCTGGCGTGCTCTGGTCCATGGGGTCACAAAGAGTCGGACACGACTAAACGACTAGACGACGACGTCAGATAGACTTTGATCTGGATTCCTGCCTTGAGCAGGGAGTTGGACTCAATGGGATTATAGGCCCCTTCCAAAGCCATTATTCTCTGACTCTATGAAGCAACATTATTGTAGAGGTGCACCTGTAACCCCACAGATTATTTGGTTTAGCCCAGTTGGGTGGGAAAATCCTTAAGAAGGCACTGTGTCTGTGACCGTTCCATTTAGAAAGAGAAGGAACTAGAGAGAAACAGGGCTTTTGCTGTGGTGGGAGCCAGATTTAGGCTCTTACGGCCTTAATTTAGGTAATAAAATGCAAATATATATGTGCAGGAGAAGCAGAAAGGCAAATCTGTCACAATGATATCGTGCATTTGGACCTCTCTTTGCGTTTTATTTGAAGCCTTTAAAATTTGCCTTCTGGAACATCTTATCTTTTGCGCCTCCGAAGATCGTCCAAAATCAAACAGTGAAAGAAAGGGATGTCTCGTTTGGTTTCCTGATTTTGGTCGGGGTTAAAGAGACTGCGTAGGACTTTCATGCAAGCCAATCCTAAATGGGGACTTTGTTGCTAGGGGTGAGATTTTTAGATTTTCTGCAATACGAAGACCACAAATCCTCCATTCTGGATGTTTTCGCTAACGTGCAAGCATCTTTCAAACACCTGAATGTGATGCACCTGGGGAAAAAGGCTTCAAGCAAAAGCCCTAGCTCAGCCCAAACCTTCTGTTCCTGCCCCACAATAGCTAGAATCTTTCTGATTAAGACATTTGCAAGTGGCATTGCAAGGATTACAAGCCATGATGGGGGGTGTACAATCTCTAGGCTTAGAAGGAAGGGACCTCCAAATGCCAGATGCAGAGGAGGAGTATCAGGAGAACAGGTATCTAGTTGTCTCGTGTGCTTCCAGAGGCATCTGGTGGGGCTACTGTGAGATACAGGGAGCTGGTCTAGATGGGAACCTTGGCCTGATCCAACAGGACTCTTCTGATGTTCTTATGTACCGTATTTTTCCATTTATTAGACGCTCCCCCACTTTTGTAACCCAAAATTTAAGAAAACCTAGAGGATGAGATGGTTGGACAGTGTCATCAAAACAATCAACATGAATTTGACCCGACTTCGGGAGGCACTGGAAGACAGGAGGGCCTGGCATACTCTGGTCCATGGGGTCACAAAGAGTCGGACACGACTAAACGACTAAACTACGACAACAACTTTGAGTATTCAGCCTATGGGCTCAGAACGCTTGGACATTAGGAGTTCCTGTTGCATCTGAGCCTACAGGCTCCACCTCCAATGAGGTGTGTTCCATTTGGCTTGTACAGCATCAGCTGATGGCAGTTCCATAAGGCTCGTGATTGGAGGAAGCTAAGTCTCCTGACTGTAGGAAGCTAAACCTTCTGATTGAAGGAAGCCTGTTTACAGAGGCAGAGAATGGTTATGTTCTCTAAGATACCCCTCAATTTTTAGTATAATGGTTTTAGGAATAATTAGCATCTTATACACAGATAAATATGGTAAGCTGAGTAGAACTCTCACAATGGACAAGTATGGTATTCACAGTTTGGAAAATAAATAAATAAAAAACATCCTTACCTGTGGGTGGATGGCATTCAGGAGACATACCTTTATGTAGTATCCAACGTGGGCTATGTTTGTATAGTTATTGCTTTCCTCCTCTAATTGGAAATTTAAAACCCTTGCAAACTTCATCACATATTTTGAAAGAGAGCCCCGATAGTTAAATGTAGAGTTTACCCCGAAAAGAGCACTGTTACCAGTATTTGATAAGGAATAATGGAACTGGACAGTGAAAGAACTGATAACAAACTTAGTATCAGCAGCAAGAGTAATTATAGCTAAAAATTGAAAATTAAAGTATGAATTTCAGTTAGATGAATGGTACAAAGAAGTATGGAAGTTTGCTATTAATGATAAACTATCTTGCAAAATTACGTTTTAAGAGGGTCTGACAAACAAAAACACCTTTAGAGAACTTTGGGGCTGTTTATTGGCTATGAGTTAATTAAAGGGAAGGGTCATGTTCTGTCGAGAGAATCAATGCAGTTTTGGAAGGAGAGCATCATAAATGAAATAAATATCTTTTTAAAAAAATTTAAAATATTTTTTACCTCACCTTTCTCCTTGAAAAGGACCCAAGACGGTTTGGTTTACAACAATGAACGACAATATTTAAAGTTGAAAACAAGGAGTATACAACGGTGTTTAACATCATTAAAAGACGTTATTTAAAAAGTCTGAACAATGAATGACGAGGCATCCTATATCAATTCACAGGCAATATTAAGGCAAGATCAATAAGTATACAATTTTTTTAAAAAATCACTCTGAGAAATGGAGAACACAAAAATGGAAAACACGAGTCGTCCTAACAATCTAGTCAAAGCAACAATCTAGCTAAAAATCACACACAGGTAGCTGTCTACTGAGGGAAGGCTTGCCTGAAGAGAAAGGACTTTGTATTAAGAGTTTTTTTATTTGTTAGTTTTGTTTTTCTTGTGTATCTTAGAATACACATGGCACAGTGGTTAAACGGCTATACTGCAGCCAAAACTGTGCTCACGACCTGGGATTCGATCCCAGGTATCCGGCTCAAGGTTGACTCAGCCTTCTATCCTTCCGAGGTCGGTAAAATGAACACCCAGCTCGCTGGGCGGAGGGGGGCAATGTGGATGTGTTTGCCCATGAAAACACAGGCTGGCTTGTATCACAGGAGGCATGCATGGTTCTCTAATGGATCGAAGGACTTGATCCCATACGCTGGGCAGGATCCTTTCCTCAAATGATACAAAAATAAAACAAATAAAAATGGAGGAATAGTATGTTAATGCACTTCAGATCTGAGTGGTGTCCCCTCCCCCCTCATTCGGGTTAATTTCCACAAATCTTTCATTCTCTACCACAGATTCCGTTTCCGTTGTACCTGCCCATTTATTGTGGATGACAACCTAATAAAATGAGGTCCCTTTAATAAACACTGTATCAGAATACCCCATCTTTTTTATGTGGCAGTGTAAATTTCCACTCCTGAAAGAAACATTTAACATTCCCGCTATTTTAATACTTTTAATAAATATTTGCTATTCCTGTGATAAGGCAGCAAATGCATCGCCTCCAAAATTTATGTGGCTGCTGGCAGGTGGCCATTTTCCAATTTTCTGTCTCACTAATACACATTTATTATGTATTTCCAAATGCCCCCGTTCGCTATTTTGCTCGTCATTAAAATGCCATTTCCTCTGCAAGAGACAAAAGAGGAGAAAGCCACACAAAGAAATCTTGCTTGGGCCCCCAACAGAAATGGGGCGGGCCTGAAAGACAGCGAACAGAACTTATCGGATCAGTCCCTTTGATTACCAAAAAAAAAAAAAAAAAGAGGTATCACATTAAGACCATATATTCCCTGACCACATTCATGACATGGAACTGCTTCTTAGCATTGTTCCCTTACCTCTAGAGTATCCATGTTGGCTTGATATATACCTCATGTGGTAAGATATACATTCTTGATGGGCAAGAATGCTTGGCATAACCTGGTAAGAGAAGATATCCATGAAGATTCTCAGTCATCCAGGTGAGGTTATCTGGAAGTTGAGTCATGGCAACTGGACTTCTTTCTTGTTAGGTTGAAACATTTCTCTACTTATCCAAGTAGCTTCTTCAGTCTGAGGAGAGCTGGTAGGAGACCCCTGATATATCCTCCATATTGGTTTCACTTCCCTCTGGTCTGAATAGGGTCGTTAGTTGGACAATGGACAGGGGGTGAGGGATAATCCCACCTCTGCAGTTCTTCTCCACCCACTGACATGGGTCATTAACAGTCATTAACAGTGATCTTTCTGGTAGATGAGGTCCTGATCTTTCTGTTGGTAAGGGAACAGACAGTTGATGGGTGCCGCTCTAAATTTCAGGATGAAACAGACCCACAAGTCAGTGTATGTGGCATGTTAATATTAGGCCCTGAATTTATTATATGAACTAACATATGGATGTACGTATTGTGTGCCCTCAAGTCAATTCTGACTCATGGCAACCCTTTTAAAGGTTCTCTAGGTAGAGAACCACACAAAAGTGGTTTACCCTTCCCTTCTTCTGGAGGTATCTTGGGACTATGCAGGTTGCCCATGAAAACACAGGCTGGCTTGTATCGCAGGAGGCACAGCAGGGCACCAAACTCCCAAATTCTGACTCCACAGACAGATATCTAAAACAGTGAGCTACCCATCCACCTTATAATAATCATGTGTCATTAAGTCAATTCTGACTTACGGTGACCCTTTTAAGGGTTTTTCAGGTAGAGAATATTCAGAAGTAGGCTCGTGGAGCAATGGTTACACTGCAGTACTGCAGCCAAGACTCTGCTCATGGCTATGGTTGAATCCCAAGTAGCTGGCTTGAGGTTGACTCAGACTTCTATCCTTTCGTGGTGGGTTGCCGTATTGCTGCTCCTCTGTTGTTGGCCACCTGAGATGGCTGCTTCATTGTGCCTCAAATTAGAGCCAGCTCTGCTTTCAGTTTTCATCCCACTATCAGGCTTGCTGGGTGAATGTGGGATAGTCTCTATAGCCCCCTTCATAAATTCCCATCCAGAGGTTGTGACTATAAAGGTGTGTGTGTGGGGGTGACCTTCCTCCTTTTTCTCCCCAATGCCACCATCTTCATTGGGTCTACTCCTCCCTCTGATCTCTACACATTCAGGAGAAGGTCTGAAAGGCAAGCCGGCCCACTTTAGCTGGGTATGGTAGCCTTCTTCAAGCATTTGATAAGAAAGTTAATTTTAACCTGTGAACTGAGGAAGCAGAACAGCCCACCCCGCCTCCCTATCAACTCTTATGCGTAGAGAGCTAAATCTGAGCAGGAGGACAATTTTCTGCATGTGGAGGTTCTGCAGATGACCAGAAAACTTAACAAACCAGCATGTGTGATCACGCAGAGATGCTCTACACGCAGAGGATCTTCTCTGTCCTTCAGATTTAGCGCTACACATGTGACAGCTAGGATAGTGGAGGTCGGTCTCATTATGAACCTGTCTGGATTTTAAGATATTCATTCTCTCTTGAGAATACCAGCACCAGTGGAAACTTGTTCAGTGAGCAGGTGTCATGCAGAGGGCTATCTCTAGTATGGCTGCCAGACAGGGGAATTACTCAGCTCATTGTAGTGATTAGTCTTTTTGCATATACATACAAATGGCCTGAAGGCACCTCTTTTTAAACTGGCTTATGATATTGTTTCATGTATTGCAATGATTTTGACCCCTTGTACTGTATGTTTAACTAATTATTATGATTTTTATGCTCAAGCTTGGTTTTACTTGGTTTCGATGATTTTATGATTGCCTTTTTTTTTAACTTTTGGTTTTAGAGAGACATAGGAGTAAGGAGGTGTATTAGGGCTGTAGCCTTAACAGAGATATAAGTGTCATTGAACATCACTGGGCTTTCTTCCTGAGCATACTGGCAGGCAGCATCATTTGCAGACACGGTATCCAGATATATTCTAATGAATGCCTTCAGAAATTACACAAGAAGGGATCCTGTAGACCACCTTGACTTCTGACACCAATGTCTAGCTTCTGTTACCCAATGTCTGGGATCATTTTACCTGCTAGCAAGATGAGCACGATATTGCAAGACCATGATGCACCATTTCCTAGTGCTTGGAACTGTGGATGGGGGAGCAATCTCCCACATTCCACAAGGAGGAGTTACTTTACGTCTGACTAATTATATTCTATAACTAGAGATGGGGGTATTTGTATTCGTATACGAATACCTCCATCTCTATCTATAACTGTAAGCTGCCTTGAGGATTGATTAGTAATGGAAAGGTGGAGTTGAAATGTAGCAACAAGAAGAAGGAGAAACACACAAGAATTGGTATGTGTCAGAAGTGGAAACAGAAGTTCCAAAGGCATCTGAGCTGCATGCTAGAAGTGCATAAGGAAAAGAAACACAATCAATGAATGCACAGTGCCAAGCAAGGCTGGTTACAGAACAGCCATCAGACGAGCATTATTTCCATCCTCTCTGATAGGCTGATGCACAGGGACACAGTCATTACTTGCCCATAATTCCACCGAGAGGTTCTGATAAACATAACAAATGATGAGAGTGAAGCTGGAGCCATTTATTTGTGTTATCAGCTCCTTGGGCTCTCGCCCACCTGGCTGAATTATGCTCTCCGTAATGGCCGGTGGCCCATGAACTTTTATTTATGGTGTCAGCTTCACTAATAAATAAAGCCATGAACAGACCATAGTGCAGCACAAAAGGTGACCTATGGATCTTGTTTCCTGAGATGATGGACAGGGAGTGTGCCTGTGCCTATCTGTGTGTTTGTGTGTGTGTGTCCCTTTTCAAAAGTTTGGAAAGACTGTGTTTGTGTGTGTGTCCCTTTTCAAGAGTTTGGAAATACTCCTACACTCTTGTGCAGAAAAACCAAAAAAACAAAATGAACCCCTATTTTTGTTTCTGTAAGTCTGTTTCACTGGAGCACAAACCCACACATGAACACAAGCCAAGTTTGGGAACAATCCATGAGCTGGCCTGGACAGTTGGGTTTAATTCTGTTTTCACCTTGCAGAATGAGTAGACAGGAAAGGTCAAAGATAACAGCAAAAGGCAATGAAGGGGTCACAATTATGCCAGGTCACAGAAGCCCACAAGAACCATTCAGTAACACTGCCCAGACTTTCTTGGTGTGGCCAAATGTGCTGGTGGCCAAATGTGCTGGTGGTACTCTCTTAATACCTTTGTTCACTTTGACTAAGCAGCACTCCAGGGAGTTATCAAAAATCAACAAGATTAAGTGCTTTGACTCTCACAGCAACCCTGTAAGGAAGGAATACCAAAAATACCCACAAAGCATAAACGCTCACGGTTGATGACTGAGACAAGACCTCAAGCTTTGAGTACCGACAAGCTGTCTTACTCCAAAAGAACTAAACAGTTGTGAAATATTGTATTTTATTAAAAGTGGGGGAAAACATCAAAAAGAACAGTTTCCAAACAGTTTCAAAAGTTATAGAAAAAGTCAAAAAGTTATGAAGCAGATAAGCATTGAAAAAATTTTTTTAGGCATGAACCATTCCAGAATAATCCCACAAGAAAACAAGAAAGATCGTTATCCTAAGCTAATACATTCTGAGAGAACTTCGACATAGTTCCAGAGCATATGCAGAGTACATGTTTGGCAGCAGAGGAGCATAGCCCCTAAGTTATCATTCCTAAGAGATAACTAGGCTAAACTAAGTAACATCTCTCCTTTATACCTAACATTCCTGTTTCTAGACCCTTCGAGAATATCAGTCAATCGTGCTTCAAATTGCCTTGAACCTTCTCAAAGGGAGAGTAACATCTCTGTCGCTCCCTGCACTTCAGCTGAAACTATTATTGCTAATGGTCTGACTTGACAGCATACTTTTTGATAGGGAGAAAGGTGTCATATAAGTAATGTAAAGTAAATAAATAATAAGCTCCGTATCAAGAATTGAGCTCTGGCCTTGGAGCTTTCATTCTCTCAGTTATAAGGCATGGGTGTTATGGTCTTCCAAATAGCAGTGGGCACTTCTTCTACCTTTTTTTGATCAGCTTGTCATAGGCAGAAACTGTAAGGCCTGTGTTTCAAAATGGCAAGTGAAAGCATGATCCTCTATTTCCGAGTTACTTGACACAACGAGGTACTTCAGAAGAAGCAATGTTTGGAGAAGTATCAAAGAATCAGACCTGAGACATACATATCAGATTTGGGGTGATCAGACAGTGCATTTTTACTCTGTCAGAATGCAACTAGATGGCCTAATTATCTGAGCCTGGATTGATCTAGATCACTGGTTCCTGACCTTGGACTGCAACTCCAAGAAACCCCAGTCACCGGGAAAGGGAACAAACCCACCTGTCCCGGGAACAAACCAAACTGTGAATCAGGTTCCTATGTAGTCACACTCAATTGTTACACAATATGCAGTGGTGTAATGGAAGTAGTCGGCACCAGGGCAAGGAAAGTATGGCTGGGCATGGGTCACAACCTGGCTTTGGGCAGGGTAGGGGGGCAGATGGGCAGGAGAAGCCCCTGGGATGGTATCATGAAGCGGTTATGGAGTGAAGACAATGAGTCACTGGCAGGGCTTGGGAATAGCATGTAGTGGCAGGGAGAGGGAGAGGGTGCTAGTGGATTCTGGGCAATGTAGTCCCCAAAGGGAACGTCTCCAAGGTGGGCTACCTTCTCCATGTGTAAAAGGAAGAGGGAGGCATTTCCCCAACTCTGCATTCCAGCTCTGGGGACCAAGAAGACGTGCCTGTGGTCTTTTAAGGGGTGTTTGTTTATGTTGGGGGAGGGAAAATGTGCACCCCATAAAAATTTTGCGTCCAGAGCGACTGCCTTGTGCCACCCCCACCCCCACCCACACACATTGGCACTGCCAATAAGGCACACAACATATCATGTCTACAGAGATTTCTTAACTTGTGTCAATTTGCCTTACACCTTTTTGCAGAATTGCTCAATAGGATTTCAGCCAACGCCTATCGCCCGAGTGAGGAAGACAGCATCCAGGAGGTCACCATCCAAAGAGCTTTTGGGTCAGCTGTCCAGGGGTTGCTTCCCTGGATGGACAACTTCAAGATCCTTGATCTCGTTCCTTCAGGTTCCTTTTGCTTTAAATCAGAGTTGAACACAAAGGCTCTTCAATTGGAAGACACCTTTGAAAGGAAGAGGATACATGGCTGCTGTCATTCTCGAACGGCTGTAAAATGTGTTTAAAAGTCAAAATGAGAATCCACTCCCTCGGCGCCCTTCTGGTATGTGGCTTCCATCTGTTCTAATCAGCAAAATATGTCACGAGAAACAATGCAAGGAACAATGTTCTTCCCAACCCCTTAAAATGGTAATGAGATTGGCTGAAATCCTGTTGCTTAGTGTAGTAAGCCACACTAGAGTAGGCCCACTGGGACAGTGGGGATTAGGTGAGTCAACTGCTCTCCACGTTCCATTGATTCAAATATGCCTGCTCTTCTTGCAATACTATGCTAAGCAACAGGCTTCTAGACAGTGTGTTTTACTGGTGTTTTACTGCACACCAAATTGCAGCCTAAGACGTTCTATGCACTTATATCCAAGTTTAGACCTACTGAAATCCAAGCAATATCCATTACATTTGTTGGCTAGCAAGTCCTTTTAAATTGATCTACTTTCTTTGTTGTCCTATGCTGTCAAGTTGCCCTTGACTTATGGTGACCCCATGAATGAATGGTCTATAAAATGTCCTGTTTTCAACAAACCCTGTTTAGCTCTTGCAAACTCAACTCTATAGCTTCCTTTAAGGAGTCAATTCATCTCATATCTGATCTTCTTCTTTTCCTTCTGCCTTCCACCTTTCTCAGTATTTTTGCCTTTTCCAATGAATACTGTCTTCTCATGATGTGATGAAGTAGGACACCCTTACTTCCAAGATGTTTGCCTCCAGAGATAGTTCAGGCTTGATTTGATCTAGGACCCACTTATTTATTAGTCTTGCTGGTAGTCGAGAGTATCCACAAAGCTCTCTTCCAGCAACATATTTCGAATTAAACACAGTTGGGACTAAAATTGGATTTAGCATCGGGAGGCTGAAAGCCTGCTGCTGATCACAGTGAGTTGCACTAGAGTAGGCCCATAGAATCAGTGAGGATATGGTGAGTCAACTCTTCTGTACGTTCCCTCGATTCAAATGGGCATTGTCTAATGTGACTTACTACACACAGGAAGGAAGGAAGGAAGGAAGGAAGGAAGGAAGGAAGGAAGGAAGGAAGGAAGGAAGGAAGGAAGGAAGGAAGGAAGGAAGGAAGGAAGGAAGGAAGTTTTGATAAAAGTAGTGACATTTTCCAGCGACCGTTCTGCATACTCATACAGCCTGTTTAGACCATCTGAAACCCCTCTAAGTTTGAAAGATACATGGTGTGAAGAACAGAGAAGTACATAAGAATGCTAAAGTTCATCACAATCCTAACTACCCAGGTGGCAGTACATAAGCTTTTGTTCCCTTTATTTTTAACACTCCAGATATGTAATTTAATGTAGGCCTAATGACAGACTCAAACATCCTGCTTTAATCGAAATTTTTCAAACTCTGCCCTCCAAAGGGAAGCTCATAGGCCACCACTGGGGCTGCCCATTTCTTGAGCATTGATAAGCGAAAAAGGAAATGAGAGAGAAAGAGAGAGAGAGAAATTCTCTTGAACTTACATTGCTATTGATGTGTAATATACAATAAAAACAGTTAAATTTCAATTACCGACAGGTAATTATAATTTTATTGTTTGACAGGGCTGTGGGGATTTTTATAATTCCCAAGACTAATAATTTTCTATAATTTTACAGGTTGTCAAATAAACTATTAGAGATTATCTTTGAAAAGGGTTCTGAAATTGTAAGGACGTATCACACTGTTCATGTACATTATTAGTAATTAGAGATCTCTGGATAGTGAAATATCCACTGGTGCTCTGCCAGCTGGATACCATATTTTCTTGCAGGCTCCTCTAATCTCAAACCAACGCATTGAAACTTCTCCACTAAAGACAAAATCATGCCTGAACTTTTATTAGTCTTCCTTGAGTCCTCATAAAAACACTGTGAAATGTTTGATAAGTGGAATCTGGACATTCTGATGGGCTAAAATCCCACATTCTCTCCAGCAAGTGAGGAAGATGTTTGTATATATGGACAACACAACATCTGATATGCAGATTTGCACCAGAATTTGGTAGATCTTCTGCCTCTGAGGTGAATGATGCTCTTTAATATCAGAGTTGATTTCAACTTAGGTCAGGAGCAGATGGTAGATATTCCTAGGAGCATTTTTCAGAATGGACAGTTTTGGTACACCTTCTTCCATTGTCTCGTAGTTATTCATAGTTAGGGATCATCCAGCCGTTTGGGCGTTCCAAGAATTGACGCCGCGTGTACGCAGTTCCCAAGGGTACAACTCTTGGTTTTTATTAGAGATGTATATTATCTCTGCAGAAATTTATGAAAATAGACTAAATTAGGGTTATTTGTGCATTTTTAGGGCAACTATGGGGGGGGGAGTGTAACTCCCATCTGCGACTTACTCCTTCTGTTACAATGAGATATTCAGATGAGGGCTAAGCTACATATCACATTCAAAGTGTGATTTGATGCTGCATGGTTTTAATGCCAACTTTTGAAATAGCAATTTTCATTGGGTCTGTGGCATAGGAAGAGGTGCCTCCACCACTGGAATGATCCCAATTCTGAATACACCGGGCACTCATTGTCGTCCTCCTTGGAATTCCAAAAATGTACGACACAGTCATTTTTAATGTACGGCTTGAAATCTATCTGTCTGTCTGTCTGTCTGTCTATCTATCTATCTATCTATCTATCTATCTATCTATCTATCTATCTATCTATCTATCTATCTATCTATCTATCTATCTATCTATCTATCTATCTATCTATCTATCTCTCTGTCTGTCTGTCTGTCTGTCTGTCTGTCTGTCTGTCTGTCTCTCTCTCTCTCTCTCTCTCTCTCTCTCTCTCTCTCTCTCTCTCTCTCTACCTACCTACCTACCTACCTACCTACCTACCTACCTACCTACCTACCTACCTACCTACCTACCTACCTACCTACCTACCTACCTACCTATCTATCTCTATGTCCATCCATCCGTCTGTCGGTCGGTCAGTTTAATCTGAACTTGTAGAAATTTTCTGGAGAAGTTAAAAGCTTGCCTTATTTGTATAATTTTGTTTCAAAAAGCGAAAGATGGAACAAATCAGCTTGTAAGGTGCAATGTTAAAATTGTGGAGAATCCTAGAATAATGGAGTTGGAAGGGGCCTATAAGGCAGAACACCGCAACAATGGGCTGAAGTATCAGGAATCCAGATTTCAGTTCAATATCAGGGAAAACTTCCTAACTGTTAGAGCAGTACAACAATGGAACCACTTACTCCAAGAGGTGATGGGCACTCCAACATTCAAGAGAATATCTGAGGCAATCAAGAGAACATTGGACCACCATCTCTCAGATATCCTTTGATTTGTATTCCTGCACTGAGCAGGAGGTTGGATTTGATGGTGGGATGACTGAGAACAGATCCTGCCCTTCCGCTGAAAATGTGTTTACTTATCTCATTCACATCTGATTCACAAGCCTCCCGAAAGAAATGTGGCACACACAGGTAAAACAGACAGGAAGAGAATACAGTGGGGTCTTGACTTGAGAACTTAATCCGTATTGGAAGGCGGTTCTCAAGTCAAAAAGTTCTCAGGTCAAATCTGCATTTCCCATAGGAATGCATTGAAAACCATTTGATCCGTATCTGCTCTTTTCCGTCCATAGAAACTACAGTGGGGTCTTGACTTGAGAACTTAATCTGTATTGGAAGGCGGTTCTCAAGTCAAATCTGCATTTCCCATAGGAATGCATTGAAAACCATTTGATCCGTATCTGCTCTTTTCCGTCCTTAGAAACTAATGGGAAGCTGCTATTCTGCCTTCGACCACTAGAGGGGGATATTTTGTTTCTTTTTTTCTTAGGTCAAGAAAGGTTCAGGGAAGGCAGGGAAAATACAGTCCAGGCAGGACAGGACCAGGCAGTCTGAAGACTGTCTCCCAATCCACTCTCTAAATGCTGGGAGGAGTGAGGAAGCAGACAGGCACCCTTTTCACTGGCCAACAGTTAACTGAAAGTTCACATTTTGCACATTCCCTGCCTCCCACGTGGTTTTTTTCAGTTCTTAACTCAAATCTAAGTATGTAAGTCAAGTCAATATTTTCCTATGAGAGCGGTTCTTAAGTCAAAATGTTCTTAACTCAAGTCGTTCTTAAGTCAAGACCCCACTGTAGGTGGTTAGGATGTGAAAGATCCATCTTCCAGAGGAAATGGCATTGGGCTCGAGGAGAACTGAGGTTTCCATGGTGCCCATCAATGCCAATACTTAATATTGGTCTCGTCCATCTCCTTCTTAGCTGAATCACCAAGTTGGTTCTGACCATCTTGTCATTCCACACAGCGGTCTGAAGAGCTTTTTAAAAATGTCTAATTATTCTGATCATGAGGAAGAGAGACAATTTGTTGGGGCTTTTGAAGAATAAGGCAAGAACGTGACCTTGATGATGCCCTTCTGCTCAGGGCACTTTCTCTGTTATCAGAGTGAGTTATCTTGAAGCCAACATGAAATCTTTCATTATTATCTTCTTCCTTCTGAAAAGAAAAGGGAAACTGCCTCTTACAAGGACAAACAGGCCAAAAAAAAAAAAAACCACACAAAACAAAAACAAAACAAAATCCTTTATCCCCAATAGTTTTGTGAGTAAAAGGGCTGGAATCTTATTTACATTCACACCTTGGATCTCCATCTTGTCTCCTTGATGTAAAGATACACCCACCAATGATCTCATTAAGGGCTACCACTTCTGATTCGCCCAACATGTTTTGAACCCTAACAATGACATGAGGAGAAGCGAAATGAGAAGAGGATGCTGGTCCGTTTTCTGTATAGAAATCCCTGTGGTGAAGGAAGTATTCCAGATGTTTCTAAAGGCAAAGGCCACCAGAGAACTCAAGTGCACAAGACGAGCGACGGTTCATTTAAGCTTTGTCCATCCTCTCCTGCAAGTCCAAGGGTTCAAATATTCTGGCGCTGCCGTGTCATCCGAAGTTCAAATCTTGGCAGGTTGAAGGGGATCAAGCCTAGTGAAAAATGTTTGTCCCCTGGCTAGTGTGTCTCCAGGTATTCCTTCTTATCTTTTAGAACTGGTTCGTTACAGTAATGAAGGGTTCATATGTGTGGTTGTTGATAAATTCTTCATCCTTTCATTCTGAACTACTTTGGGCACATATGTAGCATGTAAATAATGGTGATGATGGTGGTGGTGGGGCTCGTCAGCCATGGAAGGCAGCCCATCTAGGAGAAGGAAAACTCTGATTTTAAACCTCCACTGCCTTGTGGCTATATCCATTCATGGAAAAGGCTTCAGGAGTTAATCTCGAGGCAAAATCCGGAGCTGGAGTCCCGAAGGCAGCATGTGTCGTTCTGCCAACTCCTGCGACATTGCTGGAACCAGTTGTATTGGCTCTTGCCTTTCCATTGGACCATTTCAGCAATGTGGAGAGGGGGGATCTGCTGCTTGGGTAACAGCCTATCCTCCATATTACCTTACCCGGGCTTCATGCTCTGGAGAGGACACTCCTCGATTCAGAGCATGTTACCATAGTCTCTTGAGACTGAAGGATGCCTATGCTATGGTGGTGGTGGAGGAGGAGATTGGATCGAAACTGACAATTTGTATGGAGTGCTCCTACTAGAATAGGAATCTGGATTTCTCACAACCCCCCAGGTCCTCCTTCTCTTTCAGTTTGCTTTAAAATCAAGGTTGCCTGCTCTTTGTATGCATTAAAGGTCTTCTTCAGAGGACTTCTTCCAGCCTGCCCTCCATTACCTGAAATAAAGCAAAGTGGCATATGGCTTTATCAGGGCCTTCTGAGCTGTGGCACCCAATTTGTTTAACTTACCTTCCAGGGAGGTCATGTCTATTCTTGCCCAATCAGCCCCACCCAATGGGGAAAACTGAAAGAGGCATTCTTCTTCATGGCAGACTAAAGGAACAGGGCACAGAAGACCCCAAAACAGAAGAGGTGCCCCTTGCATGAACCAACCAAAAAAACCCCAAGAGGTTTCTGCCACACACAACCCTATTAGTCGTCCAATCTCTGTTTAAGAACCTCCAAGAAAGACAAGTCTGCCACCCACCAAGACAGTCCATTCCATAGTCAAAAAGCTCATTCCATCAAGATATGGTTCCTAATGTTCAGGTGACATCTCCTTTCTTCAAACCTGAATGCATGATTTCAGGTTCCACCCTCTGGACCTATACCACTGCTTCCCAACCTTGAGTCCATGGTCATTCTTGGACTAAAACTCCCAGGAGCCTTCACCAGTAGCTGTGCGGGCAAGGGCTTCTGGGAGTTGCAGTCCAAGAACACCTGAGAGGTTGGGAGCCACTGATCTATAGGAAGCATGCCATACTTCCATGTGGCAGCCTTTCAAATAATGGAAGATGGCTATCCTACCTCCTCCCAGTCTTCTTCAGGCTGATATCACCCAGCTTTCTCACAGGGCTTGGTTTCCAGACCTTTTATCATATTGATTGCCTTCCTCCAGATATGCTCCAGATTGTTGATACTCTTCTTTAACTGGAGCGCCCAGAACTGGAAACAGACATATTTCAGCTGAAGTCTGGCCAAAGCAGAACAAAGTGGTTCTATTACTAGCAGTACAGGATACTTTTAAGTACATGATTTAAAGAACATGGTTAATGTTCCATATAGCTGGATTCTCACCACATGTGTGGAGGCAATGCAAGCATTTATGACGGTGCTCTGACGAGGCGAGGCATTTCCAAAAGATGCACCTCAAGAGCTAGTGTTGCCTAGAAGGCCGTGAGCACCAGGTGATAATTGGGCACCGTGTTCGGTTCCAAGGTGGTGCTCCAGCACCGTCTACAGCGTTTACATGGATTAATTCCCTTCAGATGGCAGAGCATATTGTGATGACAGTGATCACAAACCCTTGTTTGGAACCATTTTACAAAGCCCTTTGATGGCAAAGTTCTCTAGAAGACATTGAATGATGACCGGGTCACAGTGACATCCAAAGAGTAAAAGGGTCTTATTGACCTCGTCAATGCAGGGCCTCCTAACATTACATAGAGTCAACAGTTTTACTTTGATTGTATCTTTTTTTAGTTAACCACGAAAAAAAGGGCAAGCCGGCTACAGTGCAAAACTGGAAGAGTGGTTTTACTTTACTGCTCTCATCGGCAATAAATCTGCTGTACCGCAAGAGCCTCGGTTTCCAGCACGGGGCCTCTGTTGCTCGGTGCATTTGTCTTACTTGGCTACAGAGTTTCAGAGAAGTAGCATTAAGCAGCAACGGGGAAAAAAGGCATATGACAAGCACTTTAAAACTCAGGAGAAAGTTCTCTTTAAGCTCATTCCTCTTGAACGAAAGCACTGGCTTTTCATTTCTCTCTAAAATCAGAATGGGTGGGTAGCTTTCATGCCTTGCTGATCATTTGTTCTGAAAGATTTTTGCATGTGCAAATTGGGAAAAGAGTGCACCAGGCGGATCTTTTCACACACGGCAGTGGATCCATCACATATAAACAGTAGAGCGGGACTGGGCTACTCTCCCATCTTCCGAGCATTCTGGTCATGAAGAAATCGAGCAAAACTATTTGCTTTTGGAGACACATGATGTCTTACAAACTGAGATAATTCAAGAGATGTCTCGTTTCCAACGTGAACGTGAGACAAGAAGAACTACTTTCCTTGAGGATCTCCTAGAATGTATAAAATATCTATGGACAAATATATTTCCCTTTTGTGAAGCTAAGTTCTCCATCAGGAACAAGTTCAGAGGAGGGTGACAAAGATGATCAGGGGGCTGGAAACCAAGCCCTATGAGGAAAGACGGAAAGATGGAAAGAATTGATCATGTTTAGCCTTGAGAAAAGAAGACAAAGTGGTGATATGATAACACTTTTCAAATACTTTCAAGGCTATCATACAGAGGAGGGGCAGGACCTGTTCTCAATCATGCTAGAGTGCAGGACACACAACAATGGGCTCAAGCTATAGAAAGCCAGATTTCAGTTGAATATCAGGAAAAAACTTCCTAACTGTTAGAGTAGTACGATAATGGAACAAATTACGTTGAGAGGTCATGAGCGCTCCAATACTGGAGGCATTCATGAGAAACGTAGACAACCACCTGGCAGATTTATATCCCAGTATCAAGCAGGGGGTTGGATGTGATGGCCTCATAGGCCCCTTCCAACTTCACTATTCTATGATTCTGCCCCTCCCAAACGCTAAGTGTATACAGTGGGGCCTTGACTTGAGAACTTAATCCGTATTGGAAGGCGGTTCTCAAGTCAAAAAGTTCTCAAGTCAAATCTGCATTTCCCATAGGAATGCATTGAAAACCATTTGATCCGTATCTGCTCTTTTCCGTCCATAGAAACTAATGGGAAGCTGCTATTCTGCCTTTGACCACTAGAGGGAGATGTTTTGTTTCTTTTTTTTCTTAGGTCAAGAAAGGTTCAGGGAAGGCAGGGAAAATACAGTCCAGGCAGTACAGTACCAGGCAGTCCGAAGACTGTCTCCCAATCCACTCTCTAAACGCTGGGAGGAGTGAGGAAGCAGACAGGCACCCTTTTCACTGGCCAACAGTTAACTGAAAGTTCACATTGTGCACTTTCCCTGCCTCCCACGTGGTTTTTTTTCAGTTCTTAACTCAAATCTAAGTACTTAAGTCAAGTCAATATTTTCCTATGAGAGCAGTTCTTAAGTCAAAATGTTCTTAACTCAAGCCGTTCTTAAGTCAAGACCCCACTGTACAGAGGTACTGGCTGATAGATCAAAAAGACACAAACAGCCTATTTAATTGCTTCTAATTTTGTTTGAGCACCAAGGCAGGTAGCTTTTGGAGTTTAGCTACAAAGTTTACAAAATTTGTGGAGCACATCCATTTGTGCAGTTCAAAAAGTTTTGGCCCATATCCAGTTTACAAAAATAGCTCTTGCAAATGGGAAAAAATCTCACTGGGGCTATTTTAAAATATTCTCATAGCCAAGGAGAAAAAGTTTTCAGTTTCTTGTTCTCGAGAATGAGACAAGTAAAGATTGACACCCATAGATCACAAATCTATCAAAGTTTTTTCTTTCACGATGGCAGCCAGACTAAGATCAGTTTCATTAGAATATCTGATAGCCTGAATTGATTTTAGGCAAAACGTCAGGATCTCCTAAGTCCCTCCATCTCCCCTACCTCTAAATACCCTGGAATTATTTCAGAATTGAGTGGTAGCATATTTGAGAAGGAGTAGTTCTTTCCTAGGTATGGAAAATAAAAATGCTGGGTATAGATTCCTCACAAAAATAACCATTTCATACCTCTTAAATCTGTCAGTTTGCACCCCTCCCACCAAAGCATGCAAAACTATTAAAAAAAAACCATATACATTGTTTAAACAGCATGTATACAAAAAAAAATGCAAGCAAACATATTGGCCACTATATTGCTGAGCTTGAGCAGAAACCTCTGACAATGTGATACTGTGAGCTTGTACTGATGGCATAAGGGCATAAGCACAAGCATCAATCTTCATGAAAAAAAAATGCACACACAACTGTACTGCAGCTAAAACTGTGCTCACGACCTGGGGTTCAAATCCCAGGTAGCCGGCTCAAGGTTGACTCAGCCTTCTATCCTTCCAAGGTCGGTAAAATGAGTACCCAGCTCGCTGGGGGTGGGGCAATGTGTAGCCTGCATAATTAAAATTGTAAACCGCCCAGAGAGTGCTTGAAGCGCTATGGGGCGGTATATAAGCAGCACGCTTTGCTTTAGTGCAGCACCGATACTTTTGCAAGTAGCATAACTTTGCATCACTAGGCTGATGAGACATTCCACGGGGGCCACTTTAATTAATGATGAAAATAGGCATGAAAAAGCATGCACTCATCTAAACATGTACACCAACTGGTGCATCCTGATGAATGCACAAAAACACGTCAAAATGTGCATGCAGGAATGGGGAAAAGTGTCACAACTGGAGTAATAGTCATCATGTGTTGTTCAAGTCAGTTCTGGCTGATGGTGACCTTTTTCAATGCTTTCTAGGAATACTCAGAAATGGGGTGCCCTGGGATGGTGCAGTCTGCCCAAGGCCATACAGGCTGGCTCTACTTGCAGGAAGACCAGTGGGGGGAATCAAACTCCCAACCTCTGGCTCAACAGCCAAGTACTTAACTCACTGAGCTATCTAGCCGGCTGGAATGCATGCTGAGAAATACAGTGAAAATAAAACCGACAGGTGTTTTCTTTTCCTCCTTTTTTTGGGGGGGGGGGGGAAATTACCTCTGACACCCAAAAATTCATCCTGTCGTGACAAGACATGGAGAGGCCAGCTTACAGTTTACTGTGCGGACAGACAAGACTTGTTTTGGCTGTGCGGGTCGCATCAGTTGCCCCCCAATGTTTTCTCCAAGAGATGGAAATCCGGGACCCAAACAGTAGATGTTGCTTATGCCAGTCACAGTCCAATGGGGAGTGTAAGAAGACAAAACAAGCCACCAGAATCCTATAGAATGAAGGCATGGTTGAATGGAAGGTCAACGGGACCAGATTACTTTCTACATGATGGCAGAGAGCTGTCATTCCAGCTGGATTACACAGTAGTTGCATATTGAGAAAGCATGCATTTTTTTAAAAAAATGCACCTCACTTATTATTTATTTATTTATTTTATTTATATCCCGCCTATCTAGTCAATTAAGACCATTTACCATTCTCCATTCTTTTCTTAAAGAAGCAAAAATATAAAATCCTAGGGGAAATGGTCATTCTGCCCTCTGACTAGGGGAGTAAGTAGTACAGTTTTTTAAAAATTGTTTTAACAGAGGGAAAAGGGGTGGAAATGTACTACTTTTTTTCTGAATTGGGCTCTGTCTCATTAACAGGAGACTGGTCTAATTTAGAAAAGAGTTTCCAGAATTATACGGAAACCTCAGGTTGTTAGACTCAGCCAGGAGAAAAGAGAGTATTTCAAAGCATTAAACTTACTTTATCAAGCATTACACCTGACAAGCTCTCATAAATTTTACATAGATTTTAACTTATTTTAATATTATGCAGGGCCCTGGTTTTAAAATATTCCCCACGAAATAACTAAAATGAAGCTGCCGAGCCATAAATTAGATCTATCATCGGGAGCACACAGCGGCGGGCTCTGAAACCAAATATATTCACACACAACTACATGTATGAATGCAGAAAGACAGATAGTTAGATAAGACATAGGAAAAGAAAGACAGAGATAAAGATTAGAATAGACATCTGGTCTTAAGCAATGTTGTCTGCGTTGCTCTGATGCTGCAGTGGAGCAGAGCTGGAAAAGACGCTCATTAGGTTTGGTATCAGCCATTAAAATGCCCATGTTTATAATTTAATTCCTTTGTGTTATTTATAAGCCACTTTTTTCTCCACAGAGGGACGTGGTGGCGCTGCGGGTTACACCGCAGAAGCCTCTGTGCTGCAAGGTCAGAAGGCCAGCCATCGTAAGATCGAATCCATGCGATGGAGTGAGCTCCCGTTGCTTGTCCCAGCTCCTGCCAACCGAGCCGTTCGAAAGCATGTAAATGCAAGTAGATAAATAGGGACCACCTCGGTGGGAAGGTCACGGCCTTCCGTGTCTAGTTGTGCTCGCCATGTGACCACGGAAACTGTCTTCGGACAAACGCTGGCTCTATGGCTTGGAAACAGGGATGAGCACCGCACCCTAGAGTCGGACACGACTGGACTAAATGTGAAGGGGAACCTTTACCTTTTCTCCATAAGGGATTCAAGGCAGCTGACAAACAGCATAACAATGACAGTTATAAACTCTATAAGAAACTGTTTTTCAGTTTTTCTGGAACCACAGATATCATCATTGTCTATTCAGGGAGTTCTACCTACTGTGCATGCATCTGGGAAATAACGGGGCTAACCTGGAAGAAAAAGGCATAAACTTGAAGGTTTTGAAGTTTAGCTAAGCCTGATTCCTGCCCCAGTTCCAGCTGGGATATTTTTTTTCCACTTTGGTGGAACTTGACCAAGCTAAGCCTCAAAAGATCTAACTTAGACCTTTCTCCCAGGTAGATCGCATTGAGGTGTTTGGTGGGCCTCTTCAAGGTAGAGAAAACTCCCAGAATGACAAATGGTGGTATATGTGGTCCGGAAAATCCAAAAATCCCATCCCTAGAAATCATGCTAGAAAAGAACAATTAAACATCTATCAGTATTAAAGCCACCATTAAAAACAATTTAAAAAATATCTAAAGAAATCATTTCAGGTTTTGTGCATCCCAAGAAGCATTGTAGGACGAAGTACACCTTGCCTCAGAAATTCAAACACTTGCATAATTTGGAGAAACCAGCGATATGTGGCGAAACTACAGTAGAATCCCCATATCCACAGGACCAGTATCCACGGCTTCACTTATCGATGGCCTGAAAATATTAAAAATATTAAAAGAAAAAAGTCCAGAAAAAACTTATTTCACATGTATTACCAGAAGCAGCCACTAGACGGAGCCAGAGACCATGTTATGAATATTTGTTAGTAAACACATAGCATGGTTTCTGGTGCCCTCTAATGGTCAATTCTGGTAATCCATGTGAAAAAAAAATTCTGTTTTTTCCCCATTATATCATGCTACATACATAGAGTTCTAACCTATCCTAGGTTTTCTGTATCCGCAGGGGCTTGGAACCAATCCCCAGTGGACATGGAGGTCCTACTGTATTTGAGTGCTTTAAAGATACAGAGAGCTAAAAATGCACAGAATATGTACAAATGTATATACAGTACATTCACTCATGGGCCAAAGGCATACCACAGTGAATTGTTGAACTCATATTGTTATTTTGGTGGTGCAGCAAAGGCATACGCGTTCTCCTGGAGAAGGAAAATCACAGGCTCACAAACTGGTGTGAGTGGAAGTAAAAACTAGAGAAATGAAATGAAACAGAGAGGACAGTTTTGCAAGACTACACAGTCCTATGGGTGGGGGAACACTTCTTATTTGCAATATAGTTCCCAGAATGCTCCTGCACAAATGACCAGTGGTCAGGCTAGCACATATACACTGGGAGTTAGTGCTGGAGTTTGTTTTTTTTTGCAACCTCACATCCTTTCTGTAGTTTGTTGACTGGGAGGGACTTTATTTGGCTGGGGTGACTGTCTATCTAGCAGTCACCAACTGTTCCTTCCAACCTTGGAATTCAAAGAGAGCCCCACATCTCTGCTGAGCATTATTTCCCCTCTCTTTCCTCAGTTGGTAGCAGTTGTTTGTTCGTTGTTGATCTGTTCAGTTGGTTGCTAAATCTATGTGCAGGAAAGAAAGCAGCATGCACAAGTCTGTAATCTCAAGCAACTGTAAATAAAGAAATGCCTTTTATTCTTCCTCCAGCAAACGTCTCAGAGTGAGTTACTGAGACTTTAAATGCCAGTTAATGAGAAAGGAGTGGACTATCTGGGGAACTTGTAGCTATTCTCCTCTGTGGCTATCTGTAGCAAAAGGAAATTTACCAGAAATTCAAAACTCTGCAACAGCTAGTATTTCAGAAAAGCAGTGTTCGCTGTCTGAAAATAATGGCATAGCTCCTCTCTGTGTGGCTCATAGACAGGCACATCAAATGGTCTCCATCAGTTGGCAAAGGCATGCTTAAATAAATATGTCTTTGCTACCAGCGGAAGGACACCAAGAAGGGGACCAGCTTCGCTTCCCTCAGAAGAGAGTCCCACAGTCTGGGTCAAGTGATACCTTTTAATTGAACCATTAAGAAAATAATGCAAAAAATAAAGCAAGCTTTCAGTGATTGTTCATCTTCCTCAGGCTGTGCACCAAGTTCGTGTGGGTAGCTCTAAAGTTACATGCTTATATTAAAGTCCCCAAAGTTTCATGGCCACTGTTGGGGGCCAGATGTAGCTAACCTGGAAATGAGGAATTTCCTGATGGTAAGAACCATTAAGCCGTGGAACGGCTGGCCTCCCGATGATGTGGGTGCCCCATTGCTGGAGGTTTTCAAGAAAAGATTGGACAGACATCTGTCTGGGATGGTCAGAGGTCCGGGATGGTAGGAGGTCTCCTGCCTTGGGCAGGGGGTTGGACTAGAAGACCTCCAAGGTCCCTTCCAACCCTACAACGATTCTATGATATGATTCTATGATTCTTAGATGGAGAGAGCTGTAGTTTGCAAGATACTTGTGGGGGGAAAGTGTGGTTTTAGTCTCTTCTTCTGCCAGTGGTTCTGGTTCTTCTGACCCATCTCTCTAAACAAAAGGTAGCCAGCAATCTGTCCCCCTTCCTTTCCCCCTTTCCTCCCTCATTTGAAATTCAAAGAGTTTCTATTTGTTAAGGGGAAAAGCAGGATAACAGAAGCTGGGCAAGCCTCTATCAGAGTATTTAAAACGTAGTTAAACCCCTCAGGAGCAGCTGATTTCATCCAAATGAAAGCCAAACCAAGAGTTTTACCAGGCAGATGCTTTCCTCAGCACCCACTGCTGCTTGTCTGGTGTCAAGAATCCATGATGTTCAAGAACTCACCTTGGTGTTCAGTTGGTGCCCTGACCAGCCATTCTACGGCATCTTACACAATTCAGGAAAAATCAGGAAAAGGCTGCGTGGTTCTCAAAACAATCCACATGCAGGAACAGGTGATCCCTTTATTGGACCAGTGAGAAAATAAAACAAAAAATAGTCTGGGAGCATCCACTTAGAAGGTCTTCCCTCTTGTCCTCATCAAATGTGGGTCAGAGAGCACAGTACTTACACACCCAAAGATCCCAAGACTGGGGCATTCTCATATGGGGAGATGAAAGGGGAGGGCTGAGACCCACACCTACTATAGCAATGGGAATCTGTAGAGAAGTTTTCGCTTCTGTGTACGTTCCACACTCGAGCAAAAAACCTGGTTTGTGCTCCCAGGTCAAGGCTAGACATGAGCAGGTATTTTTCTTCCAATTTCTTCAACTGGAAAGCATGATAATGGAGACGATGGGTCTAGGTCTTCGTTTTAAACGTCACTGGTGATGCTGGATTGATTTCGAAACCTTTATTGGCATATAAACGGACAACAACAAAACATAGGTACAAGCCAAGCGATGATCAGAGTAAACGTAAAATAGGAGATACACTCAACAAATAGTATCATAGGTAATGGGTTAAATTGGAAATTTCCAAAAGATATCTTGCAACGGCAGATGTAATCCACGGGCAAGAATCATTCAGGAAAAAGGATAGGGAGTTGGGCAAAAGAGAAAGCCACGGTTCGAGAAACAGCTTTCTCAGAGATGAATGCGCCGGGCAATGAAATAAAATATGGTCCAGGGAATCTGGGAGGGTATGACAGAAAAAGCAGAGCCTATTTGCACGGGGGATCTTAGCGAATCGGCCTGCATGAACCGCCGAAGGGAAGATATTGAGGCGAGCTAACATAAATGCTCTTCTCTGACCAGGGTTGGTCAGTGAAGAGAAATAGTTAGAAGGGCGTCCTAGGGAAGGAAGAAGACTGAAAAAAAGGGGAGAACAAGTGGGGTTTAAGTCAGCTGAAAGTGACTCAAACTCAAGCTGTCAAAGTTTGTGTTTGATCAAGGAATGGGCCTGTTGTAATCCCAGGTCGAAAAGGGATTCTAAGTCCAGTCCTAGGGATAGAAGTTTGAAGTCAATCAGTTTAAACCAATTCGAAGTGTAGGAGTCACTAAGAAGGTCAAAGAGAAGAGAATTGGAATTAGAGTGGAGATGAATACGGAGCCAGCATTTGAAAGTGGAGACCCAGGCAAGAGTAGAAGGAAGGTGGGTTCCCAATTCAAGTACCATGGTGGAGAGGCGAATCATATTGGGAACACCTAAGATCTTTCTAAAGAAGACAGTGGCAATGGAGTCAATGTCGTGGTTTACAGCCTCTATCCAGATGGGGACCCCATAAAAAAGGTGGGATAGGAGTTTGCACTGGAAAATATGCAAGGCTGCTGGGACAAACTGGTTGCCCGAGAAGTAATGGAATTTAGAAATTGCATTGAGTTGGGATGTTGATGTGGAAATGACCGATTTTTTGTGTGAGGCCCAGTTTAGTTTGAAATGGAAAGTGAGCCCGAGGTATTTAAAGGTTGGCACTTGTTGGTAGGATTGTGTACCAACTGTCCAAGTGGATAGAGGGCTAGATTTAGAAAAAACAACTATTTTAGTTTTGGAAGAATTTATGCT
The DNA here is from genome assembly GCF_051106095.1 of Pogona vitticeps. NCBI lineage: Eukaryota > Metazoa > Chordata > Lepidosauria > Squamata > Agamidae > Pogona > Pogona vitticeps. Next base: position 9,302,646 of record NC_135783.1, read on the forward strand.
AAGATCGTTGATGGAGCAGTAGTCTTGAAATTTGGCTAGAAGAAGACGCAGCCCGGCTTTGGAGAGGGACAGCAGGACTGCATCGTCAGCATAGAGGAGAACTGAGAGAGAGGCACCGTTAAGAGAGGGGGAAGAGTTAGTAGCTTTACATAAGAAAGGAGGGAGATCTGAAAGGAATAAGTTGAACAGTAATGGGGCTAATATACACCCTTGACGAACACCCCTGTTAACTTGAAATCTATCAGTTAGTGTATTGGAGTTTGGGAGGCGAATCTGACATGTGTTTGAAGAGTGGAGACGCCTAAGCAGAAAGAGTAGTCGAGGATCAATGCCCCATTGAGATAGTTTGTCCCATAAGAGGGATCTGTTAACAGAGTCGAAGGCACCTTGAAGGTCAACAAAAGCAGCAAACAAACTAGATTTGTGATGAATGGAATATTTTTCAACTAAATGGGATAAAAGTAAAGCGTGATCAAGAGTAGAGGCTCCAGAGCGGAAGCCAATTTGCTCTTTCCCCGGAAGATTAATGGAAGAAGCCCAGGCAGAAAGTTTGGCTAGAAGAGATTTTGAATAAAGTTTGCCAATAAAAGATAGAAGGCTAATTGGGCGGTAGTTGCTAGGGAGAGAGGGATCACCTTTTTTGAATATTGGAATCAGAGTGGAGATTAACCAAGAGTTAGGAAGGATGCCAGAGTGGTTAACTAAGGTGAAAAAGTTAGCCAGGGAATGAGACCACCAGTGGGGGTTACTGGTCAGAATCTCAGTGAGGACTTGATCAGGGCCTGGGGCCTTACCAGACTTCAGTGAGCTGATTAAATCCAGTATTTCCTCAGAAGTAACAGGAGGCCAGTCGGGGAGGGCCTGGAGCGAGGGATCGGAAGGGGGGTTAGGGTTTTGGGAGAAGAAAATTGTGGAGAAGTGGGCTATCCATTCCTCCGAGGGGATAGAAGAAGAAGGGTCAGAAGAAGAGAAAGTGGTGGAAGAAGATACCAAAGACCAGAAGGCTTTGTAGTTGTGTGATAGAATTGCCTGGAGCAGATCAGACCACTTGCGTTGAGCAAAGAAATGTTTTTTTGAGTCTAAAAGTAATGTGCAGGACTTTCTGACAGTAAGGTAGTGTTGTAGAGACGCTGGGGTAGGGTTAAGGCGGAAAGAGTGGAAAAGAAGTGGGATACCTACGTTGTGTGGTAGTGGACAGAGCCACGGACGAGAACGCTGGAGATCAGGATTCAAATCCCTGCACAGCCGTAGAAATGGACTGGGGGAATGGATCTGGTGAAACCACCGCTTGAATATCTCACTTACCTTGAAAGCTTCTTAGATCACTTTAAGTCAGTTCCGACTTGAGAACCCAGAACAAGACCAGATATAGAAGCACAGGAAATGATGCACAGAGTGTTGAGTATCTCTCTCCAAGCTTCTGTGCACTTTCTTTCTTTCTTTCTTTCTTTCTTTCTTTCTTTCTTTCTTTCTTTCTTTCTTTCTTTCTTTCTTTCTTTCTTTCTTTCTTTCTTCCTTCCTTCCTTCCTTCCTTCCTTCCTTCCTTCCTTCCTTCCTTCCTTCCTTCCTTCCTTCCTTCCTTCCTCCCTCCCTCCCTCCCTCCCTCCAAAGATGGGAAATGTTTGTTTATTAAAGGTAAAGGTCAAGGTTCCCCTTGACAATTTTTGTCCAGTCGTGTTCGACTCTAGGGGGCGGTGCTCATCCCCGTTTCCAAGCCACAGAGCCAGCGTTTTGTCCGAAGACAATCTTCCGTGGTCACATGGCCAGTGCGACTTAGACACGGAACGCTGTTTTTCCCACCGAGGTGGTCCCTATTTATCTACTTGCATTTGCATGCTTTTGAACCGCTAGGTTGGCGGGAGCTGGGACAAGCGACGGGAACTCACTCCGTCGTGTGGATTCAATCTTACGACTGCTTGGTCTTCTGACCCTGCAGCACAGGCTTCTGCGGTTTAGCCCACAGCACCACCATGTCCCTGTTTGTTTATTAAGGCCACCCATAATTCCACACCCAAGATGGCTACCACACCTGTCCGCTGTGGTTTCTGGGTGTTGTAGTCCAAAGTAGTAACTTTTCCTAGCTATGGCCACTGCCAATAAGACATCTCAAAGTGTGAGCCCACTCGGCTTCCGTATCTCAAGAGGTGTTTTTTTCCCCCAGTACACCCTGCGTGTGTACATTTAAACAACCTGCACACCTCCCACCTCCCCTTTAGCTTGTCACTAATGATCAGAGAAAGCCCAATGCTGTGTCATTATCTCCTTTTCTTTTATCTCACTACCCACAGACCTAAGATAATCAAACATTTTTGCCAGCATCCTTTAATTGCAGTCCTGTGGTTATTCCACAGTTCAAAATATTGCAACGATCAGTGGCTCCAAGAGGAAGGTTGATGCACAAAGTGTGTTTATGGACCCATATCAAGATGTCCTCTCACGACGTGATTGCAACACACATTAACATGCAAATCCTAACCAGAGGAAAGGGGAGGGGACCTGATTTTGAGGTACAATCCCTCAGTGGGCAGTAAATTACCCATAATATCTCCCACACTAGCAATTAGCCCTGTTTGCTGACTGCCTGAATTGTTTCACAGTACTTCGGCACAGTTACCCTCGTACTTAAATTAGCATACTTTCCGCGAGCGAAGAGCCCTCCTGCCTCAGAGGCAAAGCACCACAAACTCTGGCTTCAACCCGCCTTCCTTCGCCTGCATCTTTACCGAAGGTTTCTTTATTACAACATGATCCAATGGAATTTGATACTTTTCTAAGCCAAAGCCAAAGCAATGGGAGAGAAGTTAAACGTGGGCTTCCAATCCTAGTTCGGGAGTCAATTTTTTGCACAAGCACTGTCTGAACCTTCATGGCCATGTTGACTAAGAGCGCCCGCGGGTTCTTGCTTCCAAACAGATATTTTCAGACTCCGGTTTATGCTGAATTGAATGGAAGTGAAACAGCTGTAGGCCTGGCTGGACCGTTGACGAATGCAGTGGTTCCCAGATGTTCTTGGACTACAACTCCGAGAAATCCTACCCAGCACAGCTGGTGGTGAAGGCTTCTGGGGGCTTTCATCCAAAAACACTTGGGGACCCAAGGTTGGGAACCACTGGCCTAACAGACGGCCGATAGTGATGAATGGAGACTGGGAAGATCCATGTTCTGGTTCTGAGCCAAGCAATGAAGTTTGGCCAGTCACTTCCTTTCAGCTTGATCTACCTCACAGGGTGGCTGATGTTTTCAGATTAAAGTATGGAAGACATAAATGCAGCCAGTACATAATATAATGCTATATATTTTCAATGTCCTGATTTAATTACTTTTGCAATGTTCTTATTCATCTTGTTGCCACATATCAGGCAGAAGAGCTTGGGATTTTATTTTAATTTTAAAAGGAACTCTTTACTCTTCTAGCTCTTGGCAGCCAGGTTGGTGACATCACTCTGATCATGCAATTACAGTGGTGCCTCGCTAGACAGTTTCCCCACATGACAGTTTTTTCGCTAGACATTGACTTTTTACGATCGCTATAGTGATCCGCAAAACAGTGATTTCTATGGGGGAATTTCGCTGGACAATGTTTGGTCCCTGCTTCGCAAACCGATTTCCGCTAGACAACCATTTTGATAGCTCCCTCCGCGCTCGCAAAACGGGTGTTTTGGGGACTTACGCTTCGCAAGACAGCGATTTAAACAGCTGATCGGCGGTTCGCAAAGCGGCTTTCCTATGGCTGATCTTTGCTAGACAACGACGATTCTTCCCCATTGGAACTCATTAAACAGGTTTCAATGCATTCCAATGGGGAAATGCTTTTCACTAGAAAATGATTTTGCTAAACAGCGATTTCAATGTAACGGATTATCATCATCTAGCGAGGCACCACTTGTTGCTGGGTTGCCTATTAGGATCACAGAGCACTGGGGCGACCAGGAACGGCCAGGAAAAATAATACCTTCTGGTTCCCTCTAGTGGCCAATTCTGATATGGCACTTTGCAAGTATAGAGAACAATACAAAAGTTGGAAGGAAAGAAAGCTTCCCTTGCCACTTGATAGAATAGTGAAATAAAGCACAAAAGAATTCTTGTCAAAATGCCTGAAAATGTGCTTAACAGCGACTTTCAAAATTAAATAGAAAGTGTTATATATTACATTTCGAAATTAACTTTGCAACTGCTGGAAGTAACTGGGTGCACTTCAGCTCACAATATCATTGCAGGGGGAAGACTAGAGACAGTTTTCCTAGATATTCCTTTACCTGCTCAGACTTCTGATGACCTTCCTTTGACCTTAGATTACTATTCTTAGGGTTGCTGATGCCACTTCCTCCCTTCTCATATCTCTCCCCTATCCCTCCCTCCCTCCCTCTTTCTCATACACACATACTAGTGAGCTGGGTACTCATTTTACTCACCTCCTAAGGTGAGTCAACCACAAGCTGGCACCTGAACCCAGCTGGCACCTGAACCCAGCACCTGAACCCCTCACCTCCTGGCTCGCACGAGTGAATTCAGGTCATGAGAAGAGTCTTGACTGCAATACTGCAGTTTAACCACTGCACTGTGGGGCTCTTCAACTCTTTGTAGCCCAAAAGAGTAACTTCACTAAACTTGATACTTGTGGTTTTTAAAAAAAAGTTTTAAAATTCTGGCAATATCCCTCACTGTCCTAGACTTCCTCTTATGGAACAAACCAGCTTCCATAAACAGACAGCAATGCACAGGATCAAGAAGCATGGGCAGAAAATGGAACGATTCCCTTCTCTCCTTTTGCATTACTTGAAAGCAGTGGTCCCCAAACTTTTTGGACTTGTGGCTCCCTTGATTTATTGGCCACTGGTTGTGGCTTCCTTTGCTTGGAGGGCCCACCTCCTTCCGTATCCTGATGTGGGAAACGTGAGGCTACTCAGGCAGGTGTCTCCACCGCGGACCGTAGAGATGGGGGAAGGAGAGACAGGCATATGGCTTCTACTTTCATTTCCTTTTTCACCTACAGCTATGAACAACTTTTCTTTAGCCTTTGTAGTCTATGTGTCCTCTCTTTTCCCAAAGCACACCTGGCTGGGTTGGGTAGCTCACTACGGCACCGCGGGGCACCCAGTTTGGGAACGCCTGCTTGGTACTCTTGTTCTCACATTTATGTCCTGCTTTCCTTCTTTAATGATCTAGGGATGTGGTGGCGCTGCGGGTTAAACCGCAGAAGCCTCTGGGCTGTAAGGTCAGAAGACCAGCCGTCGTAAGATCGAATCCATGCAATGGAGTGAGCTCCGGTCACTTGTCGCAGCTCCTGCAACCTACCAGTTAGAAAGCTTTTAAAAATGTGAGTAGATAAATAGGTGCCACCTCAGTGGGAAGGTCATGGTGTTCCATGTCTAGTCGTGATGGCCACGTGACCATGGAATTTGTCTATGGACAAATGCTGGCTCTATGGCTTGTAGGCGAGGATGAGCACCACACCCTAGAGTCGGACACGACTGGACAAAAATTGTAAAGGGGAACCTTTACCTTACCTTCCTTCTTTAATGGTCTGCTACTGTCTGCATTGCCACCCACCCTCCCCATGGAAGGAAGCGGGGCATTCTATTTATTCCATTATATAATCAGACATGACTTAATTAGAGAAGATGCGCTATTTATCCAGGAATTATGGATTTCCAAATACATTTTCTCCATGCTGATTGCAGATAATATGAGGAAGCGCTCCCTCTGATTCATTAGGCTAGTAAAAGAGATGTTCAGAATTATTTGGTATAATTCACAGCACTTAAGAAAGCATATATTTTCATAATACTCTAAATCCACTGCTTATGGTAGTAATTCAGGAGTATTATGACTAGCTTGCCATAGCAATGTCATCTTAAAATTGTGGGGCTGCCATTTTTTTATTGTAACTGGCCAAGGCGCCAACTGATTTAGTACATTACTTTTTGCAAATGAATACCAGGAGAGTATATGGATGCTCGCTCTCATTTTTACAGAATTAAAATGGCAACTGTAGTAGTTTAGTAGAAGCAAGAGAGAAAAAAAGAAGAGCTGTTTCAGGTTTTGTAAAAGTTAAATATGAATTTATTCTAGGAATTCTTCTGGCAACACACCTCATTTTACCTTCATACCCATGTTTGGTTTCCCCCTCTTCATTGGCATATTCTTGTTAGGATTTTGACAGATTCCGCCTTTGTAGCTCAAAATAGTTGTACTGGTATTCCATCAACCCCTGGTGATTGACTTCTTCCTAGTGCTTTCAGAGCAGCTTTCACTTCACATGAAGCACAAAACAACACTTGTGTTACTAAGCATTTCACAACATCTGGGGTGGGGAATCACTCCTCAGCCTTGGGGGCCACATGCAAATTCAAGAGAGGTCTTCAGGACAGTCAGCAATGGGTAAGGCTAAATGTCTTGTCAAAGTGGGTAGTGGCTAGATAAAATTCTCCCCAGTGTAGCTGTCTCCTCAGTGAAGCACAGCTGAATACTCAGGAAAATTGAGCTGTATCAGAGTTAAGCCCCTTAGTTTTGTATACTTGGTGAGAAAATCTACTCTGGGAGTTTACATCCAATGGCAGAGTGTTGCACCAATTGAAGGAAATCCTTGGGCTTCAAAACAACCTCCCAGGTTTTAAACAGACTCTAAATCTCACACTAAAAGAAACTTGTGGTGAAATGGAAAACTGAGAGCTGTAACTTCTTATTTTGCTGCCCAGGGCATCAAAGCAGCATAACATGTTGTGAGGGTTCGAGTGTAACATCAGGCTGGTTGGACACAAATACAGGATGCTCAGTTTTTTGAAAAACAGAATTAGGATTTATTGGAACATCAAACAAAGAAGTATCAACATTAAACTTGTCCGTGTTCTTTTCTCTCGTCACCAACGGGTCGAAGGAGGGTGTCCACAAATCTTGTAGGAAGGGATTATAACTTGGATCATACCAGGGTCCCTTGGCAAAGGGGTTAGTCTCACCCTGGTCTTTGCTGTCAACATCCACCTCAATCAGGGGTAGTGTCTCATCATCTCCTCCCTCATGGTCAAAGGGGTTGACTCCCTCTGCATAGGGGTCCCAAGGTCCTGTAAATACATCCTCTGGCGAGCCTCCTCCAGACGCCTTGCTCTCCTTTCACGTTCTTCCCTTTCCACGGCTTCCTTCTCTTCTCTTCTCTTCTCTTCTCTTCTCTTCTCTTCTCTTCTCTTCTCTTCTCTTCTCTTCTCTTCCCTTCTCTTCTCTCCTCTTCTCTCCTCTTCTCTTCTCTTCTCTTCTCTTCTCTTCTCTTCTCTTCTCTTCTCTTCTCTCCTCTTCCCTTCTCTTCTCTTCTCTTCTCTCCTCTTCCCTTCTCTTCTCTCCTCTTCCCTTCTCTTCTCTCCTCTTCCCTTCTCTTCTCTCCTCTTCCCTTCCCTTCCCTTCTCTTCTCTTCTCTTCTCTTCTCTTCTCTTCCCTTCTCTTCTCTCCTCTTCTCTCCTCTTCTCTTCTCTTCTCTTCTCTTCTCTCCTCTTCCCTTCTCTTCTCTTCTCTCCTCTCCTCTTCCCTTCTCTTCTCTTCTCTTCTCTTCTCTTCTCTTCTCTTCTCTTCTCTTCTCTTCTCTTCTCTTCTCTTCCCTTCCCTTCCCTTCCCTTCCCTTCCCTTCCCTTCTCTCCTCTCCTCTTCCCTTCCCTTCTCTTCTCTTCTCTTCTCTTCTCTTCTCTTCTCTTCTCTTCTCTTCTCTTAAATGTCTCTGCCACTCTCTGGCTTCGGATTCCCCCCAATAAGATGGCTTGGGAGGTAATCCCCCTTCTTCTCCTGTAATCAGCCTCCTCCCGAGGCACTCTCACTTTCTCGCACCTCCCTGTCCAGGGATCCTCGACCCATATCACTTCCCAGCCCCCTGATATGGCATCTCGTTCCCCTTTCATATCCCCATTTCCAGTCTCTATCAACGGTTGCTCCTTCACCCTTGTTCCCGCCTTTTCTACTCCTGTCTGAGTGGCCACCGAGAGTCTCACCAAACCCCGTCTCAATTCACGGGTGTCTATTCCCTGGTGCCTGACCGTGATGTGGGGAGTTGTAGTCTCCGTTTGAATCTCCTTTCCCTTCTTAAAGGAGGACGACACTCCGGCGAGCGCTTCTATAGCCTCGCCTTGGGTCTCACCCATGTGCCCAGCATGCCACCCCACCTCCAGCCGCCACAGGTACATGCTCAGTGTTGTCATGGGCTCCCTCCACCCAGCGGAGAACTCTCTGTTCAACACAAGGGTCAGCCGGTGAGCCAGTTTGCAAATCACCTCATTATCTTCCTCTGCTCAGGCTATCTTTTGGCCACCCATCTCATTGTGTGTTGGCTGCTAGGACCTTTCCATAATTTATTTTATTTTATTTTATTTATTTTATTTATATCCCGCCTATCTAGCCAACTCAGGACCACTCTAGGCGGCTAACAATCATCAAATAATAAAAATATACATATGTAAGACAGCATAAATAATAAAAACTTTACCAAAAAAAAAAAAAAAAACAAGTGGAGAGGAAAGGAAAATGAACATCAGGGATTGTCTTGAGGAAAGGCCTGCCGAAACAACCATGTCTTTAATTGATTCTTAAAAATGCCCAGCGAGGGGGCCGCGCGAATCTCAGGAGGTAAGTTGTTCCAGAGGCGAGGAGGCACCGCCGAGAAGGCCCGATTTCTTGTCTTCTCCTTCCGGGCCTCCCTCGGCGTTAGGCTCCTCAGCCTCACCTCCTGGCTCGCACGAGTGACACGGGTAGAACGGGTAGATAGTTCTTACTTGAAGGAGCCAGCCAGAGTCATCCGTGCTTAACGAAGCACCTCAGAAAGGTTGATTTTTCAGAGTTTAGAAGGACTCATGGTTTCCCAAGCCCCTTCTTCTTCTTCTTGGGGTACCCTGGGACTGTGCGGCTTGCCCAAGGCTACACAGGCTGATTCGACGTGATGGCTCGATGACATGATTGATTCAGAAAGACAGAACAAGACCAGGGAAGCAGCCAGCTGGGGCAATAGAATGAAATAAACTACTGCCACCTATCATTCCGCTACCTAAGGCAACAACTTCAGTTTGGACAATGGCAGGGCCAGCCTTAGAAATTCTTGAGAAAGGCACTTTTGGGTTGCACGTAATCACAAGAAATAATTTTTAGTGTTGCAATCAGAGTGGCCATTGGTCGGACGGGCAGTTTGAAAGTGAAAAAAGACAAGTGCAAAATTTGCCCTATGGGAGTTCATGCTGTGTAGATATTAAGCAAGTGATTTCAGTTTTGAGTGGGCTTTTTTTTTTTTTTTGCTTTCCAAGAAAAACAATAATAAACGACAATGACAATGACATCCCGTCATCAATTTGGAAATAACAATTCTCAGGGCATAAAGTACCTGTACTCAGAAGTTGTTTAGCAACTCCTTCTATTTTATTTATTTATTTATTTATTGCATTTATATGCCGCCCATCTAGACATAGTCTACTCTGGGCGGCTCACAATTTAGAAGATAAAAACAATTTAAAATATACAGGTTTACATTAAAAACAAAATGATACAAAATGTAATATACATTTACGATTTTAACAGTTAATTTAAAGCAAAGAGTCCCAAGATGGCAAAAATAAAAGAAGAAAAATAAAAATGACTTAATTGACTGAAGGGAAGGCCTGCTTGAATAGCCAAGTTTTCAGCTGGCTTTTGAAAATGGAAGGGCAACACCAGGGCATGTAGAACCCATCAGCCACACAGATATTCACAGTGGGCCCTCCATCCAAGGGGATCACGTTCCTGGTCCCTGGCTCCACAGCCAGGCACTCCAACCCACTGAGTGAGCTGTACCACCTCTTCTCTCAAAAAGACAGCCCAGCCTTTGACATTGTTCCTGTTGAAAAGACAGTTAATTTCCACCTTAGGTTATAGTTTTGATGCTTTGGGATTCTTTTACGGAGCAGTATATTCATTTGTCAGGGACGTGATGGCACTGCAGGTTAAACTGCAGAAGCCTCTGTGCTGCAAGGTCAGAAGACCTGCAGTCGTAAGATCGAATCCACGCAACAGAGTGAGCGCCCGCCGCTTGTCCCAGCTCCCGCCAACCTAACGGTTCAAAAGCATGTAAATATGCAAGTAGATAAATAGGTACGACCTCACTGGGAAGGTCACGGCGTTCCATGTCTAGTTGCGCTGGCCACATGACCACGCAAGATTGTCTTCAGATGCTAGCTCTATGGGTTGGAAATGGAGAAGAGCAGCGCCCCCTAGAGTCAGACATGACTGGACAAATTGTCAAGGGGAACCTTTACCTATATTCATTTGTGCACATCAACTGGTCTATAAAAATTTTACAAACCACTGTAAACTTAAAAACTCAAACCAGCAGAATCAGAGGCAAAGGTTCCTCTCCAGCAAGGGTATACGCGATGACTAAAATCTGGAATTTTAAGATGAAGAGAATGCTCTTTATTTATCACTGAAATGCCTGTTATGGGTGGACCGTTTCTCTCAGGTGTTCATTCCATATCTCAACATAACCGAAGTCTTCATTTTTCCACATGCCAACACAGAGTTGGAGAAGTTACTCTTTTGAGCTACAACCCCCAGAATCCTCCAGCCAACCAAAGTGTTAGAACAACAGCCTCGTTTTGAACCCAAGTGGGGGGTTATTGTTATTATTTTTTGAAATTGCTGCCTCACTTGCATTTTGACTTTTGTAAGAAAATTCAAGTAATTCAAATTAGCTTGAAAATAACTTTCTTACCCCCTACTCCTGACAAAACCCCACATATTTTAGTTCTAAATGATTTCAGATACTGAGAACATGGAAGCAATATTTCCTGAATTTAAAAGTTGGAAAGGGAAGGGGAGGTGAGGAAGACGAAGGGCACTATTACAAGATTCGTGAAAAGAGCAGATTTTGCAATGTTGCATAGCAAAACAAAGAATTGGAGAAGTTAGCATAACATTTTTCCAAAGTTAGTTGCTCACTGATTTTTTAAATTTTTTTTGAAAAATACACGCATGCGCACGTGCGCGCACACACACACACACAGAGGCTGCATATGCTTTAATTGTCTCTGATCTAAAATATAATCCCGGGAGGCGGTAGAAAGCTTGCAGATGACAGAAAGCTAATTTGTTCCAACAGCGTCACCTCCCATGTAGTTGGGAGGTCGATTAAAAACGAGCGCTCGCTTCGTTTATTTGCATATTAATAGCACGTGCTGAAATACTTGGGGATTTACTTGCCTCGGCAGCAAAAGGGTTGAAAGCTCCCCCCCCCCTCCACACACACAAAAAAAGCAAAAGAAAAAAAAATTATGAAATTCTTTACGTGCTGCTATGATGGGTCATAAACTCTTTGGGGATCTGCTATGAAGGCGGAATTCATGGGGTAGTTTTAAACTGCAGATGGCATCTGTGGTTTTTAAGGGGAGTGAGCAAGCTCTAAAGCACTGTGCCTGTGTGGATATTATTATTTCTTTCTTTCTTTTCTGCCCTTTCTTTTTCTTTTCTTTTTTTTTCATCCCTTCCTCTCTCTGGTTGCTAAAAGCTAAATAAACCCACTTTGGGGAACTGTCCTGTCTTGTGTAAGTTGAAATCAAGACTTGCCTTAGAGTAAGCGCGTAGGGGCAGGAAGGGGGGGGTGAGGTAGCTAAGGAAATCCAGACACAGTGACAAAAAAAAGCAAACAAGACCAGATCCACACCAGTAACCCCCCCCAGACCACTCCAGTTTCTCCCATCTAAAAAAAAAAAAGCCTCTGATTAAACAGAATTCCAGGCCCTGATATTAGCCAGACTCACAAGGCCAAGTTTCCCTTTGCACATAAAACAAAAAATAAATTAAAAACAGCTACAGCCTGGGATTTACTTAACAATCCTCTCCTTATGACCACGGCTTCCCCATGTGACCCTCTCGTTTTTTTAACTGCATAATAAAATACCCTCCTGCATTTCGGGGGGAATGAGGGTTCTAGAGTCGCACATGGGGGTTGAGAGAGAGAAAAAGGAAGGGGGGGGACATTTGCTCATTAGAAAACGAGAGGGAGGGAAATCTCGTTAAACGAGTCTCCGGTGCACTCAGGAGGGCCTGATGCAAATTTACAGGACCAGGTGCCCTTGGCAAAGGAAGGCAAAAGCCGGAGGAAATTTGTTGGTCTGCTGGAATGGGTCACAGCTCCCTGGCCCCCAGGACTGTCTTGCTCTACCAGGCTGGGGAACATATTTTTAATGACATGAATGCTCCTCTATGAAAGTGATACTTATTTCCATTTCCAAGACTACGAAAAGTAGTTAGGTAATCCTAGTTCTAAGATGCATCAGCTACAGACGGTTCAGACATGGGAGCAGTCTCTTCTGCTGGCTACTCTCAAAAACCTGCCAGCAGAACATTTTGAATTTTCCGAACTACGAGGAGTAGAGTTACTTTTAAAAATGGCAACCATAACTCACCAAGAAGCCTGAGGGTCAACTGAGGCTATCTTGAATTGAGACTCCTTTCAGAATACAAATGCTGAAAACTATTGTTCAAAAGTAACTAGAGACAGTAAAATATTGCTTTTGGGGGGGGCAACAATTGGTGGTATACCCCTTGTAGTGGCCCTGCTGATGGAGATGTTCCTGTAGATGTAACCCTCCTCCCAGCAGCATTTCCCATCTTTGTAATAATAATATAATAATAATATAATAATATAATTTATTGTCATTGTAAGTATATACACAGTATACCATACAACGAAATTCACAGTAACTAATATAGTTTTTGTTACTTAGACTGGAATGACTGGAGTGCTGCAAATGACTGGCTGGTGGCACAAAACACATCACAGGTGTGAGGCCGCAAGGGAAGTACAGTGGTGCCTCGCTAGACGATGATAATCCATTCTACTGAAATCGCTGTTTAGCGAAATCTTTGTCGAGCGAAAAGCATTTCCCCATTGGAATGCATTGAAACCTGTTTAATGTGTTCCAATGGGGAAGAATCATCATTGTCTAGTGAAGATCGGCCATAGGAATGCCGCTTTGCGAACCGCCGATCAGCTGTTTAAATAGCTGTCTTGCAAAGCTTAGGTCCCAAAAACACCCGTTTTGCGAGTGCGGAGGGAGCTGTCAAAATAATTGTCTACCAAAAATCGTTTTGCGAAGCATGGACCAAACATTGTCCAGTGAAATTCCCCCATAGGAATCACTGTTTTGCAAATCGTATAGCGATCGCAAAAAGTCAATGTCCAGCGAAAAAACTCTCATGCGGGGTAACTGTCTAGCAAGGCACCACTGTAGATGTCGCTCGATTTATCCTTGTGGACTGAACCCAAAAGGTCCACAAATTTTCATCTCAGGGTAAGTTGCAGTGAGATGGCAAACTTTCGGCACAGTTATTCACCTCAGAGGAAACTTGCATCCTTTTATGGATGTTTTGGGTGGTTCCGTAAAATACATAGCGAGAGGAAATGAGAGAACTAAAGGTGGCAACATTGCAGGGGCTCTTTGCATTTTTTGTGATCAGTCGGTCTATCTGATGTGTTTAGCGAATAAGTCCATCTCGTATTTGGTCTTCCTCTTTTCCTGCTGCCTCCAACCTTTCCCAGCATTATTGTCTTCTGCAGAGAATTCTGCCTTCTCCTGATGTGCCCGAAGTAGGACAAGCTCAGTTTCAACTATTTTGTCTCCAGAGATATCTTAGGGTTGATTTGATCTAGGACCCAGTTGTTTGTCTTTCTGGCAGTCCGCTGGCTGGATAGCTCGGTGGTTTTAGGTATCTGTCTGTGGTGCCAGAAGTTGTGTTTGTGTGTGTTTAGTCGTTTAGTCGTGTCCGACTCTTCGTGACCCCATGGACCAGAGCACGCCAGGCCCTCCTGTCTTCTACTGCCTCCCGGAGTTGTGTCAGGTTCATGTTGGTTGCTTCGCAGACACTGTCCAGCCATCTCATCCTCGGTCGTCCCCTTCTCCTCTTGCCGTCACACCTTCCTAACACCAGGGTTTTTTCCAAGGACTCTTTTCTTCTCATGAGATGGCCAAAGTACTGGAGCCTCAGCTTCAGGATCTGTCCTTCCAGTGAGCACTCAGGGTTGATTTCCTTTAGAATTGATAGGTTTGTTCTCTTTGCAGTCCAGGGGATTCTCAAGAGCCTCCTCCAGCACCACAATTCAAAGGCATCAATTCTTCGGCAGTCTGCTTTCTTTATGGTCCAGCTCTCACTTCCATACATCACGACAGGAAAAACCATAGCTTTGACTATTCGGACTTTTGTTGGCAAGGTGATGTCTCTGCCAGAAGTTGGGAGTTCAAATCTCCACTGTGCCTCCAGAGAGAAGAGCCAGCTTATGTAGCCATCCATGACAGACCTACATTTTTGAGGCCCTGAAGCTTGAAGTTATGGGGGCCCATTCACAACCAGCAGTGAGATTTAGAACCAGCACTGGTTCTAAAGTCATTCCTGGGACCTTTCAGGGATTAGACGTCCTGAATCTTAAGCTTCTCTAGTTTCATAATAGATCTTTCACAGGCTACACTTTGTCAAATCCTGAACTGTGGATAAGAATGGAACAAAGGTCTTCTGCCTCGCACACATAATGCATCCGTTACCCATGAGAAAAGAACGAAGCGGGGCCAAAACACTTGGTGTAAAACACGTCCCATGTTTAACTCCACTTTCTTCAGTAGCTGGAATTCATTGTCAAATTCTGTGAGATAAGATATACATGGCTCAGGAATATTAGGGATGTAAATTTGTGGTCACCTCAGTCTTGCAACCTTGCAGGCATCAACAAGAAACAACATTATACTCTTCAGTGAAAAAAGGTGATGAGGATTTTCTTGAGATTTCCAATAGCATTTCTGCCTTGGTGCGAAAGATATTTTGCACAAACAATATCAGTTTTTTTGCACAAAATTGCCTAGGCTTTGCACAATTTAAAAATGGTATGGATTGCCCTAAGCAGCTGCTTTGTTTTTAAAAACTGAAGCACCGGATGGGTTGTTGACATCTTTCTTAACAATACTCTTTATGTGCTTGCTCTATGTGTATGCTTTGATTCTCAAAAGAGAGGTCACTAATTTTATGCAAACTGACAAACTTAAAGGGATCTTCTGGTGGGAGATATATTTATGACCTATCAACTGTACATGACATGTATAATTAATATATGTGCTTTGCAATGATTTGGAAGTATTTGATTTTGCTTTAGATTGTTGTATGGATTTTTTTTCTTAGACTGTGCATAAATATTTTGTATTGTAACTGTACTGAGAAAAGGATAATTCAGGAAAATATTTAGAAATTACTTAGCAAGGGATGGGTATGTACAATAAGAGTTTAAAAGTATTGCTTTTTGGCTGAGCGCTCTGATAATTCACCAGACACCAGGCCACAGATCATGGGAGTTGTAGTCCGATAAACCATTTCCCCCATTCCCTTTTTTGAGACTTGTCACAAGGGCCTCCCTCTAGGAATGGTTTCTAGAGACGTGAATACAATGTTTGTGTTGGCTGCACAAATTCCCACCTCCTTTCTTAAAACTTATTTTCAAGAGATGTAATTTCAGAGCTATCGATCCATTATCCAGAGGGTGGCCAGTATCCTGTTCCATGCCTCCGCCAGCACAATGGGATTGAGGTCATCAGCAGTAATCGGTTCCTGTTAATTAAAGAGTTTCTTTTCAATTTTGGGATATGTGTGATTTCATCTTATAGTGTGTCAGTCCCAGGCAAGCTATGTTCAAAGCATGACATTCTTTAATTAGCAGCAATCTCCTACTGCTGATGAGGTCAATCTTGTGTGCCAGGAATATTACGCAATAGGATCCAGGCCAGTGTCAAGTTGTGCTTCATTATTACTATTTGGCCTTCCTTCCTTCCTTCCTTCCTTCCTTCCTTCCTTCCTTCCTTCCTTCCTTCCTTCCTTCCTTCCTTCCTTCCTTCCTTCCTTCCTTTTCTTTCTTTCTTTCTTTCTTTCTTTCTTTCTTTCTTTCTTTCTTTCTTTCTTTCTTTCTTTCTTTCTTTCTTTCTTTCTTTCTTTTTTCTTTCTTTCTTTCTTTCTTTCTTCCTTTCTTCCTTCCTTCCTTCCTTCCTTCCTTCCTTTTCTTTCTTTCTTTCTTTCTTTCTTTCTTTCTTTCTTTCTTTCTTTTTTCTTTCTTTCTTTCTTTCTTCCTTTCTTCCTTTCTTCCTTTCTTCCTTTCTTCCTTTCTTCCTTCTGTCCATCCATCTTTCCTTGCTTGCTTGCTTGCTTGCTTGCTTGCTTGCTTGCTTGCTTGCTTCCTTCCTTCCTTTTTTGGCTTGTTTCTTCTTTTTGAGGGGAAGCTGAAGTATATTTGAGGCAGAAGTGGGGGGGGGGATTTGTGAAATGACATTGCAGTCGCAAAACAACCCGAGCCACTATGAGTGCTGTGGGTGGTTGCTTTTCTTGGATTCTCTACAGGAATTAGCAAACAAGATTTTGCTGCACAAGGAAAAAAAATGGGAAGCACCACTGTGTTTTTATTTTCCTGCAGGTGATATTATCGAAGAGAAGAGAAAGTTTCTTGCCCCAAGACCCAAATAAATTCACCACAGCCAGCCTTCTGCAGTTTACTAAAAATAATCTTTGGCATCACGTCAGTTCTGTTGAATTATAGTGACCCTTTTAAAAGAGTTTTCCAGGTAGAGAACTCTCAGAAGTGTTTAACCATTCCCTTCTTCTGTGGGAATGCTGGGACCCATCGTGCCGCTGGCCCAAGGCCACACAGGCTGGTTCTTCTCCTAGGAGACCCAGTGGGGGAATCGAACTCCCAACCTCTGGCTCCAAAGCCAGAGACCTAAACCACTGAGCTTTCCGACCAACAGTTGCTGTTTACTCAGTGTTTGCCAGTTTTAGACTACAGCATATCATGTCCAGAAATAAAAATCGGCACACTGCTGCTATTTGCCCATAATTTTCTCCCTCTCTGTTTTATCTGCCTGCCTGCCTGTCTTCCCTCTCCTCTTACTCTCTCCCCCTCCATCTCTCTTACACACACAAACACACACACACACAAAAGTGTATATAGGAGTGCAGCTTTGTGTTCTCATAGAGTATGTCACACATATGCTTATTTTCAAGGAGAGAAGAGGTCCAAACAATGAAGCTGCAATGTGTGCACTTCTATTGCATGAGGGGAAATCTTTACCAATAATGGGGCTAGGAAGGAAGGAAGGAAGGAAGGAAGGAAGGAAGGAAGGAAGGAAGGAAGGAAGGAAGACATGCCCCCCCCCAATTTAACGGCAGGCCAGAGGTGGGCGAGGAGGGTTCTAGCTACAGTGACCAAACTTTAATCTCCTCCATTACAATCACGTCTTTGGGAATGATGCTATTGGCGGCGACTCATTTGTGAATCCCAGTGAAGGCACAGTTGCTAATTCCTCCTCAGAGGCTGCCCAACCTGATCCTGACCAAATTTGGGCCTCAGCGGGAAGCCGTGTGTGAAGAGTGATTTGCATTTCAATGCTCTGGTCACTGCCACCTTTCAGTCTCACTGCTGAGCTGTCACAATGGAAACCGAGGCGGTTCTTGGCATGCTTCAAATCTGTATTAAATACAAATATGATCCCCACCCGATGAGAGTTGGTCTTTAATGAGGGAAGAGTGTGGCTTTGATGCCTGGGCTCTCAAGCAGGTACTGTTCTGCTTGATTACTGCTCCAGGATGGGATTAAGGTGTGCATGTGTGGGGGAAATACCCAGATACCCTAAAAAATTACCTGGAGCAATTTGCATTCTTGTACATCAGAAGCAACCCTTTCCTCTGTTCTCTGTTTATGGTATATTAATTTACTTTATGCAATGAATTATTCAAGGAGGGCACTCAGCATATTGCAGAAGGCTCATATCATTGAAGGGCAGGTGTTGTTGTTTTTTGCAGCCTCTGATACTGCCTTTAGTAGGTGTGGCTGGGAAGGATGTTTCTGAGCTCAGAATTCAAAGAGAGCTCCACCGCTCTGCTCAATCCATTTCCCCTCTGGTGAGTTTGTTAAAGTCTGTTGCTGGAAGCAGTCGTGTTGGTCAGTTCGCTGTTCGATCTCTTGAACTCAAGGCAAAGAAAAAACATTTTTTGTTTTTTCTCCTACGAATATCTCCAACTGAGTTATTGAGACTGTAAGTGCTAGTTAATGAGAAAAGGGGTAGATTAATCTGGGAAATGTGAAGCTATCCTGGTCTGTGAATTCCTGCATTTCTGCTGCGCAGCTAGAGGAATTCAACCAAAAATTCAAAACTCCACAACAGAGGGCTGTCAAACACAGTCTTATATCAATGCTAAAGATGGTGACAAATAAAAAAAAATGGTGATTTGTTTTTATCAATTATTCATCAAGGTTAACGGATCAATGAATACGAATATACAAATATTCAATGAATCAATCTGTCAATTTGTCTGCACTTTAAATGGCTATAACACTGGCCTCCAACCACCTAGAGACACCAGATTAGCAGGGAAGCTTCCTCAGATGCTTTTTTACAAGTCCTGAACATTTGGTGAACATTGGATCATGGACCCCTGAGTTATATAGTCACAAAGAGGACCCCCAGGAAAGCCCCCCCAGGTACTTAGAGAAACCAAAATCACCACGGAGCTTCCTACATCTTTCCCCAACATGCCTGCCAAGTTTGCTGAAGATTGGATATCGGACCTCCGAGTTATTCACCCACAAATTGGGTCCCCCCAGGAGAGTTTACCACACAGCACAGAAGCCTATTTTGCCTACCGGCCACCGATCAACTGATCAGAAGCCAATAGGCAGCCACCCCCACACACAGCCAGCCACCCCAACAGCCTACCCCCACGCCCCTTCCTTTCCCTACCTTAGCTCCCACCCCACTCCCACTAACACCCCCTTACCTTAATAGCTGCTTCCGAGGTCTCCATCAGGCCTCCGCAGCCACAGCATGTAAAAAGGGAGACTGGATGCCCTTTGCAAAAATGGTGGCTGTGGATTCATTTAGGGTAGGGAAGCTGCAGCCACCATCTTTGCAAAGGGCAGCCTGGATTTCCTCATGTCTCCATTTTTACACCTGTGGCTCTGAGGCCAGAAGAGCGATTAAGGTAAGAGGGTGACAGTGGGGGGGGGGGCTAAAGTAGGGAAAGGAAGGGGGTAGGGGTAGGCTGTGGTATTGGGTGGCTGTGTGGAGTGGTGGCTGCCTTTTTGCCGCTGATCAGGCGATCAGCGGCCGGTAGGCATAATGGGTTTTTTTTTTGTTTTTTGTTTTTAAGATGAAGGACAAATAAAAACAGGTAAATATTCATCCCTTCATATTCATGGGGGTATCAGGAACCCACAAATACGGATCGACGAATATTTAACAAATTGGCTATATTCGTCGGAAAAAGCAATCCGTTTTTATATCTGTCCCCGTCTCTAATGAAGACAGATTCTTCCTTCACCTGAGGCAATGATGTCAGGTTGGCAGCAGTTCTCCCATGCTACAAAATCACAGAACTGGATGGGGTCCCGGCTAGTCAGCCAAGGCACTGCCATAGCATTCCCTGTGATTCAGAGACACAACCTTAAGACCATGAGGTGGGCACTTGTGCTTTTGTGGAAAAGGTCCTTGTGATGTCACCAGGAGGGACTCATAGGAGATTCGTTTTGTTTCAGGTGAAGTGATGACCTTTATGCCTCACCTTCTGCCTTCCTCTGATGGATTCAAGTTCATCCCCCCCACTCGCATTCTCCCCAATACCCTCCCTTTCCACCTGGCTTTTAGAGGGCACCTATCTTTCGCTAGTTCAGATCTACCTGCTTGCTGAACAGGTGAGGCTCAGTCAAAGCTACAAGTGGGTTGAACCCCAGGCCAATGTTTCTCCTCTTCCAGCATTGCTCACGGTGTGATTTGTCTCTCTGCTTGCAGTCCTGGGAAAGCGTAACAATTCTTGAGATTCCAGCTGGAGTCAATGACTGACAGTCCTAGGCTTGAAAAGCTTACACTTCATGGCCCCAAAGGACGAGATCTATAGATCTCACAGATTTTCTCTCTAAAAGCACAACTCCAACTAACCAAGATGGCAGAGACTTAGCTGACCCTGAGCCAGCCGAGGCTGTGCGGAGTCCAAACCTTCTACAGCCTAGAGATATTGACTGTTACATAGATCTGGCCTAATTTTATGCTGGCATCATGGCGGTGAGTCTGGGCTGAGAGGAGTTTAGTTCTGCAACTCAGTTCTTCCCCTCCCTTGACCCTTTTTGACCTCTACTGCCGACTGATCTCAGCCATCCCTCCAGTGGCATGGTCACATCCCGTTGCACTAGCAGATCTGAGATCAGCCATCACTGGCGAGTTATTCTCACAAAAGATTGCTCAGTTCCTTCCAAACCTATTATGCATTGTATATCTTTCAATTGGGATTGTGTTATAAGACGTTATTTTGTATTTATTTAAATTATTTATTCATCACTTTCCTTTATAAATCATTATTTATTTAATTTATTGAAAATATTTTTACCCCACCTTTCTCCTTGACAGGACCCAGATTAAGGAAGAGAACTGCTGGATAGCTCAGTGGTTTAGGCATCACACGGCAGAACAAAAGGTTGGGAGTTCGATTCCCCGCTCTGCCCCCTTGACGGACTAGATTTGATGATCCAGAGGGTCCCTTCCAGCTCCACAGTTCTGAGATGATCATTAGCTAAGGCTATCAATTTAGAAACCATTCTACTAGTCCCTAACAGTTCCAAGGATGGGGGGTGGGGACTTGGCCTCATACCGAGAAGGCTGGAAACAAAACAAAACAAAACAGACTTGAAATGAAAACCTGATCCTTTGTCTAGTCATTCTTTGATGAAGATGATTCCAAAAGATTGAATCTTGGGTTTAAAAATAGCTTCCACCCATATTTTTAGTTATGTTCAGTTTTAGTTTATAGGTCATGGAATTCAACTTGAGTAGAATGATTGGTTAAGCTTAATTATCCACTCCCTTTATTCGAAGCAGAAGGGACGCGGTGGTGCTGTGGGCTAAACTGCAGAAGCCTCTGTGCTGCAGAGTCAGAAGACCAAGCAGTCGTAAGATCGAATACACGCGACGGAGTGAGCGCCCATCACTTGTCCCAGCTCCCGCCAACCTAGCGGTTCGAAAGCATGCAAATACAAGTAGATAAATAGGGACCACTTCGGTGGGAAGGTAACAGCGTTCCATGTCTACGTCACACTGGCCATGTGACCACGGAAGATTGTCTTCGGCCAAAAACGCTGGCTCTATGGCTTGGAAACGGGGATGAGCACCACCCCCTAGAGTCGAACACGACTGGACAAAAATTGTCAGGGGGAACCTTTACCTTTACCTTTTACTTGAAGCATTTTACTTTTTTCTGGAAGTAAGAGATTTGGCATGTTATGCAGAAGTTGCCGTTCACTGATCCAGGGTAACGGTCCTCCCCTCATTCTAGCCGTAAGATGCAAATGATTTGATAAATAAGATTCGCTTTGGAAAAAGCACGAGGAAGAGAAAGAGTGTGTGTGAGAGAGACAATGGGAGAACGAAAGAGAAGATATTAATTAAGAAACGGATTTAGGCCGCCTCAGTCTCGCACACAAGACAAAAGGTTAAGTAAATGCCAAGCTGGCTATGCCTTTTCAAACAATGAATATTAGTTTTAGAATCATTAATGTCTGCTTAGAAAACAGAGTCGTATCGGGGAATTCTATGCCCAAATAACCAAGACTAGAGTGGTTTCTTTGCAAAACTGGGAGTTAAGTTAGTCTTCAAAATTGGGAGCTAAGTTAGGCTAATGTATGCAAGTAACAGAGCAAGATGAGGCAACGGGGAATTAGCCGTGCACAATAGAAATAATCCCGCTTTGTGAATTGTCCAGTTCTACTACTATTTTCCTACCTTGTGAACTATGTCTAAGCTGGTCCTCTTCTGGAGGGAGGGGTGGGGAGATGCAAAGACCTGGATTGCCAGCTCCCATTCTTTCAATTAATCGGGCTTTAATCATAGGCAAATATTGCACACCCCACCCCACCCCAGTAATGAAGGGCTTCTTTGATGCTGGCTGAATTATCCTAAGAGCACATGGGGTTATCCCCTTTCCTGTTGAGAGAGTTGGCCCTAACATTAAGCAAAATGAGGCAGGCTCCTCAGACCACAGATGTTAAGAAGCTGCAGCAAAGTGTTGGAGTAGAAAGGTGTGCCACACAATGAATACTTTGTTCCCCTAAAGCTAGCCTCCTGCCTCCAGGGGTCGATGATGCTCAATGAGGAATTTCAGAGCCACACAGGAGCGTCATCCCTAATTTTTCTCTCCACTATCCTCAGGCAAGTTATATCCATTACAATTCGTCTAAAACATCTCCCATGACTTTTGAAATGCAAAGTTCTCTCTCTCTGTCTATCTCTCTCACACACATTCAAACAAACAAACAAACAAATAAACAGAGCAAGAGAGAGAGAACAAAAACAGATTGCTGGTTGTTTAGAAAGATGCAAGAAACCCATCTTGTGCTTCAAATTCTCCAGTCATGCAGCAGGCCGCCCAGATTAGGACACTTTGCACAGGTACTGCAAAAATACAAATTGAGCCATTTTGAAGAAAAATGGTCCTTTTAAAAAAAAAGTAAAACACTGTTCTCAACCAAGTGAGAATGGTTTAAGGAGTGTCAGGAAATTCCTTAGAATCTCCAGTACAAAGAAGACTGTTTTAATTCCCACTCCTTGTTTGCAAGGTCAAGACAAGCAATGATTCCATTCCTAGCTAGGCACCAGAAATCATGCAAGATGAGTCCAAACTGGGTCAGGTTTGCTATTAGGCAAAGTCAGGCAGCTGTTCTCTGGAGGAAGACTTGAGATGCTATGAAAGGCAGAACAGTTTCAATTATTTAACATATTAAAAGGTAAAGGTTCCCCTTGACATTTAGTCCAGCCGTGTCCAACTATAGGGCGCGGTGCTCATCCCCGTTTACAAGCCGTACAGCCAGCTAATGTCCATAGACAGTTTCTGTGGTCCTGTGGCCAGCGCAACTAGCCATGGAACGCCGTGACTTTCCCACCGTGGTGGTACCTATTTATCTACTCGCATTTACATGCTTTCAAACTGCTAGGTTGGCAGGTTTAACATATTAGTGTTCCACATTACAGGCATTGAATGTGCATATGTGACAGAAACCACAGTCTAAACACTCTGTCCTCCTGCTAATCCTCATTTTCTCTCTCCATAATATCCAAAGCTAATAAACACATACACATACACACTTGATTCCTGACAGAAGCCTAAGAGATGTTTTCTCTTTTATTCCTCAGGTGATTTCCCTCAGAATGCATCATAAAAATGAAAGCAGGACCTTGCATTTTTTTTAAACCTTTAACTGCATGGGAATGGCCACCACCTCCTGTCATGACATATTTCGTATACACAAAAATCAGACATAAAATTCAAATATTTGGATGGTCTTTTTGATGAACAGCATAATTTTAGTCTAAGAAGAACTTCCTCTTCACTTAAGTCCAGCCTGGCTGAATTTGTCTCGTGCTTTCAGTCTGCTAAGTTTTGAATTTCGGTTAAATTCATCTTGCTGTGCAGAAGTGCTGGGATTCACAGAGCAGAATTAGCTTCAAGTTCCCCTGATTAGCTCACCCCCCTTTCTTATTAACCGGCACTTACAGTCTTAATAACTCACCATGAGACATTAGTAGGAGAAAGAATAAAAGGTTAGATTTACTCACAGTGAACAGATAACAGCAAGCCAAAAGTATGACTGCTGTGAGCAAGAGACCTCAACAGACTTACAGAGGCAAGGAAGGAACTACAGTGGTGCCCCGCATAGCGAGGTTAATCCGTTCCGGATTAACCTGCGCTATGGGGAAACATCGCTAAACGGAACAGAAAAGCCCATTGGAACACATTAAATTTCGTTGAATGCGTTCCAAATGGGCCTAAAACTCACCGTTCTGCGATGTTTCCCCATTCAGCCGTGGCCATTTTGGGTGTTCCGGCGGCCATTTTGGGTGTTCCGGTGGCCATTTTGGGTGTTCCGGCGGCCATTTTGGAACCGCCGAACAGCTGTTCCCCCATCTCAATGCAAAGAAACATCGGTATGCGATCTCATTAGCGATCGCAAAATCCGCATCGCTATGCGGATTCATCGTTAAACGATGCGCTCATTATGCGAGGCACCACTGTATTGGTTAGGGCTGGACAAAGCAATAGTTACCCCAGCCCAAAAAGTCCATCCTAGCAACACCTGCTAAAGACAGCATGTGAGGTTGCAATAACTCCAACACAGTCTGCTGCCTTTTTCCTGGGAGCTCCAGAAAGTACAGGACAGTAATAGATCAATAAATGATATTTACATATGGAAGACCCAGATGACCTGTTACCCTCAGTTTCTGAAGTGGAGAATATTTTTTAAAGGAACTTTTTAGGCCAGTTCTAAATATGTCCAAGATTTCATGTGGAAGTGGCTGCAACGATGTAGAGGAATCTGGTCACCTTTCTGTTCACACGCTTTGCTGCACCACTGGTTCTGTGAGCCACCAAATCTCTCTTCATCCCTGCAGCCATATCTGCATCTTCAGCTACGCATACAATGAACTGAACAGAACACTGGCTGCGGGACTGAAGCGAATCATGACTGAATTCAGTCTTGAGGAGCTCACTAGATCCGCAACAGGTATGACTAACTCCGGATTCAACTCATGGCCTGCCCTTTGTTTCGGACAACTCTTCGGAAGACCTGGAGGCTCTGACTTGGGGCTTGGGACCTGGGATCCGAGACTCGCACTCGGGACCAAAGACTTGCCAACATCCCTGCAAATTTGCAAATGGGTTTTCACTTTTTTTAAAAAAAGGACCGGCAACACGTAATTTACTTTGTTTGTATGGACCAACCAAGGAAAGACCATTCTGCAGTGAGGAGCAAATGGTCTCCTTCACTACCTCTACAGACTTTCCTCTTTCTGGAAGAATTTATGACTCCCATGCTGCTGGATTGCTTCCTTCTTGGTTCCAACATGCCCTGCCTGTCGAAGCATCAAACTCTGACACTCTCCTAACCGTGAGCTCTGAAGAAGGGGATTGTAAAGGGGTCAGAAGACACCCCCCGGAGGGTTTCCCTCGGTTCTTAAAAAACACACAAAACCCCAAAACTCTTCTCTGTCAGTTTGCTTTCTCATTTCCTGCGCGCTCCCTCTGATTATTAGTGCACTGACGGAATAAAAATAACCTCATATTCCTACATGAATCATAAATAAGGCCTTTTTATTTCATCAAAGGGGTTGGCAGGTTTATAGTTCTCAGCAACGTCTATGCAATGTGAATGACATACCTTTAATTTTGCCGACAGGCTTGTCAGGGTCCAGATGAAAAAGAAGTGAAAAGCTGGGGATGTGTGGACGTCTCAAAACATTTTCACTGTTGCTTTCTGTGTGCGTATTTGGGAGTGTGTGTGTGTGCGCGCACACACACGTCCCGCAGCAATCAAGAAATCCCACTGGATTTGATAAGTGGTGAAACAGCAACATTCAAAACATGGAATATGATTACTTCTCAAATCCTTTATTTGCTTGTTTTGATCAGAGACCCCTGTTCACATCTGAGACAGGTCTATAGGCTGTATGTATGACATACGAGGTTGACTTAAATGTAAATGCTGGGTCTCTAATCTATTGGAGTTGACATATGAGGCCGACTATATGAAGAGACTTGTGGAGCCCAGCATTTTGTCTAGCAGTGACCTAACATCTGCTCATTTAAGCTGGGAAGCCTGAAATGTCCCAAGTAGGAGGTATGTGCCGGTCTGTGCTTCCATGAAGCATCTCTCAGGCAGATATAAGCAGACATTATTGATAGCCCATTGTTAAAAGAGGAGGATCCTTCAGGGCTGTGTGTGAATATCACAGCAGAAGCTCCCTTACCTCCTGGAGTTTGCAATGTATTTATTTATTTATTTTTTACATTATTTATACGCTACCTTTCTCCCCATAGGGGGACCTGAGGTGGCTCACAACAAATTAGTTTGCTTTGTTTTGTGCCTTGTCTTCAAGGTGTAAATAGACAATTTCCTTGAAATCTGATTTCTCAAGCAGAAGATCGGCTCCCTCACCTCTCTTCAGCACCAGCATGCTTTCAACCTAATGATAAATTACTTGTAGTGCCTGTTTTGCACTGTAGTCAAATTCACTTACCTAAGTTACTATTCCTAAGTTACCCTTTCTGCATGGTCATTCCAAGAATATTCTGAATTCCTTTCTGCCTCGCCATATATGTTGGGGATATATTGCTTACTTATTCTATTGTTTGTTTCTTTGTTTCTCTCTTTATTTATTTAATTTATATCCCACCCATCTAGACCAAAGTCTACTTAACAACAACAACAACAATAATAAACCCAACAACATTAACACAATTGAAAATAACAAATAAATTAGGTATTGACAGGAGGGAAGGCCCGCCTAAAGAGCCAGGTCTTGGGTTGGCTCTTATAAACACCCAGCAAGGGAGCCAGACAAATTTCTGAGGGTAGACTGTTCCAGAGGTGAGGGGCCACTGCCAAGAAGGCCCGCTTTCTTGTTCTTTCTCTTTGGGCCTCCCTCGGCATAAAGCCCCTCAGCCACCCATCTGGACTAAAGCGAGTGATTCGGGTAGATCAAGGTGGGATGAGGCAAAAGCTGACAACTCATGAAACCCAAAGTTGCCCCCATGAACTGACGAATAACAAATTTATTCATCAATTTGTGGGGTTTACAAAAAAAAAACCACCCCGCTCCCCTCACTCCCCCCACTGCCACCGCTACACTGCCTGCTGCCACCACACCCACTGCGCTGCTGCCAGCAGGCTAACAAATCGAGGCTGCCCTTTGCAAAGATGGCAGCTGCAGCCTCCCTACTCTAAATGAAGCCGAAGCCGCCATCTTTGCAAAGGGCAGCCAGTTTCCCTTTCTACAGGCCATGGCTGTGGAGGCCTGATGGAGACCTCAGCAGCGGTGGTGACTATTACGGGAAGGGGGTGTCGCGATCCATTTTTTTTATTCGTCCCCATGTCTACTTTGAAGTGAAGTAGGACTGATACCTGGATATACTCAGACCTGGATAAACT
The DNA here is from genome assembly GCF_051106095.1 of Pogona vitticeps. Lineage (NCBI taxonomy): Eukaryota > Metazoa > Chordata > Lepidosauria > Squamata > Agamidae > Pogona > Pogona vitticeps. The sequence continues at coordinate 9,329,635 of NC_135783.1, forward strand.
CAGGCAGGATCAAAGAATAATCAAGTAAGATTGGGCTACTTGGATGCAGGACAAATGTTCTGTAACTGTGGAGAAATTCTATCAATGGATGCAATTGATTGAATTACATGCATTGTAATTACGTGTATCTTATGTGCATGTAATTCATACCCCGTCACATGTACAAAAGAAGATCTAGCAAATCAATGGAATGATGCTATTGTGGTAGCCCTCACTCTGGTCAAAAATACTTAAATTATCTGAACATTTTAATTTTACCTATACATCATATGCATCCATAACTTTAAATTGTTCAACATGTTGAGATGAATAAAAACGTGAAGCCTAGGAAAATCAGTTCCCTCACCCAACCGCCAATCTTGCGTCCTCTATTTCTGTGATATCACAAGAACCTTCCTGTCAAGTTTTGGTTCTCTCACTGTGTATTTAAAGGTGGTTTGGGGAGGGGGAAGAATCAGGAAGGAATGCATCCTGTTTCCAATGACTTTGAGTGCCTTCCATTTTGGGAACGGATGCTGTATTTTCTTCCTCATCTTCAGCAGAAATGTGAAACACCAGCCTTGGGCAGAGATAGGATATACTTTGGGATTTTTAGACGGAGTCACAAAGACAATACGATTCAGAGTCCAAAAATAAAGTTTTCTCGCCTCTGGTCTTTGGACCAAAGGAAAGCCATCCTCATGAATGAAAATGAAATGAAATGGAATGGAATAAAATAAAGTACTATCTATTTAGCCTTAAGTACAGTAATTTATGGAGCACCGTTGCCTTGCTGAGGAAGTCCATAATCGCGTAATATATGCAGGATGTGGTGAACCAAAGTTCACTAAAGTAAGGAAAATAGCCCTAATCCTTCATTCAATAAAATCTGGGTTAAATATATTCCGTGTGCATGTTGGGGAAATGTAAAAGCAGAGTGGACGGACAAAACGTTAAAGTCAAGTCTCGCTTCCTCCCTAAAGACGCAAGGTGTATTTAGGCCTTGGTTAATAAGACGAGAAGGTCTTCGAGTTACACAGCTCAACCCCAGATCCTTCCGCAAAGTTTGAGACTGTTTGAATTTGCAGCTACAGGAATGCCTTACTGCACTAAATAGACACTGGTAAACTTTGCGTAAGATCATTGAGCTACTTTTTTGGAACCATAAATGGAAATGACTGGCTCACTAGCATAAATAATGCTCATGGAAGGAAGGAAGGAAGGAAGGAAGGAAGGAAGGAAGGAAGGAAGGAAGGAAGGAAGGAAGGAAGGAAGGAAGGAAGGAAGGAAGGAAGGAAGGAAGGCCAAATAGTAATAATGAAGCAAAACAGAGAGAGAGAGAGAGAGAGAGAGAGAGAGAGAGAGAGAGAAGAAAACCAGGTCTGGGTTTTAGTCCAAACTTTAAAGGGGGTTAAGTATTACAGATAGTTCCTGTCATGGTTAGGCTAAAATTGGATTCAACTCCCCACCACTGCTATGGAGTCGCCAACCTTTATTTCTGAAGAAGGTTGTCTCACAAATATTGCCCCACCGCAATTTAAAGAATGGTGAAAGAATTTTCATGGTGTGAAGGATGTGTGTGGAATACATCTTATAAAATTCCTTCACTAGCACATCTGGGGTGGATTCTGGTGAGTAAAACTCTCTCTTTTTCCTTCACTTCAACATCTAAAAGGTAATAAGTCTGCGGGATATAAAAAAAAAAAACCTCACAGGTATAATTTTCACAGTGCTGCTAGGGATCTTGAAAGGTGCGCCACTTGGGGGAATCGGAAAGAAGTGAGAGCTGGGGCTGGTATCTAGAGATGACCCAACAGGTGTTGCACAGTTACAAGTCCTGCCCGCCTCTGGTGGGCGCCCACTCAGAGGCAGTGCCTGGAGGAGGTGGGGCAAGGAAGCCAGGGTGCTGCCTCTGAGTGGGTCCCTGGTGGAGGGGGCAGGCCACAAAACCACGGGACATCCGTTGAGCCATTGGCCGAATTAGCACAAACTGCCGAACCAGCAGTTCATGACCATCTCTGACTTCTACTAGTAAGGGCTGAGCTGCAGCCATTCCCTGGTGGAGAAAAGAATTGCTTTCACTTCCGTTAAAGTGGCCCTTTCTAGTGTGACCAGACACACACCTTTGCAGCTGTCTGATCACACCCTTAACGAGTGCCAAAAAGAGAGAATGCTGCTTGAAGAAGGCAGGCCTACACACCCGAACATGTATACGTATGGCATCTCTAACCACTTCTCCCCAGGCAGAACAAAACACAAAACAAGCCAGCTCATTGTAGAATTTTTTTGACCACCATGAGCTCAGTCCCAGGGATTTCTCTCTCTTCTCTACACACATACATCAATCAAATGTTTCGTTTAGTTGTGTCCAACTCTTTGTGACCCCATGGACCAGAGCATGCCAGGCCCTCCTGTCTTCCCCTGCCTCCCGGAGTTGGTTCAAATTCATGTTGGCAGCTTCGATGACACTGTCCAGCCATCTCATCCTCTGTTGTCCCCTTCTCCTCTTGCCTTCACAGTTTCCCAACATCAGGGTCTTTTCCAGGGAGTCTTCTCTTCTCATCAGATGGCCAAAGTACTGGAGCCTCAGCTTCAGGATCTGTCCTTCCAGTGAACACTCAGGGTTGATTTCCTTCAAAATGGATAGGTTTGTTCTCCTTGCAGTCCAGGGGACTCTCAAGAGTCTCCTCCAGCACCACAATTCAAAAGCATCAATTCTTCGGCAGTCAGCTTTCTTTATGGTCCAGCTCTCACTTCCATACATCACTACAGGGATCTGAACTGAATTCGCCCATTCCTGTCCATTTTAGTTCACTGACACCCAGGATGTCAATGTTTATTCTTGCCATCTCCTGACCACACCTTTCCCAAGGTTCATAGATCTTACTTTCCAGGTTCCTATGCAGTATTTTTCTTTGCAGCATCGGACTTTCCTTTCACTTCCAGGCACGTCCACAGCTGAGAGTCCTTTTGGCTTTGGCCCAACCACTTCATTAGCTCTGGAGCTACTTGTCCTTCTCCTCCGCTCTTCCTCAGTAGTATGTTGGTTGCCTTCCGACCTGAGGGGCCCATCTTCCAGCATCATATCTTTTAGCCTTTTGTTTCTGTCCATGGAGTTTTCTTGGCAGAGATACTGGAGTGGCATTGCCAATTCCTACTCCAGGTGGATTGCGTTTAGTCAAAACTCTCCACTATGTCTTGTCCGTCTTGGGTATCCCTGCATGGCATAGCCCATAGCTTCTCTGAGTTACTCAAGCCCCTTTGCTACAACAAGGCAGCAATCTGTGAAGGGGTCGTCCACAGGGCAGCAAAGCTTCACCAGATACCAAGGCAGCTAAGTGACAGATGCTGTGACACAAAATATTCTGATGTCTCTTAGGTCAAAAGGGCTAAAATCCCCACAAGACAGAGATGGTCCCTGTGCCTTCTTCATGCATGTGGCTTCTGGAAGGGGGTCCTGTTTTACAAACACACAAAGGATGTCTAACCAGGAAGCCAGCACTGGAAGTCAAATCTTACCTCATTCTTTCCTAGTGTGTACGTTAGCAGGGTCTGATGGAAGTTACATCTCAGTGAGATATGGAGAACTACTCAGTCCCTTACTTTGATTCTTCTCCTCCAACTGCAGAGCGAAAGAACTCAGAAAGCTTATCAAGGAAGATCGCAATAGGCACAATTAAAATATCATCTCCAGTTTAATTAGATTGCTGGGGTAGGGGAACCCATGTAAGATAACTGTGACTGGATTATGTTTGAGAAGGCTGCTGAGCTTGTTTCTGGCACTAGCTGAAAATTCCTGGGCTCCCGAAGTTCCTTCTGCCGTGTTCCTAAATCACTAGGGTATCGCTAGTGACTCTCTGTTTCATGCATACCATCCAGGAGGGCTCATCTGAGTGAAAAATGATGGAGATCCCACCAACCTGAAGCCGCCTTTCTGAGATTTTAAGAGCTGCTTGATAGGAGAAAGACCAGGTTTGAGGGACTGGATTCCCTTTCATTGGTGTTTTTTGACCAAAGGTGGGATGGCTGCCAAGGGTCCCTTACCTGTGTATTCCTGTATTCGTGGGAGACTGGACTAGGACCTCGTTATTTGACGGAATGCCTTCTCCCACCAAAATCTACCCATTTCACTCAATCTAGTCTGGAGGTGCGACTGAGGGGCCTAACGCCGAGAGAGGCCCGGAAGGAAAAAACAAGGAACCGGGCCTTCTCGGCGGTGGCTCCTCGGTTGTGGAACAACTTACCTTCAGAGAGCCGTATGGCTCCTTCGCTGGGTGTCTTAAAAAGCCAATTAAAAACATGGCTGTTTAGGCAGGCCTTCCCTCCAGCTATTATTTGATTTATTTTTGTTTTCCATCTTGAACGATTATTTATTTTATTTTTTGGATGTCAATATTATTTTAATTGTCTTTGTTGTGTTTGATGTATGCCGCCCAGAGTAGTCGAAAGGACTAGATGGGCGGGATAGAAATGCAATAAATAAATAAATAGATAGATAGATAGATAGATAGATAGATAGATAGATAGATAGATAGATAGATAGATAGATAGATAGATAGATAGATAGATAGATAGATAGATAGATAGATAGATAGATAGATAGATAGATAGATAGATAGATAGATAGATAGATAGATAGATAGATAGATAGATAGATAGATAGATTACCCTTTAGTATACCTTCCTACTTCATGCTTTTATGATTCTATGATTCCATGGCTTCCTCTATTTATCCAAGGAAATGGGGTAACCGAAGGAACTAGGCAATTGATCGTCCTGTGTGAACTATGAGTGAGAGGTTCAAGGTCCTGATGCTCACATATAAAGCCCTTCGTGGTTTGAGACCACATTACCTGCTGAAGTGTCTCTCCCCAATGTCATCTGCCCAACCCACCAGATCCTCCTAGGCTGTAGTATTCTGAGTAGCCACATCAAGAGCAAGCCATAAAATCATCCACAAAAGGTCAGACCTTCTTCATGGTGGCACCAACTTTGTGGAACCAGCTTCCAGTGGAGCAATGCCTAGCTTCCTCCCTGTTAACCTTTAGAAAGCAATTTAAAAACACTGCTCTTTTGGGAGACCTTCCAAACTGACCCGACTTGATTTTACACCTCCAGTGTTTAATCTGTTAATTCTCTTTAACTTCTTAGTTCTATATTAGTAGTTTAACAAACAGCTGGGGTGCTGGAGGAGACTCTTGAGAGTCCCCTGGACTGCAAGGGGAACAACTATCCATTTTTCAGGAAATCAACCCTGAGTGCTCACTGGAAGGACAGATCTTGAAGCTGAGGCTCCAGTACTTATGTTGGGAAAGTGTGAAAGCAAGAGGAGAAGGGGACGACAGAGGACGAGATGGTTGGACAGTGTCACCAAAGCTACCAACATGAATTTGACCCAACTCCAGGAGGCAGTGGAAGACAGGAGGGCCTGGTGTGCTCTGGTCCATGGGGTCACGAAGAGTCGGACATGACTTATCGACTAAACAACAAAAGTTTAACAGCACTTGTTTTGTTTACTGCTGCTGTAAACCTCTGAGGGTAGTGCACTGCACTAATGGGCAGTAGATGGATGGATGGATGGATGGATGGATGGATGGATGGATGGATGGATGGATGGATGGATGGATGGATGGATGGATGGATGGGTTCATTTTTATTTATATATTTAATTTATATCCTGCCCAACTAGACTGAAGTCTATTCTGGGCGGCTAACAAAAAGTTCATAAAACAACAACAACAACAACAACAACAACAACAACAACAACAACAACAACAACAACAACAACAACAACAACAACAACAACAACAACCTGCCTAAAGAGCCAGGTCTTGATGGATGGATGGATGGATGGAATACTTTCATGAAATCTCTGCAAAGAGGATACATGCATCTGGAAAAAGTCCCCTGAGCAAGAAACATGGAAGAAACTACTACTCTCCTCAGCGTACAAAACTGCCTCTCCTCCCTGATGTTGTTGAGTGTCACTCTGTTGTGCCAGAGAATGCAGAGCAGGTAGCTGGCACTTCCATCATCAATCCAAGACTTTCCCCTCGCTGAGCGTGGGGATTCATTATGCTCACTTTATCAGCGGTGAGGTTTACGGCTGAATCCATGAGAGAGAATCATGTGAAACATGAGCCGAGAGTGAAGCATTGCATCTTTTCATTAATAAGCCCTCTTCTGGGATCCGGCATTAGCGAAATTCAGCGGATCATAGAGCACAGGGGTATCATTTTTACATGATTACTCTAAATTCTTAAACCGGAGGCTTAAGAGAGAGGCTTCTTACAAAAGCAGCCGTGGGAATTGCTTAAGCAATTTCCACTGTTCTAGGCGAGAGGATGCCAGGTACATGGGGGGCACTGGCAAGCAGCTTCAAGGTCCATGGGGGGGGGAAGGCAGAGGGTAAAACAAAAGATGTGAGGGATGTACAGATCTGACCAAAGAGAAGCCATCCGTCTTGTCTTTTGTCTCTCACGAAGGATGGAGGAAATTGTCGTCACTGACACGCTCATGAAGCTCTGTCTTCTCAGCCTTTTTCCTCCCATAATCCTTCCCCATCACCTCTCCTGGATATATTTCTCTTTTCCTCTCTCTCAATTTTTTAAAAAAGCAGCCATGAGGGCCTGTCCCCATGGTGCGATCCAGCCGGGTCCTGATCTTCATTCCAATCCATTTTAACTCAAGTACCCATCCTTGAAGGCTGAACAGAAAGCTATTTTGCATCTCAATGAGACGTCCCAAAAAAGACTGCACTGAGAGATGGGCATGAACTGCTGCTTTGGAGGTTCATGCTGTTTTTTTCCCCCCATCTGAACAGGTGTTTGGGG